>NC_041382.1:659777322-659828170 GCF_002162155.2 Triticum dicoccoides
ATGGGCTAGGGTTCGGTGGGAGTGGGGGGTTAAGCAGGGGTAGGGTGGGCCGGTCGGTTGGCCTTTGCCCAGTTGGGCTGGTGGCCTGCTGGGCCGAAGCCCAGTGATGGGGGGGTTTGCTTTTTTTTATTATTTCTTTTTTTTTTACTTATTTTCTTTAATGTTTTCATTTAAAGTTTCTTTTATTTTAGTTTTATAAAATACCCAGTCAGCACCTAAATTAGTGTTACTAATTAGTCCACTGCCACAATTATTTTGGCACACTACTAATTTAGTTTTATTATTATAACTTTATAAAAGGCATCTAATTAATTGTTTTTGGGTTGTCATTTCTATTACTTTAGTGCATTTAAATATCTTATTAAAAGATAATTTATCCACCAATATTTACTAAGGATTATTAGACACCTTAGGAACAATTTAGTTTTGAGTTTTGAAAACTTTAATTGTTTAACTTAAATTCAAATTTTGAATATGAATCGTTTCGAACTAACGTGAGATTATCAACAGTAATCCGAGGTGACATGGCATCATTAATGTGGGGTTACTATAGCCTAATTATCCGGGCGTCACACACGCGAACAAAAGTTGACGACTAATCATGCGGCTGACAAGCGTCTAATCCAAGGGCTCCCGAGGTGGATCTTGTTTTACTTCCCGCATCCGGATGGCGCCTAGTAGCCGCCTTATCTTTGTCAGATTGAGTCCTAAGAACTGCATCGTCGATTCCTATGTTACATGCGATGCACCTCGTTATCGCGAACACGCTGAGTGCACTGCACTGCACCGAGTAGAGCCAGCCAGCTGACTCTTGCACGCCCACGCCCAGGCTACATAAATTAAGCCGCTTGCTTCCCAATTGTCAAAGGTTGAACAAAAAATCTTATAAAAACAAGATAATAAGTTCCCAGCTCATGCATGCATGCATGCACGCCTGTTCTAGACGGATCCGGCTTGCCTGCTCCCTCTCCGTGTTCTCATCCGTGCTCCCACTTAATCCTACGGTTTTTTTTCTTTTTTCTTTCTAATCTAATCATTCCCCCCCCCTGATTTTAAGGAGGTGGGGCTGGGCCTTATTTTGTTTCAATCTAATCAAGCCACGTACGGGAGCACAGATGGGCACACGACGGGGGAGCAGGCAAGTCTCGTCTGTTCTAGACGATCCCCGGTGCAAAGAACTCGAGTAATTAGTTGCTGAGCTGAATCAGCAAGAGGGAAGGATAGTAATAGCTTGGAAAGGTAAGAAATGCCGTGTATATACTCCCTTTATTCCACAATGTAGTGCTTCCTCTATCCCGGTGTTTCAACTTTGACCATAAATTCAATTACCAAGACCGATTGCGGCGGAAGCAAAAGTTATATCAGTGAATTCGTATTCGAAAGAAGTTTTTAATTATGTAACTTTTTCTCCGCCGCAGTCGGTCTCGTTCGTTAAATTTATGATCAAAGTTTAACCTCAAAAAACGCGGGCGCACTATATTTTAAAATGAAGGGAGTATAACAACATCGAATATGTGGCAACACGTGAAATCATCTTTTTTTTTGCGGGAGAAAGGACTGCATTAATCAGGGAAGATTGTTACAATCCTGTTGGCAAAGGTTGCCAATTTCATCAGGTCCACATCACAGCCAAACTGCAGTTTTAGGGGTAGAGTGACCTATCTGAGCTAGGTAATGACTCACTTTATTAAGATCTCTACTAACATGCAATATCACATGCTCCCGGCCCAGAGCAAGGAGTCGTTTGGTTTCGCCGACGAGAGCAGCGACTGGTGACCTGTTCTCCTTCTCCTCCTTGATCATGTTAGCTGCAACACTACTATCAGTTTCTAGAATGAACGGCATAGTACTCCACTCTAGGGTGAGAGCGATCCCTTCCATACATGCAGCCATCTCTGCTTCCAAAGCACTAACACATGTAGTGAGGAACCGACATGAGAAAAAAAATGATTGATCCATTATGGTCGCGGAGGATCATTCCCGCTCCACCTGTTCCATACTCTTCCCGCCATGCGCCGTCAACGTTGAGCTTGACCCATCCTTGAGGAGGCTTGGTCCACTGTTCTGGAGGCCGAGTGCAGCTAGATGGGGCGACCACCATCTTCATATGATTCCGACTAGCTCCTTGTGTACATATCATTTTTCCTTTGACAATGTCCTCGTGTGGGTGTTGCTGAATGCAACGCAGGTTGTCGATGTAGCTGCATAAGAGCCTCCTTGAAGCTTCAATCGCAGGTGCCGGTTTTTGATGTACCACTTCATTTCGGACGTGCCAGCTTCTCCATAGCGTCATGATGACCGGCAACCGCTGCTCCTCCATGCATCGATTCAGCAGATGTAACGCCCATTCTGTGCCTGTGTTGGTGATGTCCTCGAGGCGTGTCATGCTCTCAGACTTTGCCATTGCCTCCCACAACATTCTCGCTAACGGACAACTGCACATCGCTTGGAATGTATCCTCGGATTCCAACCCACATAAAACACATGTATTAGTGACCTCAAGATTCCGCTTTGATTTGTTCACCATAGTAGCCAGGGAGTTTGTTATAAGACGCCACGCAAAGATGCGTACCTTAGGGGGAGCAGGGCACCCCCACACTACCTTCCAGACGGCACGAGTGCCGTAGGGTGCCCTGCTCGTTGCATCCATATTGGTGCTTAAAGAATTGTCGATGACGAGACGGTATGCACTCCGTACGGAAAAATTCCCATGTGGATCAGGCGCCCAGGCCAAGACGTCCTCCATCCTGTGAGGTGAGGCCTTGATCTTCAGAATGCATGCAGAATCAACCGCGTGAAAGTGCCGTTGGACAAGCTCCGTGCTCCAGCGGCCGTTCTCATCCAGTAGCTCGCACACCCGACGTAGATGGCATGTTCCCCGCATGGTGATGGGCCGGTAGGACAGTGGCCTAGGGAGCCACGGGTCCCGCCATATGCGCACCTGCTCGCCGTTGCCGACACGCCAAATGAGCCCCTTCTTCAGCAGCTCCAGACCGTATTGCACAGCATGCCAAGTGGGCGAGGCGTTGCCTGCAAAAACTGTGTCCACTAGGGACCCATTAGGATAGTATCTTGCTTTTAGAACCATGGCACACAATGAGTCTGGCTTGGTTAGGAGTCGCCAGGCCTGTCGGGCAAGCAGTGCTTGATTAAATATGCAGAAGTCGCAGAACCCCAGCCCACCTTTTTCTTTTGGTTCAATTATTTTCTCCCAAGCCTTCCACTGAGTCCTTCTCTTACCATTTTTAGAGCCCCATCAAAAATTTCTCACAAGCCTAGTGAGGTCGTCACACATCGAGAAAGGGAGTTAAAAAAAACCCCATAATATACGTCGGGATTGCTTGAGCCACCGCCTTAATCATGGTTTCAATCCCTGCTTGAGATAGACTATCACCCTAGGCCATAATCCTTTTTGTTAAGCTAGCTTGCAACATTTGGAACTTCTTATGCATGCGTCCATCCGGAGTTGGCAGCCCAAGATACTTCCCTTCAAACTCAGAATTAACCACTTGCAGTTCTTGCCTGATCACATGCTGCACCTCCACTGGACAAGCATCACCAAATTGGATGGAACACTTCTGCGGATTGATAAGTTGACCAGTAGCCTGTGCATACCTCCTAATAACTTCCTTGATGTACTGAGCCTGATTCAGATTAGCCTTGAAAAATAACAAGGTGTCGTCCGCGAAGAGAAGGTGTGAGATCCCAGGGGCTCTCGGACACACTTTTAAAGCATGAATATGGTGATTTTCAATACCTTGCCTTAGTAATGCAGAAAGCCCATCAGCCACGAAAAGGAACAAAAACGGAGATAGGGGGTCACCTTGCCGAAGCCCACGTGACGGTACAAACGAATTTAAAATGGCTCCATTAAATTTTACTGAATATCTCACCGAGGTCACACATGTCATGATCCACTGAACCCACCGGTGAGCGAAGCCCAATTTTTGCATCGTCTGTTTCAAGAATCCCCAATCCACTCTGTCATACGCCTTAGATAAATCCAATTTATAGGCACAATAAATATTTTCCTCCTTCTTCTCATGCTGCATAAAGTGAAGACACTCAAAGGCCAAGAGCGCATTATCCGTGATCATCCTGCCCGGAACAAAGGCGCTCTGCTGCGGAGATATCATCCAAATTAGGTCTAAGCCTATTCACCAAACACTTTGCCACAATTTTATAAATAACATTGCAAAGGCTGATAGGCCTGAAGTCCGTTACCTTAACTGGATCATTGATCTTAGGTATAAGGACAATTATCGTGTCATTGACACCCTCCAGCATTATGCCTGTCCGGAAAAATTCCTTTACCGCATAAATGATCTCTTCTTTCATAGTAAGCCAGTTCCTCTGTAAAAATCTCGCCGGGAAACCATCAATGCCCGGCGCCTTGAGAGGTCCAATTTGGAAAAGGCTATCTGGAATTTCCTTGTCAGTAAAATCTGAGCATAGTTTGTCATTCATTTCACGCGTCACCTTTTGGTCAAAAAGATGTGCTAGAGGCTGTTGTACGAGCTCACTATCACATGTAAACAGAGAGTGAAAAAGGTGTTCACTAGCCCACTCATCGCTGCATGGTCCTCATGACGTGTTCCAGAATCATCAACTAGGAATTTTACCTTGTTTTTCCTTGCTCTCCATACTGCCTTTTGGTGGAAAAAAATTGTATTTCGATCACCTTCACGCAGCCAGTCTACTCGTGACCTTTGCAGCCACAATAATTCTTCCCTGTACAACAGTTCGTTCATATGATCTTGCACTTTACGTATCTCATTGCGATCAGCATTCATCGCCATAAGTTCCTCAAGTCGCGATCGGGACTTCTCGAGGTCTCGAACCACACTTCCAAATCTAGCCTTGCTCCAATTGTGAAGCTCGGTCATCAGCTCTTTCAGGCCACGTCGCACATCACCCAAATGAACCTTTTGCCCAGCTTTAGCCCAAGCATTTTGTATTTCCCTGCTAAGGTTGAGTCTCTCTCCCACATTATTTCGTATTGCCTGATGCACTTCCCTGGGATCTGAAACTCCTCTTTACCACACTGCAAAACAATTGGGCAATGATCAAAGCATGGGCTGACCTTGTGTACCACACGAGCATCAGAGAAAATATCACGCCAACTGTTATCTGCAACTGCTCGGTCTAGTCGGACTCGCACATTGCGCCTGCCCGCCTGCTTGTTATCGTAAGTGAAGGGTAGACCCGAGAAGCCCAAATCTGACAATTGGCACATCTCCAAGGTATCCCTGAACGCTAACATCTGTCTTTCACCACGTGGTGTACTCGAGAAGTGCTCAAAGGACCATAAAGCTTCATTAAAATCCCCTATCACGCACCATGGCAGCTGTGATCGAGCCTTCAAATTTTGCAATTTCTCCCACATCAAGTGACGATTTTCCACTCGGGGTTCTCCATACACACAGGTCAAATGCCATAGTGGATCATTATCGGACACACGGATATGAGCATCAATGTATCTGTCATTTATTTCTTGAACATCCACAAAAATATCATCAGACCAAAAGAGTGCTAAACCTCCACTCAGGCCGTTACTATCAATACCGGCAAAACCTCTTAAGCCTAATCTACCTCGCAAACGATGAACCTTTTCAGTCTTTATTCTTGTTTCACTAAGGAAGACCAATTTTGCTTGGGTGGTCCTGGTAAGGCCCACCAGATCTCGAACTGTCAGTTTGTTGGCCGCACCCCGACAGTTCCAACTTATGCAATTCATTGCGCTTGACGGGGCGCCACACTCGGTTGCTTCCATTATGGCAGCCCCTAGACCGGTTGCTTCCATTATAGTTTGCTGTTCTGCTAGACTCCCCCTTGTGTCTCCCTCCATGTTAACCCTGCCAAGCTTCATGTCTCCCCCCTGCAATGGTGTGTCATCATAGGGTAGTAGTGCTTTCTCCATGTTCGGCTGTTCAAAAACCTGCGCTACAGCCATAGCCGTGCCATGCTTGTCTTTCCAGGAACCTGCATCATACTTGTCCCCTGCTCCGTGTTTTCCTGACATGGAACTCCCATCAGACATATCAGTATCTTCATCCCTGCAAGGCTCATCCTCTAGAAAAGCAGATAGCTCCGGCTTTTCCCGGACCACGGCAACGAGCGCTTGTATGTCAGGATTCGCAGCCTTGGTACTTGCAGCTCCCCCTTCAACCGGCTTCGGGCGGGCAGCATCCGCAAGGGGAGCCCCATGATCGCCCCCACCAGCATCCGGGTTCGCCTTGGGCACCTTCGGCGCAGTCACCGTCGCGATCACACGCGTCGACATAGCAGGTCTGGTCGTTGTCCGGCCTATCCGATCTGGCGGCTCGCTTCGATCAGGAGGAACGCGTGGTTTGCTGTGTAATACTTCCAACGCCCTAGCCTCCGTGTATGGGTTGTGCCCTGTTTGCCTCGTACCATGGAGGAGGGGATTGAGTTGGAGACGGAGTTGGAGTCCCGTCTCCGTGCAAGTCTTGGACTTCCTTCCGAGACAAACACAGGTTCATCTACAGCGTGGCCGCTAAGGGTTCTGGAACCCAGCGACGAGGGTGCGGACGTGGCCGCAAACGGTCCATAGCGCACCTGAGGGGTGCGCATGGAAACATCACCGGCGAGGCCGGCCTTCGGTGGCGGCGGAGGGGCGGTCGCCCCATAGTCGCCAAACCCTAAAGCCATATCCAGGTTGACTGTAGTTGCTAGCAACACGTGAAATCATCTGATCGGTGCCGTCGATCAACACGTGGCACTTTAGTCTCGCTGTTGCCTGGCCTGATGATGTGTATATATGCATGGCGACAAACTATCGAATGCCGCCAAGGTCTGGAGTCCGGGACACATATGATCGCCCCAGCCGTGCGTCCGTGCAGTTTCTTTTTCCTTCCCAAACAATTTGTCGGTGTGGAAGTCGTCCCTCGAGACGATTCTCTACCAGGGAAAGCGATCGAGCAGGACACGCACTACATCAGCTACATGCTTGGGCTGCACATAAGAGATCATACAAGGCCACAGCGCGAAGCTACTTGGCACCCGGCGTGGGCATAAACAAACAGCCCATACCGAACAATGCATTGCATTGCATGGCATGGCGCAACCAACGGCGCACGTCCAGCAAGGTGACAAAATACAGGGATGAAAATTGATCGAACTGAAGGACGGAAGGCACATGCATGGGCGCCTACGCTCTGCATAGAGTCAGTGATATGTCACCGGAAAGGTCCGCGTTCTAGTATGTTGCGTCTGTATTGTATACACACAGCCTTGTCGTTTTGCTGTATAAAAATTGTGGGCGTACCGGGTACGTGCCGGGACGTAGGTGCTCGACGGTTGACGAGCACATGCATATGCAGTGAGTTCATCGTTTCAATCTGCAGGCGGGCGGCGCGGCGCATGGCGGTGGTCTGGGCCGACACCAATTTGTTTAAGACACGATGGCGGCTTTGCCAGCCGCGAGGCGTATGCTGTTTTGGATGGTACGGTGTCGTGTCAGAGTCCGATGCCAGCATCGCATGTAGACGCTCCTGACCGGCCCTTCCATCCATACTTCTAGCTGGCTATGTTGTTTCACTCACACGCATGCACGGCCTGATTTAATCATCGTATGTGAATCGTCCTGATTTTATCGTGTGCATAGCATCACTCTATAACGTACTCCCTTCGTTCCAAATTACTCGTCACATGAATAGATGTATCTAGAACTAAAATACATTTAGATATATCCATATCGGCGACAAGTAATTTGGAACAAAGGGAATACGTGTATGTGAACGCATTAACTGGTGGTAGTTTGAGTTGGTCAGGTGGGCAGATGAATCGGGCGCGTGCACTCTCACCTTGCAGGTTCAGTAGAGTGTCCATGCATTTGGCACGTAGCCCCATGAAAGGAAGGGAGGAAGGAGAGGACTTCGTGGCTGGTAGGCTTCGATGAAATGGTAACGGGAGACGATCCTGATTGGGAAAGGTAAAAGTCTGGTAGGTTGAGATGCATAGAACAGATAGTGCATACTATAAATCATGTAAGAGAAACGGAGTAATACTGCTCAGACATGAACTCATGATATCAGTGAAGTTTCTCTAAAAAGTCTTATGCAAAGTTTCCCGTTTCTAAAAAAAAAAATGATGGTCAGTGAAAAAATTAGGGACTTTTTATAGTACATTATACTACTCAACATACCAGGTAGTATTAAGTTAATCCAATGGTCAGTATGAGGCGGTCAGATTTTGGCTTAAGGACATATTGGTAAAATTATGTTTCCTCTAATTAATTATTAGACAAATCGCAGACGATAGACGCCGCTGCAGCCCTCCATTCCCAATGACGGCCAGGTCTCGTCCCATGTTCTTGGCCATCCCAAAGATTGCCTGCAGGCTGGCGCTCTCAGGAGCTCTGCCATCCCGACACCGCCTGCACTCCTCCCAACGCACCGTCAACTCAAGTACTCAACGCTGCCAAAAATTGCAGCCTACCCTGCCTGCATGCTGCTGACGGCGGCACGAACTAGCTAGCAATTGTAGCATGTAGCCACGTAATTAGCTAGCTGGTGGAGTGTTCAACAGAGTGGAGTACTTGCCATGATATGGCCTCGTATTCTAGTATCTGCAAGTTCATTCATGGGACCGACTGGACAAGGCCGGGGTCATGCGGCCGGAGCGATGGCGTCGTCTCTGTCGGCGTTCTGGAAACGGGGGTTCCCAGACTTGCCTGCCTGCGACCTGCGGCGTGGCTCAAGTGGGGGCCCAGCGCGTCCCATCTTCATCAGCGCAAGCTCAAGACCCTCGCGAGGGGCCAAGCCTCGCGGGGCGGACGACGAGAAGCTTCCTCAGAGGCAGCCTCGTCAGGCAGGCTCACGAGGAGGCAGAGAGATCAAGGCAGGGGTACCTCGCGAGGAACCCATGATGCAAGCCATGACGATCAAGACCAGGCGGGCGCTGGCCTGCGCAGTGTCCTTATTTCCCTTTGGTGCATAGGGGGCAAGCACAGGCCAAGGCATCGGGCAAAGATTGCCATTCCGGTGCAACGAGACCAAGATCAGCAGAGCGGCAGGACGGAGGTCACCGTGGAGCCCAAGACGGCGTCATCACCAGTACTTTTGGCAGCCGAAAACCACCTTTGGTCAGGATGACTTGTACTACATGTTCCCCTTTAAAATGGCCAATTGTTGGCGCCCTTTCCTCTCATTATTTGGGGAGAGGCCCAGGGCCTCTATAAATAGAGTTAGCTAGCACAGAGTAGGGGGCAAGGGGAGATCTGGTAGAACCGTAGCAGAGAGAGAGAGAGGCGACGGAACTCACCCTAGCAGTTTATCGCACCAGCTCAAGAACACCTCTCGCGAGGCTGTTCTTCCCTTGTACTATTCATCATCAGCCCCTGAGGCAATCCACCACACCACACACTGGAGTAGGGTATTACACCACAACGGTGGCCCGAACCAGTATAAACCTTGTGTCCCTTGTGTTGTTCGTTGTTTCCAGCTTAGGAGATTGGACGTAGATCGGTAGGGGAGAGATCTCCGCGCGCATCCCAGTGTTCGAACCTCAAGGGTCTGCCGGAACCCGAAATCCGACATTTGGCGCGCCAGGTAGGGGTGCGCCGGAGTCCTCCCTCCTGACGACCCGCTCTCCTCCAACATCGCATCCCGCCCTCATGGAGGACAACGCGTCGCCCGCTCCAACAACGGATGTCGACACCGGGGCCAGGGGGCTCCGGACCTTGGCCCCCGCCTTGCGACAGGTGCAGTGGCCGCGCAAGTTCAGGCCCGAGACGCCGCCGCGCTACGACGGTGCTACAGACCCGATGATTTTCCTCCTGGCGTACGAGGAGGCCGTCCTCAGAGCCGGGGGCGACGACCGGGTGATGGCCAACTGGTTACCCATGGCCCTCACCGGCATCCCGCGCGCGTGGCTCCTCCACCTACCGATGGCCTCTGTCACCTCCTGGGAGGAGCTGCGTGACCTCTTCCTCGCCCGTTTCGCCGCACCAGCGCCGCCCATCGTCGCAGCTCTCCTGGGTGGCTCCCAGGCACCACCCTCGAGCCATCACGTCAAGCCGTTCACCCGCCGGATCAGCACCGCCTCCAAGCGCCGAGAGGCCCTCCCGGGCTGGGTGGCGCCCGAGGCCGATCTAACCTTCGACTCGGAGGACCACCCCTTCAACCCCATTGGTTTGGGCACGCTCCCGATGCTGTGCACCCCCACCATCTGCCAAGTGGCCGTCACTAGGACCCTCATCGACGGTGGTGCCGGCCTCAACGTGCTCTCGGTGGAGGCCTTCAGCCTCCTCCACGTGCCGTTGGAGCGGCTCCGACCCAGCAGGCCTTTCTCGGGCGTCGGAGCTGGTTCCACCGCCTCCTTGGGACAGATCCGCCTCCCAGTGACCTTCGGCACCTGCGACAACTTCCGCACGGAGCTGATCGACTTAAACATCGCCCCCATCGGCCTCCCCTACAATGCCATCCTCGGCTATTCGGCCTTGGCTCAGTTCATGGCAGCAACTCACCCGGCGTACAACCTCATGAAGATGCCTGGGAGCAGCGGCGTCCTCACCGTGTCAGGAGACACAAGGGATGCGCTGCAGGTGCTCCAGCTTGTTTTTTGGGCGGCCGCGGTGGCGCGGCCCACTAGCACCGACGCCCTTGAGCCCAAGGGGGTTGCGCCGGCTAAAAAGAAGCAGTTGTTCACCCAAGACAAGGCAGAAACCAAGCAGGTACCAGTCGACGAGGACGGGTCCACTAGCGCCACCTTCACCATAGGGGCCAACCTCGAGCCCGAGCAGGAGAAAGCCCTGATCAGGTTCCTGCGTGCGAACAAGAAGGTGTTTGCGTGGGAACCTGATCAGTTAGCAGGGGTCCCAAGGGAAGTGATTGAGCATCACCTCAACGTGTGCCCCAATGTGCACCCCGTGAAGCAGAAGGCAAGGCGGCAGTCTACTGGGAAACATGCTTTCATCGTTCAAGAGACCTGGAAGCTAGAGGCGGCAGGAGTTATCCGCGAGGTCCGCTACCCTGATTGGCTGGCTAATCCGGTCATTGTGCCGAAAAAGGGAGGAAAGGAGCGCATGTGCGTCGACTTCACCAACCTCAACAAGGCCTGCCCGCAGGATCCATTTCCACTCCCCCGCATTGACTAGACAGTCGACTCCACCGCAGAGTGTGACCTATTGTGCTTCCTACATGCCTTCTCGGGCTATCACCAGATCAAGATGGCGGTAGAAGACGTGGAGAAGACGACTTTCTTGATCCCGTGTGGAGTGTACTGCTATAAGTGCATGCCGTTTGGGTTGCGCAACGCAGGCGCATCCTTTCAGCGGCTGATGCACATCGCCTTAGGCCGGCAGTTCGGGAGGAACGCTGAAGCTTACGTCGATGACATTGTGGGGAAGTCTCGTGAGGCAAGAACCCTGATACAGGACCTGGAAGAAACCTTCGCGAGCCTCAACGAAGTGGACCTATGGCTCAGCCCGGAGAAATGCGTGTTTGGAGTCCCCTCGGGCAAGCTCCTGGGTTTCCTCGTATCCCACAGGGGCATCGAGGCCAACCCGGAGAAGGTCAAGGTAGTCAAAGACATGAGCCCGCCAAGGACCCTCAGAGAAATGCAGAAGCTCACCGGACGTGTAACTGCGCTGGGGCGCTTCATCTCCAAGCTGGGGGAACGAGCGCTGCCCTTGTTCAAGCTGATGAAGAAAAAGGGTCCCTTCGAATGGACTGAAAAGGCTGACAAGGCATTCCAAGACCTCAAGAGGTACCTTACCAGTCCACCAGTGATGGTAGCTCCGCGTCCTCGGGAGCCCCTGGTGCTCTACCTTGCAGCCACCCCCTACTCCGCTAGCGCAGCCCTTGTAGCGGTCAGGGAGGAGCGTTGTGCCAAGGCCGCATCGACCATCCAAACTGAAGCAAAGCAGAGCCAGGAGGGCCTCGCGAAGGCCGCAACCGCAGCCGGAAAGGAACAGCCGCAGCAGGAGAACGCACCCGGAGAAGGAGAGGCCTCTTAGGCGACCAAGCACCGGGAGCTCCATCGTCTCAAGAGACGCCTCGACCTCTGGAGGACGCAAGAGGCGCCAGCACCCTCAACCTCGTCGAGCATCCCGTGTACTTCGTCAGCACGGTGCTACGGGACGCAAGGCACGGTATCCCATGCCTCAAAAACTCCTCCTCGCGTGATACGTCTCCAACGTAGCTATAATTTTGATTGCTCCATGCTATATTATCTACTGTTTTGGACTTTATTGGGCTTTATTTTCCACTTTTATATTATTTTTGGGACTAACCTATTAACCGAAGGCCCAGCCCAGAATTGCTGTTTTTTTGCCTATTTCAGTGTTTCGAAGAAACGAAATATCAAACGGAGTCCAAACGGAATAAAACCTTCGGGAACGTGATTTTCTCACCGAACGTGATCCAGGAGACTTGGACCCTGCTCCAAGGAACAAAAGAGGCGGTCACGAGGGTGGGGGGCGCCCCCCCTAGGGCGCACCCCCTGCCTCATGGGCCCCTCGGTGCTCCTCCGGTGTACTCCTTCCTCCTATATATACCTACGTACCCCCAAACGATCAGAACAGGAGCCAAAAACCTAATTCCACCGCCGCAACTTTCTGTGGGGCCTGTTCCGAAGCTCTGTCGGAAGAGGACCGTCATCACGGAGGGCTTCTACATCATCCTAGCCCCTCCGATGAAGTGTGAGTAGTTTACCTCAGACCTTCGGATCCATAGTTAGTAGCTAGATGGCTTATTCTCTCTCTTTGAATCTCAATACAAAGTTCTCCCCCTCTCTTGTGGAGATCTATTCGATGTAATCTTCTTTTTGCGGTGTGTTTGTTGAGGCCGATGAATTGTGGGTTTATGATCAAGTCTATCTATGAATAATATTTGAATCTTCTCTAAATTCTTTTATGTATGATTGGTTATCTTTGCAAGTCTCTTTGAATTATCCGTTTGGTTTGGCCAACTAGATTGGTAGTTCTTGCCATGGGAGAAGTGCTTAGCTTTGGGTTCGATCTTGCGGTGTCCTTTCCCAGTGACCGAAGGGGCAGCAAGGCACGTATTGTATCGTTGCCATCGAGGATAACAAGATGGGTTTTATTTCATATTGCATGAATTTATCTCTCTACATCATGTCATCTTTCTTAAGGCGTTACTCTATTTTTAACTTAATACTCTAGATGCATGCTAGATAGCGGTCTATGAGTGGAGTAATAGTAGTAGATGCAGAATCGTTTCGGTCTACTTGTCGCGGACGTGATGCCTATATACATGATCATGCCTAGATATTCTCATAACTATGCTCAATTCTGTCAGTTGCTCAACAGTAATTTGTTCACCCACCATAGAATACTTATGCTCTTGAGAGAAGCCACTAGTGAAACCTATGGCCCCCGGGTCTATTCTCATCATATCAATCTCCATCACTTTAATCTTGTTTTGCTTTTTTACTTTGCCTTTACTTTTTACTTTGCATCTTTATACCAAAAATACCAAAAATATTATATCTATCAGATCTCACTCTCGTAAGTGACCGTGAAGGGATTGACAACCCCTAATCGCGTTGGTTGCGAGTAGCTATTGTTTTGTGCAGGTACGAGGGACTTGAGCGTGGCCTCCTACTGGATTGATACCTTGGTTCTCAAAAACTGAGGGAAATACTTACGCTGCTTTGCTGCATCATCCCTTCCTCTTCGGGGAAAACCAACGCAAGCTCAAGACGTAGCAAGAAGGATTTCTGGCGCCGTTGCCGGGGAGTTTCGCGCAAGTCAAGATTTGACTCCCGAAAACGAGCCATTTTTGGCGCTGTTGCCGGGGAGTCTACGCAAAAAGTCAACATACCAAGTACCCATCATAATCCCTATCTCTTGCATTACATTATTTGCCATTTGCCTCTCGTTTTCCTCTCCCCCAATTCACCCTTGCCATTTTATTTGCCCTCTCTCTCTCTATCCTCCCTCTATATTTGCCTCTTTTGCCCGCTTACTTTTTGTTTGCTTGTGTGCTAGTTCGCTTGTTTGTCGCGATGGCTCAACCGAGATTTGGTGATCTTCACCTTAAAAGGTCAGAGGAAATCGAAACCAACGTCAGGAAGTTTATGGTTTTGCAATTTGAGCATAATAATTTCTTTAGAAACGAGCTTAAGGAACAAAAAAGTTTTATCAGTTATATGAATAAAGAGCTAGATGATATGTCTAAAGAATTTGATGGTATAAGATCCCAAATTACTCGTCTAGAAAAGATGATTGCTGAAATTTCGGATATGCAAGCCACCTTAGTTAATAAGATGGCTGCTAAACCGGATTCCTATGAAAATCAAGATGAAGATCTAAAAGTTATTGATGTGTCCCCTATTAAATCTTTGTTTTGCAATATGAATCTTGATGAAACTGAATATGATCTTCCTTTACCTAGAAGGCGTTCTAAAAATTTAGAGTATTTAGATCTTAATGATGAAATTGATGAAAGTGGAATTGAAAGAAATAAAAATCTAGATGTTGCTAAACCCACTATATTGGATTTCAAGGAATTTAATTATGAAAGTTGCTCTTTAATTGATTGTATTTCCTTGTTGCAATCCGTGCTAAATTCTCCACATGCTTATAGTCAACATAAAGCCTTAACCGAACATATTGTTGATGCCTTGATGCAATCTTATGAAGAAAAACTTGAGTTGAAAGTTTCTATCCCTAGAAAACTCTATGATGAGTGGGAACCAACTATTAAAATTAAAATTAAAGATCATGAGTTTTATGCTTTGTGTGATTTGGGTGCTAGTGTCTCTACTATTCCCAAGACTTTGTGTGATTTGCTAGATTTCCGTAATTTTGATGATTGCTTTCTAAACTTGCATCTTGCGGATTCTACTATTAAGAAACCTATGGGAAGGATTAATGATGTTCTTATTGTTGCAAATAGGAATTATGTGCCCATAGATTTTATTGTTCTTGATATAGATTGCAATCCTTCTTGCCCTATTATTCTTGGTAGACCTTTCCTTAGAACGGTTGGTGCGATTATTGATATGAAGGAAGGGAATATTAGATTTCAATTTCCATTAAAAAAGGCATGGAACACTTTCCTAGAAAGAAAATAAAATTACCATATGAAACTATCATGAGAGTCACTTATGGATTGCCTACCAAAGATGGCAATACCTAGATCTATCCTCGCTTTTATGCCTAGCTAGGGGCGTTAAACGATAGCGCTTGTTGGGAGGCAACCCAATTTTATTTTTATTCCTTACTTTTTGCTCCTGCTTAGTAATAAATAAATTATTTAGCCTCTATTTTGGTTGTGTTTTTTGTGTTTAATTAGTGATTGTGCCAAGTAGAACCGTTGGGAAGACTTGGGAAAAGTCTTGTTGAACTTGCTGTAAAAAACAGAAACTTTATAGCTCACGAGAACTGCTTTCATTTTTATTTGAAGAGCGATATTTAGTTAATTATTTTTGCATATGATTAATAGACAAATTCCACACGTCTAGCAATTTATTTTAGAATTTTTGGGGTTCCAGATCTTGCGCTAGCTACAGATTACTACAGACTGTTCTGTTTTTGACAGATTCTATTTTTCGTGTGTTGTTTGCTTATTTTGATGAATCTATGGTTAGTAAAATAGTTTACAATCCATAGAGAAGTTGGAATACAGTAGGTTTAATACCAATATAAATAAATAATGAGTTCATTACAGTACCTTGAAGTGATTTTTTGTTTTCTTTCGCTAACGGAGCTCACAAGTTTTCTATTTTGAGTTTTGTGTTGTGAAGTTTTCAAGTTTTGGGTGAATTCTTTTGATGGATCATGGAACAAGGAGTGGCAAGAGCCTAAACTTGGGGATGCCCATGGCACCCCCAAGATAATCCAAGGACACCAAGAAGTCAAAGCTTGGGGATGCCCCGGAAGGCATCCCCTCTTTCGTCCACTTCCATCGGTAATTTACTTGGAGCTATATTTTTATTCACCAACATGATATGTGTTTTGCTTGGAGCGTCTTGTATTATTTGTGTCTTTGGGTCTTAGTATGCCACAATCATCCTTGCTGTACACACCTTTTGAGAGAGCCATACATGAATTAAAATTTGATAGAATACTCTATGTGCTTCACTTATATCTTTTGAGCGTTATAATTTTGCTCTATGTGACTCACTTAGATCTTTTAGAGCACGGTGGTGGATTTGTTTTAAAGAAACTATTGATCTCTCATGATTCATTTAAATTATTTTGAGAGTCTCTTAATAGCATGGTGATTTGCTTAATAATAATATGCTTGGTATTCAAGATTTGTGAAACTTTCTTTTGAGTGTGTTGAATACTAAGAAAAGATTGAAGCATGATAATTGTTTTGAGATATGGAGGTGATAATATTAAAGTCATACTAGTTGGGTAGTTGTGAATTTAAAGAATACTTGTGTTAAAGTTTGTGATTCCCGTAGCATGCACGTATGGTGAACCGTTATGTGATGAAGTCGGAGCATGATTTATTTATTGATTGTCTTCCTTATGAGTGGCGGTCGGGGACGAGCGATGGTCTTTTCCTACCAATCTATCCCCCTAGGAGCATGCGTGTAATACTTTGCTTTGATAACTTCTAGATTTTTGCAATAAGTATATGAGTTCTTTATGACTAATGTTGAGTCCATGGATTATACGCACTCTCACCCTTCCACCTTTGCTAGCCTCTCTAATATCGCGCACCTTTCGCCGGTATCATACACCTACCATATACCTGCCTCAAAACAGCCACCATACCTACCTATTATGGCAATTCCATAGCCATTCTAAGATATATTGACATGCAACTTTCCACCATCTAGTTCATCATGACACACTCCATCATTGTCATATTGCATATCCTGGTACACTGCCGGAGGCATTCATATACAGTCATATTTTGTTCTAAGTATTGAGTTGTAAGAAAAATAAAAGTGTGATGATCATCATTATTAGAGCATTGTCCCAGTGAGGAAAGAATGATGGAGACTATGATTCCCCCATAAGTCGGGATGAGACTCCGGACAAAAAATAAAATAAATAAGTAAAAAAGAGGCCAAAGAAGCCCAAATAAAAAGAGGCCATAAAAAAGAGAAAAGGCCCAAATAAAAAAATGAGAGAAAAAGAGAGAAGGGACAATGTTACTATCCTTTTACCACACTTGTGCTTCAAAGTAGCACCATGATCTTCATAGTAGAGAGTCTCTCATGTTATCACTTTCATATACTAGTGAGAATTTTTCATTATAGAACTTGGCTTGTATATTCCAATGATGGGCTTCCTCAAATTGCCCTAGGTCTTCATGAGCAAGCAAGTTGGATGCACACCCACTTAGTTTCTTTTTGAGCTTTCATATACTTATAGCTCTAGTGCATCCGTTGCATGGCAATCCCTACTCACTCATATTGATATCTATTGATGGGCATCTCCATAGCCCGTTGATACGCCTAGTTGATGTGAGACTATCTTCTTTTTTGTCTTCTCCACAACCACCATTCTATTCCACCTATAGTGTTATATCCATGGCTCACGCTCATGTATTGCGTGAAGATTGAAAAAGTTAGAGTGTGAAACAATTGCTTGGCTTGTCATCGGGGTTGTGCATGATTTAAATATTTTGTGTGGTGAAGATAGAGCATAACTAGACTATATGATTTTGTAGGGATAACTTTCTTTGGCCATGTTATTTTGAGAAGACATAATTGCTTTATTAGTATGCTTGAAGTATTATTATTTTTATGTCAATATAAACTTTTGTCTTGAATCTTTCTAATCTGAATATTCATACCACAATTAATAAGATTTGCATTAAAATTATGCTAAGTAGCACTCCGCATCAAAAATTCTCTTTTTATCATTTACCTACTCGAGGACAAGCAGGAATTAAGCTTGGGGATGCCTGATACGTCTCCAACGTATCTATAATTTTTGATTGCTCCATGCTATATTATCTACTGTTTTGGACTTTATTGGGATTTATTTTCCACTTTTATATTATTTTTGGGATTAACCTATTAACCGGAGGCCCAACCCAGAATTGCTGTTTTTTGCCTATTTCAGTGTTTCGAAGAAACGAAATATCAAACGGAGTCCAAACGGAATAAAACCTTCGGGAACGTGATTTTCTCACCGAATGTGATCCAGGAGACTTGGAACCTGCTCCAAGGAACAAAAGAGGCGGTCACGAGGGTGGGGGCGCCCCCTCTAGGGCGCGCCCCCTGCCTCGTGGGCCCCTCGGTGCTCCTCTGGCGTACTCCTTCCTCCTATATATACCTATGTACCCCCAAACGATCAGAACAGGAGCCAAAAACCTAATTCCACTGCCGCAACTTTCTGTATCCACGAGATCCCATCTTCGGGCCTGTTCTAAAGCTCCGCCGGAAGAGGGACGTCATCACGGAGGGCTTCTACATCATCCTAGCCCCTCCGATGAAGTGTGAGTAGTTTACCTCAGACCTTCGGGTCCATAGTTAGTAGCTAGATGGCTTCTTCTCTCTCTTTGAATCTCAATACAAAGTTCTCCCCCTCTCTTGTGGAGATCTATTCGATGTAATCTTCTTTTTGCGGTGTGTTTGTTGAGATGGGGTTTATTTCATATTGCATGAATTTATCTCTCTACATCATGTCATCTTGCTTAAGGTGTTACTCGGTTTTTAACTTAATACCCTAGATGCATGCTGGATAGCGGTCGATGAGTGGAGTAATAGTTGTAGATGCAGAATCATTCCGGTCTACTTATCACGGACATGATACCTATATACATGATCATGCCTAGATATTCTCATAACTATGCTCAATTCTATCAGTTGCTCAACAGTAATTTGTTCACCCACCATAGAATACTTATGCTCTTGAGAGAAGCCACTAGTGAAACCTATGGCCCCCGGGTCTATTCTCATCATATCAATCTCCATCACTTTAATCTTGTTTTGCTTTTTACTTTGCATCTTTATACCAAAAATACCAAAAATATTATATCTATCAGATCTCACTCTCGTAAGTGACCGTGAAGGGATTGACAACCCCTAATCGCGTTGGTTGCGAGTAGCTATCATTTTGTGCAGGTACGAGGGACTTGAGCGTGGCCTCCTACTGGATTGATACCTTGGTTCTCAAAAATTGAGGGAAACACTTACGCTACTCTGCTGCATCATCCCTTCCTCTTCGGGGAAAACCAACGCAAGCTCAAGACGTAGCAAGAACGATTTCTGGCGCCGTTGCCGGGGAGGTTCGCGCAAGTCAAGATTTGACTCCCGACAACGAGCCATTTTTGGCGCCATTATCGGGGAGTCTACGCAAAAAGTCAACATACCAAGTACCCATCACAATCCCTATCTCTCGCATTACATTATTTGCCATTTGCCTCTCGTTTTCCTCTCCCCCAATTCACCCTTGCCGTTTTATTCGCCCTCTCTCTCTATCCTCCCTCTCTATTTGCCTCTCAGCTGGAAGGGTTTCTGAATGGAACATCGAGCTACAGGCATTTCAGCTAGAATTTAGTACGACCAGAGTCATCAAGGGAGCCGCACTTGCGGATTTCGTGGCAGAATGAGCAAAAGCGCCGGGTCTCGAGGCAGGCGAAGACCGATCACTTTCCCCGGGAAGTGAAGCACCGTATGGCTGGGTCATGTACTTTGATGGGGCATTCTCCCGACACGGTGCGGGAGCTGGCGCAGTGCTCGTATCCCCTACCCAGGACAAACTCTACTACGCCGTACAGCTTTGCTTCCAACACGGAGAAAAGGTCTCCAACAACATAGCGGAGTACGAAGGCCTAATAGCAGGCTTGAAGTCCGCGACTGCATTAGGGGTGAAGCGCCTCATCATTAAGGGCGATTCGCAGCTCCTCGTCAACTTCTCCAATAAGATATACGAGCCAAAGAACGAGCACATGGAAGCCTACCTCGCTGAGGCTCGCAAGATGGAGAAACAGTTCTGGGGGCTGGAGTTGCAGTATGTGCCTCGCGGCACCAATCAGGAGGCCGATGACATTGAGGGCATCTAGGCGGTTGCCTCGGGTGCCTGGCGTCTTTAAGGAGCGGCTCTTCAAACCCTCGGCGGTGCCGTCGCTGTCGAGCATGGCGCAACCAAGGGAGGAGCTCCCTCAGCCGCCTGCCTCAGGAGCCCCGGTCTGCGGCCCAGCCTCAGGGGCATGCCTGCTCCTGGCGTTAGAGCCTCAGGAAGGGTGTTGGATCCCGGAGCTCAAGAACTACCTGATGCAAGGGACTCTGCCGGAGAATGAGGAGGAAGCGGAGCGTGTGGCGCGGTAGGCCACGGCTTATTGCATCAGGGATGGAGAGCTCTACAGGAAGCGACCGAATGACGTGTCCCTACGTTGCATCTCCCGAGAGCAAGGGAAGGAGATACTGGCGGACATACACGGCGGAGACTGCGGGCACCACTCGTTGTCACGGACCCTCGTCGGCAAGGCGTTCCATAGTGGATTCTATTGGCCCACAGCACTCAATGACGCCGTTGAGCTTGTGAAGGCTTGCGAGGCCTTCCATTTTCACGCTAAGCAGATCCATCAGCCTGCGGGGGGTCTACAGACTATACCCCTCTCATGGCCGTTCGCAGTTTCGGGGCTAGACATTTTGGGCCCGTTTCCTCGGGCGCCAAAGGGGCTATCGCTACCTCTACGTCGCCGTGGACAAATTCACCAAGTGGGCTGAGGTGGAAGCCGTCCGCACAATCCCGGCAGGCTCAGCGGTCAAATTCATCAAGGGCCTTGTGAGCCGATTTGGGGTGCCCAACCGCATCATCACCGACAACGGTTCGCAGTTCACCAGTAATCTCTTCAAAACGTACTATGCTAACCTTGGAACGCAGATATGCTACGCTTTGGTAGCACACCCCCGAAGCAACGGCCAGGCCGAGCGGGCCAACACGGAGGTCCTGAGGGGCCTCAAAGCCAGGACCTTCAAGAAGAAGCTGGAAGCCTGCGGTAGGGGCTGGTAGGACGAGCTCCAGTCTGTGATGTGGTCAATCTGCACAACTGCGACCAAGCCGACTGGCGAGACCCCGTTCTTCCTCGTCTACGGAGCAGAGGTTGTTCTCCCTATGAGGTCAGGCGTCGCTCCGCACGGGTCCTGGCGTTCGACGAGACGCAGCAGGACGCCATGCGGGGGACGGATCTCGTGCTGGGGAAGGAACGCCGTCGAGAAGCCGCGCTGCGAGCGGCAAGGTATCAACAGGCGCTGCGACGATACCACTGCTGCAACATCCGCCCAGAACTCTTAAGGTAGGGGATCTCGTGCTCAGGCGGGTTCTCTCCAGGGAGGGGCTGCACAAGCTCTCTCCCATGTGGGAGGGCCCATTCAAGGTTGTTCATGTTTTCAGGCCTGGCTCCACGTGCTTGGAGACCACGGAGGGGGTACCCATCCTGAACGCGTGGAACATTCAACATCTCCGGAGGTTCTATCCCTGAGCGAGGCCTAGCGCCTAGGAAAGGCCTGGTGCCTGTGAAGAAGGCGAATGCCTGTGAAGCTGCTGCATTTTGGGAAGGGCCTGGTGCCTGTGAAGAAGGCGAATGTCTGTGAAGTTGCTGTGTTTTGGAAAAGGCCCGGTGCCTGTGAAGAAGGCGAATGCCTGTGAAGCTGCTGTCTTTTGGGAAAGGCCCGGTGCCTGTGAAGAAGGCGAATGCCTGTGAAGCTGCGGCGTTTTGGGAAAGGCCCGGTGCCTGTGAAGAAGGCAAATGCCTGTGAAGCTCGCTGCCCGTGACACTCTCACGTAATAATGAGTGGGGTTGTACACGCCCCGGAGTCTCCGGAGTGCCGCCCTCGGGCCTCGGGGGCTCCCGCCCATGCCTAGTGGCAGCACTTAGCTCCGCGCTGGTGAGAAGACATCGAAAACTAGAATAGGTGCCGGACGCGGCTTTCCCATTTTCTTTCTGCAGTTGGCTTGTTTATTCCCGTTTGAAGTTTTATTGGAGTTGCTGACGTTCCTGACTTGTAACTCTTTGTCTTTCTCGCTCGCTTGCCTCGTTTTCTCTCGCACAAGTCTCGCGAGGGAGTCGCGGGCGCCCTCGCGAGTGTTTTCTGCCCCGGTCATTTGGAGCTTCCCTATCCGAGTCCTCTGCGGGAGCACCCCTCCCAGTCCGTGCCCTACGGGCATCGCGACACAAGCGCAGGACCTAGGCCGATCGCCCCCACAACCAAGACCGTAAGCTACCCCTCCTACCGATCCTTGCAGGGCACGAAGCGCACGACGAGGCCACGGCCTCGGAAGGCGAGGACCGCGCCAAGCCCCCCCCCCCTGAGCTAAAATAGTTCCCGCACATGGGTGCGCGGCGCGGAAACACAGCGCAGAGATAGCGGAAACAGCATGATGGTTAAACAGCAGCAATTCTAACACGCCCTCGCGGGGCCCTACATTACTTTCTATTTCTACGCAGGATAAGAAAGAAAACAAAACGGGCGCGATTCATCCTGCGCCAACCCACAGCGAAGGCTCGAGATGCTCCTGGGGCTCAGGCGGATCCCTCCTCTCGCTTCACCGGGGCGCGACGGCGGGCTGACCTGCTACCTTCACCCAGGCGGGTGCGACGGCGCGGGGGCTGGTCGCGGCCACCGCTGGAGGAGCTGCTGCCCGAGAGGGGGTCGCCGAAGCCCAGTGAACCCCGAGCACCGCCGCATGTACGCCAATCGCCCTCTTCATCCTGGTTAGTGCCGGGGCTGGGCAGGCGGCCGCGGTCGTCGTCTTCAGGGCAGCACCCGGCACGGCGACCATCTTCCCTAAACACCCTCACGTAGAGGGTGGCGTCGCCATCAAACTTGAAGTACAGGGTACACCATCGGCCCAGGCCGCGCGCGCGGGCAAACGTTTGCCAGCGGCGTGTCAGAGCCCCGTTCCCAGAGACGGAGACCTCCAGCGAAGCCCAGGAGGCCCTGCTGCAGCAGCCATCTGCCTGGAGCCAGAAGCCGCACCGAGCGCTGGCCGGCAGTTCATCTACGAAGAAACGGGGGAGCTGGAGCCGGGTGCTGGATGGGTCCGCCGACCACACGATGAACTCCGGCAGCACCTCCGCAGAGCGAAAGCGTGGCCTAGGGGGGCGCACACCCACGGCGTGCCCCCCGTCGGCAACCGGGCGCTCACCACCGCGCAGGGAACCGCCTCCATGGCCGCGGGAGGCTACCACGGGGACCGTGGTATACTTGCGAGGGCGGCCTCGGCCGCGCTTGGTCGGGGGAGGGTCAGGCCCTGCCCGGGGGGCCTTTCCTTTCTCCGCAGCCGAGAATCTCTTTGGGGCCATGGGGGCGGCGAGTAGCCAAGAAGAAGAAAAGGAGCAGCAAGAAGGGATGGACTGAAGGGGCTCGCCCAGCCCCGTACTTATAGCCGGAGGAGGCCAACTGCCGAGCACCACGATCGCAGGTAATCATGACCGGTTTCTCTGCATGCAGGGACTTGTCAAGTCGTGCGGTCGTCGAGGCATCGTGGGAAGCGCATACGCCCACGTCCAGTCAACCGCCACGCGGCGCCCAAGGACGCAGGCTGTTGGGGCCTGCGGCGCTTCGCGCTTACCCCTTCGCTCCCCGCCAGGCCAAGCCCGGGCGCGCCTTGGGCCCAGGGGCTACTGTCGGCGTTCTGGGAATGGGGGTCCCCAGACTTGCCTGCCTGCGGCCTGTGTCGTGGCTCAAGTGGGGCCCAGCGCGGCCCATCTTCATCAGCGCAAGCTCAAAACCCTCGCGAGGGGCCAAGCCTCGCGGGGCGGACGACATGAAGCTTCCTCAGAGGCAGCCTCGTCAGGCAGGCTCGCGAGGAGGCGGAGAGATCAAGGCAGGGGTACCTCGCGAGGAACCCGTGACGCAAGCCATGACGATCAAGACCAGGCGGGCGCCGGCCTGCGCAGTGTCCTTGTTTCCCCTTTGGTGCAAAGGGGGCAAGCACAGGCCAAGGCATCGGGTAAAGGTTGCCATTCCTGTGCAACGAGACCAAGACCAGCAGAGCGGCAGGACGAAGGTCATCGTGGAGCCCAAGACGGCGTCATCACTAGTACTTTTGGCAGCCGAAGACCACCTTTGGTCAAGATAACTTGTACTACATGTTCCCCTTTAAAATGGCCAATTGTTGGCGCCCTTTCCGCTCATTATTTGGGGAGAGACACAGGGCCTCTATAAATAGAGCTAGCTACCACAGAGTAGGGGGACAAGGGGAGATCTGGCAGAACCCTAGCAGTGAGAGAGAGAGAGAGAGAGAGAGAGAGGCGACGGAACTCACCCTAGCAGTTCATCGCATCAGCTCAAGAACACCTCTCGCGAGGCTGTTCTTCCCTTGTACTATTCATCATCAGCCCCTGAGGCAATTCACCACACCATACACTGGAGTAGGGTATTACACCACAACGGTGGCCCGAACCAGTATAAACCTTGTGTCCCTTGTGTTGTTCGTTGTTTCCAGCTTAGATCACGCGAGGAGATTGGATGTAGATCGGTAGGGGAGAGATCTTCGCGCGCACCCCAGTGTTCGAACCTCAAGGGTCTGCCGGAACCCGAAATTCGACAGTCTCCATGCCAGCGACTCTGCTCCAGATTCCAGAGGTTCGATGGGAACACCATAGACCCGGTAATCTAGCCACGGACCAGGACGGGGCATGTGGCCGGGGCGATGCCCTCGCCTTCGTCGTCTCCGTCGGCGACCC
The DNA here is from genome assembly GCF_002162155.2 of Triticum dicoccoides. Taxonomy (NCBI): domain Eukaryota; kingdom Viridiplantae; phylum Streptophyta; class Magnoliopsida; order Poales; family Poaceae; genus Triticum; species Triticum dicoccoides. The sequence goes on from NC_041382.1 coordinate 659,801,919, forward strand.
ACTCCAAATTTTGTAGGCTCGAGGGTAACACGAAAGGCATGGCGATCTCGCCGCCGCCGATAGCTAGCTAGGCCAGTACGGGACGCTGGCACGTGGCGGACTCGACGGGGGCAACGAGCGATGATGGTGCCGGTGGGCAAAGGCAACGGCAAATGAACAACTGCGGGATGGAGAATTACTACGTGATATTTCAGGTCTGGCCTCCACTTGTTTTGGAGGGGAAGGTGCCTGCGAGATGGATAAATGTAAACTACCCAAAACACCCTTGTTTAGTTAATATACTATCGAAAATCTAGAGTAGTATTGTAACATCTGGACCGTCGAACGATAGAAATTAACGGTCTACATTGAGCTGATGTACCATAAAAGGTCTCAAAAATTATACCGAGATATAGACTGCTGGAGCAATCCAATTCAGCAGGCCCATTGGTCTTCGGCGGGCCAGGCGCAAGGTCGGGCTTTTCTTGGTCGCACATCATCTCAAAGCCAGCCCAATCTGGACCATCGGCGGGCGTTGAGCCCATGCATGCATCCCAGTCGAACCCTAGAATTTTCCCTAGTTTGGCTACGTTCATTAATTTGCTAGGGACAAACTGCGGTTGCACTCACCAAGCGACCAGGCGTACGTACTTTAGTTGGTAATAAGGTGGTCAGATGAATTGGGCGTGTGTAACCCGTACGTGCAAGTCGAGTACAGTGTGTCAACGTCGACGCATTTGGCTCGTAGCTCCGGAGGAAGGAAGCGACGGGCCTCATGTGAAATGGAAATGGGAGATCACATTTCGAGGAGAAATAAAATGTTTGGTAGCCTTGAGATCGAGACGGTTCATAGTGCATGTACGACAAAGTGCTCTCAGACTTAAGACTGTAACTGGATGTTATGCTTATTTTTTTCAGGATGTAACAACTGGACGTGTCTTCGCAAAAAAAAAACCAACAACAACAACAACTGGACGTTGCGAGCACTAGCGGAGCTACCCAAAATCTACTGGGCGGGCCAGAGAGAAGAAGGCCAAGGAAATTACAAAATAATTGCTTTCAAAGCCCAGCTTTTTGTCCACTCTTCACTATTTTTCTTTTGAATAGGGCGGGCCAAGGCACAGTTTTGCCTGCATGTAGCTCCGCCCCTGGTTGCGAGCAATGGAGAACGCAGAGTTATCAAGGAAGAGGAAGCCAAAGACGACACCCCTGCAGTTGGATTGCACTGGACTCAGCAGTTAGCCGCGCCCATCACATTTTACTCCGGGTTTACCCTGTTTTTTCTTCTTTGCAGTTGTAGAAAACTCCGATCCGATTTTACCATCTAAAAGCGCTTAAGGGAAAAACTTTTGGACTATTGCCCACCACTTCAAAGATAAGCTAAAGTACTAGCTAATTTATTTATACTTCAAATATACTGGTTATATTAGCAGTCGGGACACAATTGTCTTCGAGCGGGGAATACAATGAGCACCGTGCCAAAGAACATCACCCGGCCCATATCGTGTACCAATCCATCGTGGTCACATATGTAGAAATTGTAGTATAGCTGAATATTTGTGTTGTTGTGTTGCTGTATTGATCTACCTTGTTAGACTATGTATAGCTTCTGTACTTATGTACGTATTGTAACACATCCATTATATATAATGAGATAAGCCACCCCTAGAGGGTTGTGCTGGTTCCCCCAAAACTTATTGTCTTACATGGTATCACGCTAGGTTACGATCGCTTCCGCTTCCAAACCCTAATAGCCGCAGCCGCCGCCGCCTTCACCGCCGCCATGTCGAGCGCCGCCACCACCGGTTCCACTGCTGCGGGGTTCCTTCCGGCCTCTCTTGCGGCTCTGCTCAACCTCCCGCTCGATGCCGTCGCCGTTCCGGCTCCGATCGGGACCAGGAGCATCGGCTCCGTCTACTCCACGCCGCCGGCGCCCTCGCTTGGGCGCGACCTCGTGGTCCACACCGCGGCGCCGCCGTCCGCTGCGGACTCCGCGGGCGTCGTCCCGCCGCTCCTGCCGCAAGCGGATCACACCGCCCCGCTGGTGGGGTTGGCGGCGTCCACCCCGGCCGCGGGCCTTGCGGCGTCCGACCCGGCCGCGAGCTTTGCGGCGTCCGCCCTGGCTGCGGTCCCGCCTCCTCCCACATCGGCTTCGGTGCCTCCGGCTGCCTCCATGGTGTTTGCACCCCAGGCAGCCCCCTCGATGGGATCGTCTTCGCCGCCGCCGTTTCACTTCGGTCATCTCATCACCATCAAGCTCTCCGCCGACAACTACATCTTCTGGCGTGCGCAGGTTCTCCCGCTCTTGGGGAGTCACTACCTGCTAGGCTACGTCGACGGATCGCTTCCCTGCCCACCCGCACTGGTAGACAGCGTGCACGGTCCGGTCTACAATCCGGCCCATCGCGTCTGGACGGGGCAGGACCAGGCGAACCTCTCCTCCATCCAGGGGTCGCTCTCGCCGGCAGTTGCCGGACTTGTTGTCTTCGCGAAGACGTCTCATGAGGCCTGGACCATCCTTGAGCGAACCTTTGCAGCGCAGTCCCAGGCTCGTGTCTCTGCACTCCGTCGTCAGCTTGGAGAGTGTCAGAAGCTTGACTCCACCGCCACTGAGTTCTACAACAAGGTCAAGGGCCTCGCCGACACATTGGCCTCCATTGGACAGCCCCTCACCGACTCCGAGTTCAACTCGTTTATTGTCAATGGTCTTGATGAGGAGTATGATGCCTTAGTCGAGATCATCAACGAGCGGGGCAACTCGACACCCATGCTGGCACACGAGGTTTTCTCTCGGCTCCTTCTCACTGAGCAACGGGTCGAGACACGCCGCTCCAGGGGCACTGGCTCCCTCTCGGCCAACGCCGCCACCAAGGGTGGCCGCTCTTCTTCATCACCCCGGTCTCCCTTGGGGCTGCCACCGTCGCCCGCCTCGGCCCCCCCACCTACTGCGACCTTACCGGGGGCTGGCGGTCCACGTGTGTGCCAGCTTTGTGGCCGCGATGGGCACTGGGCGTCCAAGTGTCATAAGCGCTTCCAGCGAAGCTTCCTTGGTCTTGGCAATGACGGCAAAGATACACGCAACAATGCCCGTCAGGTCGCCATGGCTGATCGTCCCGCGCCGCAGAAGCAACAGGGACACACTCATCCTACTCCATCGATCCACACTGGTACATGGACTCTGGGGCGACAGAGCATCTGACCAGCGAGATGGGGAAGCTTCACACTCGTGAACCCTATCATGGCTCCGACAAGATCCACACCGCCAATGGAGCAGGTATGCACATCTCTCATATTGGTCAAGCATCTCTTCTCACTAGACATGCCAATAGGAGTCTTCAGCTTCGCAATGTTCTTCGAGTTCCATCTGTGACCCGTAATCTTCTATCAGTTCCTAAACTCACACGTGATAATAATGTGCTTTGTGAATTTCACCCTTTTGATCTTTTTATTAAGGATCGGGGCACGAGAGACATTCTTCTTAGTGGGCGGTTGTGCCAGGGCCTCTACCGTCTGGAGCATCCTGGCGTCGCCCGTGTTTTCAGTGGAGTTCGGGTCTCTCCGTCACAGTGGCATGCTCGTCTTGGTCACCCGGCCACACCTATTGTCCGTCATATTTTGCGTCGTCATGAGCTTCCTAGTTTGTCTAGTAATAAAGATGTAGCAGTGTGTGATGCTTGTCAGCAGGGGAAGAGTCATCAACTTCCTTTTTCGGAGTCCAGTCGTGAGGTGAAACATCCTTTAGAACTTGTGTTTTCAGATGTATGGGGTCCTGCTCAGACTTCTGTCAGTGGTCATAATTACTATATCAGTTTCGTTGATGCTTATAGTCGCTTTACCTGGCTTTACCTTATTAAACATAAATCTGATGTGTTTGATATTTTTGTTCAGTTTCAAAAACATGTTGAACGTCTTCTCAAGCACAAAATTGTTCATGTCCAGTCGGACTGGGGGGGCGAGTATCGCAACCTCAACTCCTTCTTTCAGTCGCTTGGGATAGCTCATCGTTTAGCATGTCCATATACACATCAGTAGAATGGTTCAGTCGAACGTAAGCATCGTCATATTGTTGAAGCTGGTCTTACTCTTTTGGCCCATGCATCTGTTCCGTTTCGTTTTTGGAGTGATGCTTTCACCACTGCATGCTTTCTCATCAACCGTACTCCCACTCGTGTTTTAAACATGAAGACTCCCATTGAGGTTCTCCTTAATGAACAACCTGATTATACTTTTTCAAGGTATTTGGGTGTGCTTGCTGGCCGCATCTTCGTCCATATAATAAGCGCAAGCTTGAGTTTCGCTCTAAGAAGTGTGTTTTTCTTGGCTATAGCTCTCTTCATAAAGGTTACAAATGTCTTCATGTTCCCACTAATCGTGTCTATATATCTCGGGACGTCGTGTTTGATGAGCATGTTTTTCCCTTTGCCAAACTTCCTGTGTCCACTGTCGAACCACCATCTCTGCATTCATCCTCTGTTGCTTCTGACCAATTTGATGATGTTGCATACTCTCCTTTGCTGTTACCTAACCATGGTGCAGGAACCGGACGTGGGGTTCGTTTGGAGCTGTTGGAGGATTCACCATCATCATCGCCGCCTTCTGATGGGCACGTCGATCGCCCTATGTTGCATGGCATCGATTCGCGTGCCCATGCATGGTCACCCGAAGAGCCCGTCGCGCCGAGCATCTCCACTGCTCGGTCCGCTACGCCAGCGACCGCCGAGTCTCCAGCGGCTCGGCCCTCTTCGCCAGCGGCCGCCGAGTCTTCAGCGGCTCGGCCTGTCACGCCGTCTTCGCCCGCGGCTCGGCCCGTCACGCCGTCTTCGCCTGCAGCTAGGGTCCGCGACGCCGTCCTCACGTCGCCTTCATCCGCGGATCGGCCCGCGACACCGGCCGCGCCATGGCCCACTATGCCGGGCTCGCCATCGGCCCGGTCTGTGACGCCGGCGTCGCCAGCTGCTTCGTCTGCTCTGCCGGTTTTGCCGGTGGGCCGGCCTTCTTCGCCGACCGAGCCCGAGGCTACTGTGTCTGGCTCCTCGTCACCGGCTGACTCGTCAACGTCGCCGTCCTCCAGCCCGTTGCAGGCTGCTCCGTCGACCTCGGTGGTTCCTGTGTCCCGACCACATACACGCAGTCACAGTGGCATTTTCAAACCTAAGGAACGTAAGGATGGTACGGTTGCTTGGTTGGCTGCTTGTTTGGCTGCTGCTGTTGCGGATCCATCTTCTGAGCCTCGCTCATATCAGGCTGCCCTGCGCATTCCACATTGGCGTGAGGCTATGGAGCAGGAGTTTCATGCTCTCCTTCGTAATAAGACATGGACTCTCGTTCCTCCATCACCACGGGTAAATGTTATTGACTCAAAATGGGTATTCAAAGTGAAGAAGCATTCGGATGGATCTATTGAGCGTTACAAAGCGCGACTTGTTGCTCGCGGTTTTCGGCAGCGCCATGGTCTTGACTATGAGGACACCTTCAGTCCTGTCGTCAAGCCTACCACTATTCGGCTTCTTCTCTCCATTGCTGTTTCTCGTGGTTGGTCACTTCGTCAACTTGATGTGCAGAATGCTTTTCTACATGGATTTTTGGAGTAAGAGGTTTATATGAAACAGCCGCCTGGTTTCTCTGATCCTGATCGTCCTGACTATATATGTCGTCTCTCCAAAGCACTATATGGTTTGAAGCAAGCTCCTCGTGACTGGCATGCCCGCCTTGCCTCTGCCCTTCGTGCTCATGGGTTTGTGCCGTCCACTGCTGACACTTCATTATTTCTTCTACAGAAGCCAGAAGTCACTATGTATATTTTGGTATATGTCGATGATATTATCCTTGTCAGCTCTTCTCAGTATGCTGCTGATGCTCTTGTCTGCTCTCTTGGTGCTGATTTTGCGGTCAAAGATCTTGGGAAGCTTCACTACTTTCTTGGAGTTGAGGTCACTTCTCGTGCTACTGGTCTTGTCCTTACGCAGAAGAAGTACTCCTTGGAGTTGTTACAAAGAGCGGGCATGCTGAAGTGCAAACCGACCACCACACCCATGTCGTCTACCGACAAGATAACAGCTGTTGATGGTGAGCTTTTGTCTCCTGCGGATGCCACAGAGTACAGGAGCATTGTTGGTGGACTTCAGTACTTGACGATCACGAGACCAGATATCTCTTATGCTGTTAACAGGGTTTGTCAGTATCTTCAGGCTCCCAGAGATACTCATTGGGCTGCTGTTAAACGCATTCTTCGTTATGTTCAGTTCACCCTGACATTTGGTATGCATATTCGGCCGACTTCCTCTCGGGTCCTTTCGGCCTTCTCTGATGCAGATTGGGCTGGTAGCACAGATGACAGGCGATCCACGGGGGGTTATGCAGTATTCTTTGGCCCTAATTTGATCGCCTGGAGTGCTCGGAAACAGGCTAGTGTGTCACGTAGCAGTACTGAAGCTGAGTACAAGGCTGTGGCTAATGCTACTGCAGAGATTATTTGGGTGCAGTCTTTGCTTCAGGAGTTGGGTTTGTCTCAACCACAGCCTCCTATTCTTTGGTGTGATAACATCGGTGCTACATACCTTTCTGCAAATCCAGTATTTCATGCCCGAACGAAACACATTGAAGTTGACTATCACTTTGTACGGGAACGTGTATCACAGAAGCAACTCCAGATCAAGTTTATCTCATCTAAGGATCAACTTGCAGACATCTTCACTAAGCCTTTACCTCTGCCACAGTTTGAGGCTTGTAGGCGCAATCTTACCCTTCTCAGTTCTTTAGAAAGTGGCTAAGATTGAGGGAGGGTGTTAGACTATGTATAGCTTCTGTACTTATGTACGTATTGTAACACATCCATTATATATAATGAGATAAGCCACCCCTAGATGGTTGTGCTGGTTCCCCCAAAACTTATTGTCTTACATACCTCATGATTAAAGATGAATTGATTGAAAGTTTACTTGAAAAAAAGGTATATATATGAGTACAATAAATATGGGGTAAGCTTGAAGTTCAAGGCAAGTCGTAGTATGTTAAAGCTATTCTTTTTGTACCTCCTTACCTCTGTCTTTAGACACAATTGTTAGGAAAAAAAATGAAGAACCGACCTGTCGATCGGTCGAGGCCATGCACATGCACCCATCCAAGACCAACCCCAGATGGAGCTTTCCCAGGTTTGGGTCCCCTGTCCTTGATCCGGTAGGAAACAAACTGCCGCCAAGGCTCGCCAACAGTATAAACACTGTGCGTAACTAGATTGCCCATGCTGTACGTACGTATCTCTTCATTAATTCTTGTGTGGGAGAAGGAGTACTTTGTACGTAACGTAATCTATATATACATACTAGCTAACAACAGTGGATCAAGAAGGAGTACTTGTTTAGTATATCTACCTATGTTATGATCATCGCACACACCCATGTTCACTCCCAAAGTCCCAATCAATACGGGGCATGCATTGCTTCCTTGTAATGCTAGCTGCTGCTCAAATTTAGCTTAGACAAAGATGCTTTCCGAGCGGTCTGCTAAATTTGAATCGTAAAAGCATCGAGCATCAATTTGCTAGCCTGTATTCCTATCTATCTGCTGGATTGGCACCTCAGCGATCGTTGCCGCCTGCTGCAAGCGGTAGAGGCGACAAATGCAACCAAAGGGACAAGACACCGCACCGCACGCGGGCACCGAGGGAGACGTGAACGATCAAGACCGATCTGCCATAACGCCATTGCATGCGCGCGTACGCAGACCAACAATCCGTCTACTTGCGTACGCACGCGCGGGCTCGCGTAAGCCGATCGGCGCGTCCCGATCGGTTCATCGCATCGATGTCGATCATCGATTCATCATTGCAGAGCGAGCCCGCGCGTCCTTATCGATCGCCCTGCAGCGGTGCCGCGCCTCGCCTTGCTTGTTCATATCCGGGCTACCAAAGCTAGCTAATTAAGCGTAGTGCCGTAGTAGCAAGCATCCAACAATGTGGAATATTCTTGCAGCGCCAGCTAGAGCCTCCTCCTGCGTGTGGGCGCAACGCTAGCTGACCATTTGTCTTGGCTGCGGTTGTTGAATGCAACGTCGCTGGCGACATATGTATCCATCTTGCACGCCCGGCCGCTCAGTAGCTTGTGAGATCACGATTTGCTGTTGTTTTGGAAGGACAAAAAGAGATGCCGACAACGGATAGGTACCACTAGAAGTTTAGTGTGCACCCCCTCCGTTTCAAAACCAAATTAGTTTGATTACATTCACTATGAAGTTAGGCTCCGGCGTTCCGGCAGTGCGATGTCGCTCAGCGGGGCATCGGGATGCCGCGCTGACTCGTCCGCCACGAACTCGAGGGTGCCGAAACGAATGTTGCTGAAAGAAGACGGCGAAGACACTATTTGAACCATAGCTTCGATAGACGTTTGCCATACGATGGGCGCTAACTGTAGTTGTTATTTCGCTGACAGTATGTAAGAGGTGTGTTTGGAGGAACGTCGAGACTGTCGAGAGATGTAGATCCGAGTACGCACAAGGAATTAGATAGGTTTGTTCCCCCTACTCTGGAGGTAATACACTATTTCTGTGTCTGGTGTTTTTTGCTCTTGCATGTAAAGCTTACAAGGATATTCAACCCCTGCCCGGGATGCTGCTTCGGTGCCTTAGCACCTGCCTTTGGGCCTATGACAGGTGGGCCTAACAGGTGGCTGGTCCATCTGTCATAGACCCAAAGCCCCTGCCCAGTACTCCTCTCCTGGTTTATATGGAGTGCGCTAGGAGGGGTGCCATGACGGCCGGTATTAATGATGGAAGTAAAGGCAACCACAATTAACAAGATAGATATACCACCATTGGACATCGTGGACGATTCCTCCGTTAGCCGAGTGACCGCTGGCCCATCCGTAGCCGACTGGAGTTCCCTGCCAGATTGGAAGTTTGACAATGTCCGGTAGATGAACCCCTGCTCGGCCGTCCCATGGGCTAAAACCTTCATGGTCCTAGGCCTTTAGTTGGGCAGTATATTGTTGTGGGCCTCCCTGGTGGTAGCAACAAAGGAGGATCTGGTAAAATGTCAGGAGTGTATCTCTAAATAGTGAGAAAAAAGCCCCAAAATAATAGTGATCTCCAATCAGGGCCGTCTCCAGGAATTCGGGGCCCCGGTGCGCAATGCAAAATGGGGCCCAAAATTTAGCAAAAAATCCATTGAGTCTTTCTTAGAATGAAATAGTGTAGCAGAGGAGCACACAACAAAAAATTAGTACTACAATTAGAAATTAGCATACGGCTAGTGTGATAGTCCTATTAATTTTGATTAAAACTAAGTGCATGCCTAATCGAGTCAATGGATATGACAGGAAGATATCAAAAAAACAAGAAAGAGAACGATTGTAACAAAAAAGTAATAACCCTAACTAGTTTTTCGTTCATCTATTTTGATCCCAGACTTATGGCTACGACTTACCTTGGAAAATATACCTGTGGTCAGAGGCTGCTGCAGTAAAGAAACCTGCGTTGTTGGCGATAGCGATTAGGCCCATTAGCGTAACTAGCCTGCTTTGTTTTTCTACTTGCTCTCTTACAAACAGGCCGAAAGGGGAGTAGATAAATCAATACTGAGCCAACAGAGGGTCTGTTGGCTGGGTATTAGGGCACCGTAACGAAGGTTCTGCTTCTCGTGCAAGGTTTGCTCCAATTAAACCGGATCGAGCGTGCCAGCCGAAAAAGGCAGCAAACCAGCGCATGAACTGCAGCCGTTACATGGTTTTTCCTTCGATCGGGCCCCTGTGCGATCGCACCGCTCGCACACCCTTGTCGAGAGTCCCTGCTCGACGCCCGCGTGCGTCAAAATGACAACCTTCCGCTAAAAGGCGCGCAAAACGGGCCGGCCTGTTATCAGGCGTTGTAACTGAAAGTTCAGAAAACCTTTAAATAAGCGCATGGGGTCGAACTCGCTACCTCAAGCAACGAACGAACGTTGTTCGCCAGCCGTGCTAGTAACCGAGGCTGGGTAACTGCAGCGCTAGTTTATAAGTACTAGTTACTGTGGCAGATCCGTTTTTTTCTTTCTTCAATCTTTTCAATGTTTGTTGAAACAAATGCGAACAATCTTTTTGAAAAATGAGAATAAAGTTTGAAAACGTGAACAAATCTTTATAGGAGTTTCTTTTAAAAACAAAGTGAAGAAAAATTGAAAAACATGAACAATATTTTATGTATGCTGAACAATTTCAAATGTACCTTGAAATTTTCTGTAATATACACTGATATTTTTTTACATATACATTGAACATTTTTTAATATACATTGAACAATTTTCGAATATACATTGAACATTTGTGTAAAATACGCTGAACAAATTTCAAATACACAGTGAACATTTTGTAGTATTCGCTGAACATTTTGGTAATGTATGGTGAACATTTTTGTAATATATCGTGAACATTTTATTAATGTACGATGAATATTTTTGTAACGATGAACATTTATTACTTTTCAATAATATGAGTTGAACATTTCTTAATATACGATGACCATTTTCTGTACGCGTTGAACTTTTATATAACGCACAAGAAATGAGAAGAAAAAACATAAAGCAACAAAAGAAAAAGGAAAAGAACAAAAGGTAAAAGGAACCTCAGAAGAAAAATGAAAACAAAAAACGCAGGAAACAGGGAAGAAAAGCAGCAGGGAACGAATAACATGTGAATCCCGTACGTGGGCTGGCCCAACCGACCGCTCGCCTCGGCGAAGGCACGACCTTTTGACGCTAACGAGCGTCAAGTAGGATCTGCCACCCTTGTTGACGGGCCTGTCTCCAATGAGGAAATAGAAAACAAATATAAATGGGAAATGACGCCAGTCATTGGTGGCAGGCCCACAAACGCATAGGGGTCCATGATGGGCCAGCCCAATTACCATAATTTGTTTCCTCTCTATGGGGCGCTTGGCATGAAGAACACTGCAACGCGTCACTTGTCGCAACCTGGGTGTTTTCTCTTTTTTCGTAGATCCATTTATTCAAAACGTTTTATCTTTTAAACCGTGCGTCCAAATCTTGAACCGTTTTCATCATTGGATTCCTCGCGTTGAGATCTTTAAAACTACATCCCATGTTGATAGGTTTTGACGAACTTTTTTTCACGAAAAAATCAGACGAAAAAAATTGGCGAAAAACCTAACCGGGAGCACGGTTTTTTTTTCCTTTCCAAAAGAGGCACGGCCGTGCCTCTCGTGAAATCACATCCGTGCCTCTCGTGGAAGCAAAATCGTGACTCTCGTGGAAGGAAACAAAAACAAAAAATACGTTTTTTTTCGTTTCCAAGAGGCACGACCGTGACTCTCGCGAAAGCACAACCAGACCTCTCGTGAAGCAAAACCGTGACTCTTGTGAAAGAGAAAAAACAGAAAACGTGTATTTTTTTCCTTTTCTGAGAAGCACGACCGTGACTTTCGCGAAAGCACAACCGCGCCTCTCGCGGAAGCAAAACTGTGACTCTCGTGAAAGCACTACCGTGCCTCTCGCGGAAGCAAAACCATAACTCTCGCGAAAAAAAATAGAAAACGCGTTTTTTTCCGTTTCCGAAATGCACGGCCGTGACTCTAGCTAAAGCACAATCATGCCTTTTGTGGAAGCAAAACCGTGACTCTCGCGAAAGAAAAAAAACAGAAAACACATTTTTTTTCATTTCCGAAAGGCACGGCCGTGACTCTCGCTAAAGCACAACCGTGCCTCTCGCGGAAAAAACAGTGACTTTCCCGAAAGAAAAAAAAAAGAAAACAAGTTTTTTCGTGCAAAAAAATAATTCGATTTTTTTTGATAGGATAGCTAAGGTAGACCGGGAGAAAACCAAAACGTCAAAAAAACCCCCGGAAAAAACCATTTAAGAAGCCGAATACGCGTGCGAAAGAAACAAAACCTGAAGGGAGTGTCCAGCGCGACATGTGGCGAATGGATGAGAGCGCGCCAAGTGGCGCTGATCGTTGCGAGGCCCCCGAAAAAGCGCTCGTTAACTAGTTGCTCTGGGTGAGCGCAGCGGTCGCTCTTTATTCCTTTTCGACACCTTTTCTTGGTGTGTTGTTTTCTTCCAAGTTATCCCCTGTTTTCCCTATTGAGTTTTTCATTTGTATTTCACTACCCTTTTTCTTTGGTAAATTAACAAGCTTTTATTAAACCATGATTTCTGAAAAGCTAATGATTTTTCAACCAAATTCGCAAAAAATGTTATAGTTACTCAACATTTTTAAATTCATTAAAATATTTTAAATTTGTTGATTTTTTGGAATTCATCGTGATTTTTTAAATTATCAACCTGGTTTGAAATTTGTAGGCAGTTTTTAAAATTGTAGATTTTAAGAAGAATTCATGAACTTTTATCTATGATTTGTTCTTCTAAATTCGTGAACATTCTAGAATGGGTGCACATCTTTTGAAATACATGTTATTTTTGGGATTTAGAAATATTATTGTCAATAAAAAAAAAAGATCATAATTTTTTTAAATGCAATGGATCTTTTTGAAAAATTAGATTTAAAAAAAATCAGCCGAAATAAATAGAGCGGCCGAACAATTGATGAGAAAATAGACAAATCGCTAGTGTGGGTGGGAAGCCGATGATGCCATACATGGGTCGTGGCTCAGCTGGTCTTTTACTGAGCGAAGGAGTTCCCGCTAACCGGGCAATGGAAATTCTCACAAAACCTATATCTCGCTTATACCGAGTGATCCTTTTTTTTTTTTGCGAAAATTATACCGAGTGATCCTTCCGTCTCACCTAAAGCTTTATTCTCCCGTCGTTGTAACTGGACCAGCCCATTAGTTCGTTTTTTTTTATCGCTCTACTTTCGACGATTTCTGGCTGTAGTCTGCATGGTGGACATACAATATTGGTCTTACCTTTAGCTATCTTTTAAGTTTTCTTTTCTTTCGGTTTTATCTGTTTTTGCATCTTTTTTAAATTTTCCCTTTTTTCTTTGTTTTTTCCGATTATCTTCATTTATTTCAAGGTTTTCACTGCTTTTCTTTTCTCACTTTTCTTTCTTCATTTTTTCTTTGTTTATTTCTTGACTTTCATTGGTGTTTTCCCTTTTTTTCTTCATTTTTATTTGTTTTGCTCTGTTAATTTATTGGTTTTCATTGATCTTGTTGCTTCTTTCTTGGCTTTATCTCTTTCGATTTTTTTGCATTGATTTTATTCGTTTCCTTTTTCCTTTTTGTTCTTTTTTTATTTTTGTTATTACTGTGCTTTCTCGTTTTTTCTTTGTTTCTTTGCATATTTTCATCTTTTTTTGTACGAACTATTTTTTTACATCAAAAACATATTTTATACACACGTTCAACATTTTGAAATGCATGATAAACATTTTTTGAAAACTTTTTTTATTTCCACTTTTTATATACATATTGTTGATTTTTTTGCTATATGTATAATACATTTTTATACATGTTTTACAATTTCAAATACAATATTAACTTTTTTAATGCATGGTCAACATTTTCAATACAAAGTGAACATTTTCTTAATCCCATGTAACATTTTCCACACACAAGATACATTTTTTATATGCGGGGAACATTTTTATATACATGTTGAACATTTTCTAAATACAGAATCAACATTTTTAAAATATATATTTTCGATGTCTACTTTTATTTACTGTATGTTGTACATTTTTCATATACACCAGAAACATTGCTTTTACAGTTTTTTTTAATACACAATTAACATTTTTCAGACATGTTGTATTTGGTTTTTATGTATTTTCCTATATGAGACAAACATATTGTCTATACACATTTAACATTATTAATGCTTGATTAACATTTTTTAAATACATGATCAACTTTTGCATACACATTGTATGTTCTTTGGTATACATTTTCCGTATACATGAGAAATATTATTTCTATACACATTTAATGTATTCTTCAAATGCTTAATAATTAGTTTTCAAATGTTTTTTATATATATACCACCACTTGAGTTTTATATGTTGTATATAGTATCTATCAAATCGAAGAGTATGTACGTGTAGTATGTAGTTATAAAAAAGTTTATGTAGTATATATAGTATTTTTTTGGTAGTATATACCATACTTTGAGTCTGCTCCTTTTTATGTACAAATATATACAGATTTCACAAATATAATAAACAATATGAGTCAATTTGCAATTTTTTCATGTAACTCACTTTGAACTATCTTATATATAGTATATGAACATACTTAAAATGATAAAGTAGAATATATACTGCCACATGGTAGTATATGAGACATGTGGGCCCCCAGGTGATACAATGAATTTTCTCTTCTAGAAGTATTTTTTTAAAAGGTAAGCAAAAAAGAAAAAGAAAAAGGCAAAAAATAATAGGATAAATGAGGTTGTGTCCTGTGGCCTCATGTGCGTCTGGGCCTACCCATCTCGCACTCACCTTTAGGTGAGGCTACCCTATGTCTCGCTATAATTGACCTACGTCACACTTCACTATAAGCGAGACATAGGTGCGCCTAGAAATTTTTCCACTGATGGTGTAATGCTCACTCCCTTCTGGTTTATACTTCCCTCGTTTTTACTGGACCGCCCCATTAGTTCGTTTTTTTTATCGCTCTACTTTCAACGATTGCTGGCTGTAGTCTGCACGGTGGACATACAATATTGGTCGTTTTTCTTACCTTTAGCTATCTTTTATGTTTTCTTTTCCTTCGGTTTTATCTGTTTTTCCATCTTTTTTGAATTTTCACTTTTTTCTTTTTTTCCTGATTTTCTTCATTTATTTCAAGGTTTTCACTGCTTTTCTTTTATCACTTTTCTTTCTTCATTTTTCTTTCTTTATTTCTTCATTTTCATTGGTGTTTTCCCTTTTTTTCTTCATTTTTATTTGTTTTGCTTTGTTAATTTATTGGTTTTCCTTGATCTTGTTGCTTCTTTCTTGGCTTTATCTCTTTCTATTATTTTGCATTGATTTTATTTGTTCTTTTTTTCCTTTTTTAATTTGTTTTTCCTTTTTGTTATTACTGTGCTTTCTCATTTTTCTTTGTTTCTTTGCATATTTTCATCTTTTTTTGTACGAACTATTTTTTTACATCAAAAACATATTTTATATACACGTTCAACATTTTGAAATACATGATAAACATTTTTTGAAAACTTGTT
Organism: Triticum dicoccoides; assembly: GCF_002162155.2. Classification (NCBI taxonomy): domain Eukaryota; kingdom Viridiplantae; phylum Streptophyta; class Magnoliopsida; order Poales; family Poaceae; genus Triticum; species Triticum dicoccoides. The sequence goes on from NC_041382.1 coordinate 659,817,005, forward strand.
TATTTCCACTTTTTATATGCATACTGTTGATTTTTTTGGTTATATGTATAATACATTTTTATATATGTTTTAAAATTTCAAATACAATATTACTTTTTTAATGCATTGTCCACATTTTCAATACGTGGTGAACATTTTCTTAATCCCATTTAACATTTTCCGCACACAATATACATTTTTCATATGCGAGGACCATTTTTATATACATGTTGAACATTTTTTAAATACAGAATCAACATTTTTTAAATATAGATTTTTGATGTCTACTTTTATTTACTTTCTGTTGTACATTTTTCATATACACCAGAAACATTGGTTTTACATGTTTATTTTTTTAAATACACAACTAACAATTTTCAGACATGTTGTATTTGGTTTTGATGTATTTCCCTATATGAGACAAACATATTGTCTATACACATTTAACATTATTAATGCTTGATTAGCATTTTTTAAATACATGATCAACTTTTGCGTACACATTGTATGTTCTTTTGTATACATTTTTCGTATACATGAGAAATATTATTTCTATACACATTTAATGTATTCTTCAAATGCTTGATAATTATTTTTCAAATGTTTTCATGTACTTCTAATGCTTGATAATTATATATATGTATGTATATATATATAATAAATTTTATATACCACCGGTGGTAGTTACCACCACTTGAGTTTTATACTACCTCCGTCTCGGTGAATAAGTTATTCGCGTAGTTTTAGGTCGACGATTTAACTATCTATATATGTATTATATGTGACAAAAAATATATATTTAAAAACTACACCCGTGTAGAAATCTAGTGATATACCTTTCTTGACATATAATACATATTTAATTTCTCAAATCGATGACCTAGAACTACGCAAATGACTTATTCACCTAGACGGAGGTAGTATGTTGTATGTAGTATTTATCAAATCGATGAGTATGTACGCGTAATATGTAGTATATAAAAATGTTTATGTTGTATATATAGTATTTGTTTTGGTAGTATGTATCATATTTTGAATCTGCTCCTTTTTACGTACAAATATATACGTATTTCACAAATATAAGACAAATTATGTGTCAACGTGTAAATTTTTTCATGTAACTCACTTTGAAATATCTTATATATAGTATATGAACATACTTAAAATGATAAAGTAGAATGTATACTACCACATGGTATTATATGAGACATGTGCGGTAACTATCCCAGGTGGTACGATGGATTTTCCCTTCTAGAAGTATTCTTTTTAAAGGTAAGCAAAAACAAAAAGAAAAAGGCAAAAAAATAATAGGATAAATGAGGTTGTGTCCTGTGGCCTGATGTGCGTCTGGGCCTACCCATCTCGCACTCACCTTTAGGCGAGGCTACCCTATGTCTCGCTATAATCGATCTATGTCACACTTCACTAGAAGTGAAACATAGGTGCGCCTAGAAATTTTTCCATTGATGGTGTAATCCTCACTCCCTTTTGGTTTATACTCCCTCTGTTTTCAAATATTTGTCTTTCTAGACATTTCAAATGGACTACAACATACGGAAGTATGTAGACATATTTTAGAGTGTAGATTCACTCATTTTGCTTCGTATATAGTTACTTGTTGAAATACCTAGATTGACAATTATTTGGGAACGGAGGGAGTATGACTCAATTCCAAAATCTCACCAACCAAGATAGACGATGAGTGGTGGAATAGTTTTTATAACTTACAAAATTACTCAATTAATGCGTTTGTTTTCCTCAAAAAATTATGTTACCAATAAATTAATTGCAATATATGCATCTGTGACCAATAAATGACTAAGAACTTGTACATGTGTTGGTGAATTTTCTCTTCATACTTGCACAAAGTGATTTAATGCACCTTGAAATCTGGTCGTGTGATAAGAAACAATAATAATGAGACTTATGAAACGAAAAAATTGAAAATTTTGAGATGAGCCCTATAAACAGAAAGAGAGGGAGTATATGTTAGGCCTATGCCATATCTTACGACGGGATTTTCCTTTTATGGATTTTCAAAGATCTTTGGTAGTGGGAGGAAACGTTCCCGTCGACGATGAGGTGCCTACAGTGACTTCGTAAACTTCAAGATGATATGCCGGCTCAGTCTTTCGGGGTGCTCATAGGGGTAGGGTGTGTGTATGTGCGTTCATAGGGGTGAGTGTATGCGCGTGTGTATGAACGCTTGCGTCAATACTGTGTTAAAAAAATCTTTGGTGCACAAGCTGTGCTTGGTTTCATCACTTTCAAAATAAATCTAGCCCATATCTTATTCGAGCAGGCTCGGCCTCTATAGTTTGCCCGTGAGAGAAGTTGTATGCGGGGAGCAACTAGTTAACGAGTGCTCCTTCGGGAGCCTCGTAACGATCAGCGCCACTTGGCGCGCTCTCAGTCATTCGCCACGTGTCGTGCTCTGGACGCTCCCTCCGGATTTTATTTATTTTTATTTTTCCGCGTGCATTTTTGACTTTTTAAACGGTTTTTATCCGGGTTTTTTCGACGTTTTGGTTTTCCCCCGGTCTTCCTTAGTTTTTTGATCAAAATTTTTTATTTTCTGCAAAAAAATGCGTTTTCTTTTTTCTCTCTCGCGTAAGTCACAGTTTTTTTCGCGAGAGGCACGGTTGTGCTTTAGCGAGAGTCACGACCGTGCCTTTCGGAAATGGAAAAAAACACGTTTTCTGTTTTTTTTCTTTCGCGAGAGTCACGGTTTTGCTTCCGCAAGAGGCACGGTTGTGCTTTCGCGAGAGTCACGGCCGTGCCTCTCGGAAAGGGAAAAACAAAACGCATTTTCCGTTTTTTTTCTTTCACGAGAGTCATGATTTTGCTTCCGCGAGAGACACGGTTGTGCTTTCGTGAGAGTTACGGTCGTGCCTCTCAGAAAGGAAAAAAAATGCATTTTTTGTTTTTTTCTTTCACGAGAATCACGGTTTTGCTTCCACGAGAGGCACGGTTGTGCTTTCACGAGAGTCACGGCCGTGTCTCTCAGAAACGAAAAAAAACGTGAGTCACAGTTTTGATTCCACGAGAGGCACGGGTGTGATTTCGCGCGGGCGTGCGTCTTTCGGAAAGGAAAAAAACCATGCTCTCGGTTTGGTTTTCGTCTAGTTTTTTTGTGAAAAAAAAGTTCGTCAAAACCTATCAACATGGGATCTAGTTTTGAAGATCTCAACGCGAGGAGTCCAATGGTGAAAACGGTTTGAAATTTAGACGCACAATTTAAAAGGTAAAACGTTTTGAATAAACGGATTTACGAAAAAAGAAAAAAACTCTCAGGCTGCGGCAAGTGGCGCGTTGTCGCGACCTGGAAAAGTTGAGTGTTCTTTGCAACGTGTACTCCTTAATTAGTGATTTCGTTGTATGCGTTAATATTCACGAACTTTTTCTAGTTCAATGATTTTTTTCTTCAACTATTTTTTTTCAAATATTAACTTCTTTAATTTTTTCTGAACTTTTCCCCAAAATTCATGAACTTTTTCCAATTTGATTAAGTTTTTTCAAATCCGATGAACTTTTTTTCTGAAAATTATTGTTTTTTAAGTTTGTGGTATTTTTTAAATTGAATGGACTTTTTTGCAAAATCGATGAACTTTTTTTAAAAATCATTATTATTTTTCAAAAGCCATGAATACTTCTTGAATTTCCTTTTTTCAAAGTCAATGGCTGACCAGTTAGATGGTCAACCGCGATCGAGCGAACCATAGTAACCATCGAGCGCTTGTCATCTTTCTTGGGCCAGCCCATGAGCGGGGGTGTAGGGGCGCCGAGAAGCTCAAGGGGTGCTTAAGGCGTCCTATAGGAGCTCCCGTAACCTTTAGTTGAGCCTTCCAACTAATCTGTGTGAACCATGAAAAAAAAACTAATCCGCACAAGATAGCGAGTTCACCCCTCCGTATATATTTCATGACAGCCATCCTAAAATACACCTGGTTGCTTTCTTTTTTATTCACCAATGGGATGGAATCATGCAATGAGCGGGCCAAAAGAAAAAAGAAAATGATAGACACCTATAGGGGTATAGGGATGAGCGTACGTGTGTATGTGAGTAACGTGATTGTATTGTGTTAAAACTACAGTTTTGCTAACTCTCATTCGACTGAGATTTCGTTATGTCTCAGTCGATTCTATCTTCCTTTAATTTTGCATGGAGATTCATACAAAAAAATATTTTCGGTTTTTTTTCTTGTTACATACTACTCCCTCTGTTCCATAATATTTGTCGTCGGGGGATTCTAGTACAACTTCCGCCGTGTTAGGATATTTGTGTCGTTTCCAAAACTAACCTCCCATTCGCTCACTCGCTCGCTCACTCACTCTCTCCCGAATCCCTAGCTCATCGTCGCCAGCACATCTTCCTCGCATGCGTCCCCGGCGGAGGGTGAGCAGCTTGCCGCGCCCATGAAGAAGAAGAGCGCGAAGTGGCCGAGCATAGAGCGGGGAAGGGCCGGGAACGGGGGTGGGGAGCAGGTGGATGACACCCAGCTGGGTCAGCAGCTTGGAGTGAAGGAAATATGCCCTAGAGGCAATAATAAAGTTATTATTTATTTCCTCATATCATGATAAATGTTTATTATTCATGCTAGAATTGTATTAACCGGAAACATAATACATGTGTGAATACATAGACAAACATAGTGTCACTAGTATGCTTCTACTTGACTAGCTCGTTGATCAAAGATGGTTATGTTTCCTAACCATAGAGTTGTCATTTGATAAACGAGATCACATCATTAAAAGAATGATGTGATTGACTTGACCCATTCCGTTAGCTTAGCACTTGAACGTTTTAGTTTACTGCTATTGCTTTCTTCATGACTTATACATGTTCCTATGACTATGAGATTATGCAACTCCCGATTATTGGAGAACATTTTGTGTGCTACCAAACGTCACAACGTAACTGGGTGATTATAAAGGTGCTCTACAGGTGTCTCCGATGGTACTTGTTGAGTTGGCATAGATCAAGATTAGGATTTGTCACTCCGATTGTCGGAGAGGTATCTCTGGGCCCTCTTGGTAATGCACATCACTATAAGCCTTGCAAGCAATGTGACTAATGAGTTGGTTGCGGCATGTTGCATTACAGAATGAGTAAAGAGACTTGCCGGTAACGACATTGAACTAGGTACGGAGATACCGACGATCAAATTTCGGGCAAGTAACATACCGATGACAAAGAGAACAACGTATGTTGTTATACGGTTTGACCGATAAAGATCTTCGTAGAATATGTAGGAACCAATATGAGAATCCAGGTTCCGCTATTGGTTATTGGCCGGAGACATGTATCGGTCATGTCTACATAGTTCTCGAACCCGTAGGGTCTGCACGCTTAAAGTTCTGTGACGATCGGTATTATGAGTTTTTGTGTTTTGATGTACCGAAGGTAGTTCGGAGTCCCGGATATGATCACGGACATGACGACACTACAAGAAATATGTCAAGTTATGACCACCACTATTGGTCACTGAATGACCACCACTATATGTCAAGAAATATGTCAAGCTATTACCTTTTTGTGACCAAAAACATAAGGTCAAAAGCTGGGCGTCGTAAACTGACTATAGCGACCTTTCTTCTGGAATGGTCACAAACGTTTATGACCAAAAAAAGGTCGTAGATTTAACGACCAACTGTTTTGGTCACTAGCAATTCGACCACACCACGTCAGATCCACCGTGGCAAGCTGACGTGGCAGACTTACGACCAAATGAAAAGGTCGTAAAATAGAATCAGCCCGGTCCATTTCAGCCGTCTTGATGGGCCAAGCCCAATAATTCAGCCCATTTAATTTTTTTCTCTTTATTTTGCTTATCTGCATGGGCCTGGCCCAATAATTTGGCCTTTTATTTTCTGGGAATGGAGCCTTTTTCTGATGATTTTTTTATATTCCACTATTGTTTTGGGCCACAGCCTTTTTAGTCTAGTTCGAATTTGGGCCTTGGCCTTTTTATTTTCTGTTATGCAGCCTTTTATATTTTTTTCTTACAGTCATTTCTTTTTTAGGCCCAAGCCTTTTTGGTCTAATTCTTGTTTGGGCCTTGGCCTTTTTAGAGCCCAGGTTCTCATTTTGCATAACTATAAACAGAAAGGCCCAGGTGCACAAGTGATCCACAAAGTGATCCACAAGCCCAGGTGCACAAGTGATCCACATAACTTCATAGAAAATAAACAAAATGATCCACAAGTGATCCAGGTTCACAAGATCACATAACTTCACAGAAAGGCCCAGGTTCACAAGTGATCACATAACTTCACAGGATCCATGTGCTCTAGTTTAAACAGCAAAATGCAACAAAATGCAACAGCTCTCAGCTCAGCTCCCAGGTTCACAGGTTCAAAATGCAACAACTACCTTAGCTCAAAGACAAAGAGGTTCATAGCACGGCCATCAAACTACCTTAGCTCCAAAGAGAGCCATCAAGTGGGCTAACTTCTCTTCCTGTTCTTGAGACTTCTTGCGCAGCAGCTCAAGTTCCTTGTCGCGTGCAGCTTCAGATTCTTCCGCCTTCATCTTGATTGCCGCCAATTCTTCTTGCACCAGTTCAGCTTGAAGCTCGGACCTCTCCAGCTTCTGCTCAAGGTCACGAACATGAGCAGCAACTTTGCCGGAGTTGTTCCTAGATGACTGGAGCCCAACATTCCTGAGGAATGTGCTTTCCTTGGCTTTGGTCTTGAGGACTTGTTTGACAATTTCAACAGTAGACTTTGGCTCTTCACCTTCTGGTACCGGCGCTTCCTTCATTTTTTCCATCTCAAGCTAGCATATGGAGGAAAATGATAGGCATTAGTGGGAGATCTATTTCACATTTTGCAAACCAAACCAAGCAAGAGAAACCAAACCATCACACAAATGGATTATTTGAAGTAATCAAACCAGCACACAAAATCTATACAAGAAGATGATGACTAGTGACCTGGAGACATGCAATTGGAACAATATGATCACTTCATTAAGCCTGGAATGGTGGTTCTATATAAGATGGCTTCCCGAGTGAGACGATCATCAAACTAACATTCAGATCAAATTTCATCATATCATAAAAAATGCATCAAATAGCTACAGCAAGTTCTGATATCTTTGTTGAACTATCAAACAACATCAAAGCATGGAACATAGCATGTGTTCTTGACTGGCTCCGAGTCAAACAACATCAAATCATCAAAGCATCAAAGCTGGCTGTGAATCAAACAGGGCAAAGCATGGAGTGACTTACTATAGCAGTCTTGACTGGCTCCGAAAACCCGTGCTTCTTGCTGTTGTGGGTGGCCTTAAACAAGTCAATCGCAGATAGCTCCTCACCCTTACGCTCTTCTTTCTGAAATGTTTTTCAACAAAAATCAAAATGTTATTCAGCAAGAATCAGAAATGTTATTCAATGAGGAACCAAAGGTAAGGTCTCTAGAGAAGAGTTCTCACAGTGGCAAAAATGTGTGCTGTGTAGTGCCTGGAACCAGTTCTTTGATTGTACACGACTTTTTGTCGATTCATCTTGTTCGACAAACAGGTTTCCTACAAAAAAGCATACTGTCAGCATGATCTAGCACTAGCATATCATGTGCAGAACATAAAGCATCAAACAAAGCAGAGACAAACCTTGTGTCTTGGGGTAGACCACATCTCCACCAGAGCTTGCCATTCACCATCCGTTAGATCAGGCACCGGAGACTTAATGCTGACTTTATTTGCGGCTACGGTATCAAAATACTTCTTCTTGATCTGATGGTGTCTGTTCTTTGAATATTTCTGCAGAATATCTTTGCACGAGGTCTTGATGGTCTCCGAGTCCGTGTTCATCTCAAAATTTGCCTACCAAGATAGCAAACAAGGTAGGAACAATATTAGTGATCATGCATAGGTGTAACAGAAAATAGATAGCACATTAACTATGAAACAAGTAGCTTACAACAACTTTCCCAATGTAGTTCTCCAATATACTAGCATTTTTTTGTATAGCTTGAAGTGAGGAAGAACCGGAAGATGGCTTTTTGCAACGAGTCCACACTCAGAAGCAAGCTTTGCTGCCTGCAGAGGCTTCTCTGGACGAATCATCCCTTTGGCAATTTGGATAGGCACCTTGCTACCAAGCGACTTGGTGATCCTCTCTAGCCCTCTACCCTTTCTAAGTCTAGTCTTGGGAGTCATTGCATCTGAAGATGAAACTGAACTCATAAATTAGAATAGAAATCGACAAATGCAGGAATCAACAAAAGCATACATGATCATTCCATTGGGAAAATGCACTAGTAAAAGATAGCATTGCAAAGGTCAACTTGCCTGATTGAAGCACAAGCTGCTGTTCTTCTTCATTGATGACAGTGTTCCTGTCAATAGAAGGTGCAACAGGGCTGAGGTCTGTGTGGACAGTGCCTGCTTCATCAATGCAGATGGTTCCTACTTTATCTAGGCAGACAGTGCCATTTCCATCCATGCTGAGATTGGTTCCTTCATCCATGGGCGGCAACTCATCACCGGTTTGCACCGAGGTCTGAGAGTCCATGAGCAGCATACTTTCCTGATGGTCCGTCGCAGTCGCCATCCTTGCTTTCTGCCTTGTGACTCTATCAAGGGCAGGTTCATCAGGTTCCAGGATCCTCTTTTTTTGTCCTGGATCTGGAGCCATCACCCTTCCTGGACGCATTGCAGGAGATGTTTCTGAGCTCTTGTGCTTCTTGCTGACTGTCTTCTTAACACCAAGCCTCTTCGTCCTAGATTCCTTCAGTGCCTCGTATAAACAGCACGGAAAAAAGCATTAGAACACAAGAGAAATATGTGAGCACAAGGAATAACATAGAATAACAGAACCCCAACCCTCCAAGCAAGACAGAGTTTGCACCTTAACAATCTTGTTGACTACAACATCATCCACTTCCTCTCCATCAATAACTTCATCCTCCTTAGGATTATACTCTGGGTCATCATTGATAACTCCACTACCCTCTTGAACCTCATCACTTCTACCTTCTTGTACACCATTTGTTTTCCTAATCATCGACGCTATTGCACCGATGCCAAGGGACTGTAACATCCGATTGTTCCTCATGATATTTCTAGCCCTAACCTTCTCGTACTCGGTGAGAGGCTCTTCTTTGCATGATACAGGAAACATAACTATTAGGTGAATGTTTGGAATGCATGGACAGGCAGTCAAACATATCTTATGAAATTTTATTATCATTTAATCCTAGTTATTCAGGTAAGGAAGACTAACAGCACACAGGCACAATTAAGCCAGCTTATTCAGATTGCAGCAATACATTTCACTTAGCATATTAAGACACAGATTTTATGAAACTGGCCACAAGGAGCAAGTTGCATACCAACGGTTGGCCTCATGCTTGACCTTGTCCTCCTTGCCATGGATGATCTTGAGGTGGTGCTTGCAAAATAGAATAAACAACAATCAGATACAACAAGGATAAAGTAAAATGATGCACTTGTATCAATAGGAAAGCATTTGGACCATCATGCACATACATGTAATACATGTGAAACAAACTTGATGGATAAACAATACAGTGATCTAGTGTTATTAATTAAGAAAACATGTAAGTGCACCAAACAAGCATGCATGTACACTAGGAGCAAGTAAGCAAAGTGCATAAGTGCTACTAATACAAGCAAGCAAGCAAAGTGCTATTGATAGAAACAAGCAAGCAAAGTGCTACTGATAGAAACAAGCAAGCAATGAAGGAAAATGAAGAGAAGGAAGCAAGTACTATTGATACAAACCCTAATTAATAAGCAAGCAAGTAGATTCTTCTCCAAGTGCTAGTGATACAAGCAAGTAATGCTGATGGAAACCCTAATTAAGCATGTATGCCAGCAAGAAACATGTATGCTAGCAAGCAAGCAACATGAACTAGTGAATTGGTGTCATGTACACATGCTTAGACAGTCTGACAGGAAGCTAGACGAGTATATCATGAGGACCTTCAAAACAACTAGATGTTGCCACTGGTAAAGCATGAAACAACTATACTTGCAGCAGTACAAAAGCAGATGAAAAAACTATACTCAACTATTGATTATGCTGTCTCTACACACCAAAAATGGCTACAGACTAGATGACACAAGTTAAGACATTTTGACAATTAGAATCAACCTTGTATATTACAGCAATCAAAATTATCTAGCACCAATCTAGTATATATTAAAACTAGTCATACTGCCTTAACACAGCAGGAATTCCAATACCACAGTAAGTACTAAGCATTCCCGTGTTCACTGGAAAGAAGAACACAAGCTTCATGCACATATCATGAAAGAAGAACACTGCTACAAACCCCAGTAGTGCTACTGATAGCAAAGTGCTACAAGCAATCAAGTACATGTTCATACTAACCCAAGTTGCAAGCAAGCAAAGTGCATAATACAAGCAAGCAAGCATGGAAAGTGCTACTGATAGAAACAAGCATAGTGCTACTGACAGTAACAAGCAAACAAGGAAGGAAATTGAAGGGCAACAAACAAGAAAGTACTGTTGATACAAACAAGGAAGCAAGTAGCTTCTTTTCGAAGTGCTGTTGGAAACCTAATTCACCATCTATGCTAGCTGAGTAATTGAACCATACACAAGAAAGTACTGATACAAGCACCATCAACCAGACATCATCCACTTCCTCATCCCCTAAAATCATCCACTTCCCCATCCATCCCCATCTCCTAAAATCATGAACCCTAAACCATGAAGCGGACCAAACGAATCACCAGGAGGTCCTAACCCTAACCCCATGAACCCTAACCCTGACCCCATGAACCCTAACCCTAACCCCATGAACTAGAGGGAGATCATCCCCACGCAACAATAAACATGAACCCTAACCCCAAGAACCACCAGGAGATCCAGGAGACCTACCAAACTAGAGGACCTACCGAACCACCAGGAGATCCTAACCCTAGAATATCCTAACCCATGAGGGGGATCTACTAGAGGGGAGATGGATCCACCAGAGGGGAGGTGGATCCACCATAGGAGGGGAGATGGATCAAGGGAAGAAGTACCTAGGGGGAGATGATGTTGACAATGCAGCGGTGGTCATCGTCGATCGCGCCGTCGTCGATGTAGCCGTCGTCGTCGTTGATGTAGTCGATGTGGCCGTCGTCGTCATCGATGTAGTCCGCGGCGTGGCGGGGCGGCACGGAGGAGGGGAGGGAGTGGGAGCGGG
>NC_041382.1:659828597-659843496 GCF_002162155.2 Triticum dicoccoides
GAGGAGGGGTGGCGCTAGGGTGGGGAGCGGGGCGGCACGGAGCAGGGAGGTGGGGAATGGAGGGAGAAGCTAGGGTTCATCGGGGAGAGGGGAGGGGAATGGGGAAATTTTGGGAGGGAAGGGGATCCCGCGTGTTAGTGGGAGAGGGAGTGGTGGGTCCTGCCTGGTAGTGGGAGAGGGAGTGGAGGGAGTGGAGGGAAATTTTGGGGGAGGGAAGTTTTTGTGGAGGGAAAATTTTGGTGTGGGAGGGAAATCCTTTTGGGTTTGGGTGTAGAAAAAAATAGGGTTTTTTTGTAAACTTTGTAGAAATCATGGTTAAAATCATACCGAGTAGCTCAAGAAAACGCCGGTATTGCAAGTTTAGTATTTTTGCTAGTTGGTAGGCCACATTTGATGATGTGACGCGGTGGTCTCCCATTTTTTTGATTTTTTTGAATTTTTTACGGTGTTTTCATAAACCGGCCGATTTCGTCGCGGCGACCGTCCGTGGCTAGGGTTTGAGCCGTGCAAATATATTGTTGATTCTGTGATGGAATGCCTGCCTGTGAAGCTAAAAAGCATTTTTAGTGAAAATAATGGGCAAGCTATGGAGGACCCGCAGTTCAAATTCCAGCCGGTTCCAGCTGAATCGGCTGAAGGTGGTCCGAATTGCCGGGAGTAGCTATGAGGGTCGGAAATGCATGCTTTTTGGCGACCGTCCGTAAAATAGGGTCTACTTTGAGATAGACATGGAATGGTGCCGTTTGGGGTGCCCCTCCTTGTAGCTGCTTCACGAAAAACGCATGTCTTTTGCATTCAAAAAATGAAAAACGGTTTTTTTGTTAAAGAAGTTGGAACCTCACTTTGGCAACATTGTTTGCCATCACAAGACGGAGGCATGCGCCCAATTTGGGCATATTATCAGAAACTATTCAACGGATGCGGCCATATCATTGCTAGTTTGGCTTGAAAGCCATGAATCTTTCATCCATGAGCATGCATAAAAAATTTCAATTCCCATCAATTACCAAACTGAATATTCATTGTTAAAAACATGACTTGTTTAGATGACACTGTCATACAGCATCCATGAGCATGCACAAAATTAAACCTGACATACTTAACATTGACATGTTCATATTACACTAACAAGCTTAAACCTAACATGCTGAACACCTTCTTAACACCTTCACTCCTCCTTCTTCTCCTTCATCAACCTGATGTGCTCAGAGTGGCGAATCCCAACGCGGATGTACTCCTCTACCACAATTGGCATGGTCCTGTCGCCAAGCTGTGGGATTGCAGGCGCCGCCACCATCGCGAGGTCGTCGTCCGCCACCACCATCGCGAGGTCGTCGTCCGCCACCACCATCGCGAGGTCATCGTCCGCCACCACCATAGCAAGGTCGTCATCCGCCACCAACATAGCAGGGTCGTCGTCAGCCACCACCATAGCATGTTCGTCGTCAGCTAGAATAGGCTGCTCCTCGTCATCCCCGCTCTGCTCCTCGTCATCCCTGCTCTGCTCCTCGTCGTCATCCCCGCTCTGCTCCTCGTCATCCCCGCTGCTACTCCCATTGCCTGGCCAAATGCAACAAAGTGTGAACATGGTGTTGTCATCGTGCAGGTAGAGGAAGCCAAAAGGACAGGAAGAAGAGAGGCAGAGAGCTTACTGGCATCGTCGTCGTGCTGGTAGTACATGCGGCACATGGTGTTGTCGAACATCTTCACGGTGAACATGGCGTCGCCGTCGTAGCGGAAGACAAGGAAGTACCCGAGCTGTAGCTCATGGGCGCGGGCGAAATGCTCCCAGCCGGGCCCTATGTACATGTGGCCTTCACCATCAAACACCACCAGCACTTTCCACAGCCTGTGAAGCCCGCTGTTGGCCTCCCGCAGCTTCACTTTGTGGGGCTCACGGCCCGCGAGCATCTTCGCAAACTTGTCAGGCAGCCTCTGCAGCGAGGGTCAAGCAGTGGTTAATTGTGGCAATCAAGCACTAGACAGCAGAGTGATGATAAAGAAATGAGTGATGATAAATATACCTGCCTATTGCAAGATTTCTCAATTATGATCTCGAAGAACTCAAAACCTTCCAAGCCAGCCATCTCACTTCTACTCTAAACAAGCAATAGGAGAGGAAGAAGCACTTGTGAACATGACTGGACATAAATAGGAACAGAACCAAGTTTATGATGGCAAAAGTGATAAAAATGAGAAGAGCAATGCACTTGTGGATATTTATGATAGCAAAAGTGAGAAAAAAAAGCAATGCACTTGTGAACATTTGGAATACTACTACTCTATCTACAATCGACCATATCTGCCCATGTGCCCATGTCTACTATAAATGGCAAACACATCATCAGGATCATATCTACTATAAATGGACCATATCTACAATGAACCATATATACTATAAATGGACCATATCTTCCCATGTGCTACATTTTGTTAGAACCCAACACTTAAGAACTGAACCCTAGATTCTCAATTTAAACACACCTACCCAATACAGTCATGTACAAAACTGAACAACTTTATAGTCGTCGATATGCGCATGAAAGCTATTGGCTTGACACCGATATAGTCATGTACAAAACTGAATTTAACACTAGAATTTCAGAGATTCAGAGCTATTGGCTTAATTTGCTTTGCTAGGGTTTATATAGCCAAAGGCCACTGGAGGCTAGATCCCCTACAAGTTTAACTGCTCCAGTGTGCCGCTGCATCTTTTTAGACAAATATAAACATGTTTATTTTAAAAACAAACAAACAAAATTGGAAAATACTAATACACTTGCAACATTATAAGTGTTGGCATCATTTTTTCCCCTTTCGGTCTGCCTTTTCTATTTCTGATGAATTCTACGTCACTGTGAAGAGAACCACAGGGAAACTAGCATACCTAGCAAGGTAGCACCACATCAACTGAACATGGCCAAAAGGGACCTAAACCTAAATGCCTAATTCAGTCTGCAAAATCCCTAAATTAGCCATACGCGCAGGCACAATACGAGTAACTCCTAAATCAGCATGCTTGTTGGCCTTGTTGGCCTTGTCGACAAAGAACACGGGGGGAACAGAACGGACCTGGGGGGACGGCGACTGCTTGAGCTTGTTGGCCTTGTCGGTGTCGTGGATGGTGCCTCCTCTTGATCTACTACTCTATCTACAATGGAACCCTAATCAGCATGTGCCAGGGAACCCTAATCTAATCAATAGGAAGAGGAACAGGAAGGACTCGACGGATTCATACCTTAGGAGGCCGTCGCTGTCGATGGAGGAGTGGTTCGCCAGGGAGGTCGTCACCGTCGATGGAGGAGAAGGGGATGCCAGCGGCGGAGAGGAGGAGTGGGTCGAGTGGATAATGGAGAGGAGGAGCGGGTCAAGTGGACAGGAGGAGTGGGGCAAAGAGTGGGTCCACTTGTCAGCGAGTTCTGTTTTGATATATTGAAAAGGGTTGGCATAGAGTACAAAACCAACAGCCTCTAACTAGCCCAGTGGTAGAAAAACAATGGAATAAGCAGCAGGTCGTGGGTTCGAGCCCCCGCTCGCCCAATATTTTTTGGTAGCTCAGGGGAAAAGGGTCGAGTGGGTAGAGTAGCAAAATGGCCCACTTGTCAGTGAGTTGGTCGAGTGGCCCACTTGTAAGCGAGGTCTGTGTTTGATACTTAACTAGTTTGATGATTTGAAAAGAGATGGCATAGAGTGGACGACCAGTAGCCTCTTCCTAGCCCAGTGGTAGAAACACAGTGAAACGAGCGCACGGTCGTGGGTTCGAGTCCCCGCTCGCGCATATTTTTTTGCTCACAATGAAATGGGGCCGCGCATGGGATCAGATGGCTGTCTGATGGAGCACGCCCAAAAATTCAGTTAAAACAGCTCTGAAAACATCTTCAGTTCACCAAAAACAACATCTTCAGTTCAGAAAACATCTTCAGTCCAAAAACAACATCATTTTGCAATCTTTTACATCACAACCAAAACTACATGATCACCAAAACTAAGAAAAACAGCTCTAAAAACAACATCTTTAGTTCATCATTTTGCTTCTTCATTCAAAACAACATCTTCATTTTGCATTGTATCTTCCGTCACCAAAACTACATCATTTTGCATTGTATCTTCAACCATCATCTGCCTCTCCATCACTACACAGTCTCATGCATTTTGGTACCTGGAGAGATTTGTAGTACAAAAACTACATCAGGATCACATCAACAACAACTACCAAGGAGACAAAATAGCATTAGATCACCAAGGAGACCAAATTTACCTTCTCTACTCATCGTCGTCGATACGAAAACAAGGAACTCTATGCCCACTCCTGTTTTCCTCATCATCACTACAATATTGCAGCATAGTATGATCAGTCCGGTTTTCCTCATCCTCGCTTTCATGTCCATCCTCTACCACCTTTCTTCTTTTCTTGATGCCTTCAACTGTTGCAGCACCAATGATCACACGTTCCCGGTCCCTTCGCACTCTGCTTTGCACCGGAACTTCCATAGAGTCATCATCAGCTTGCAACGGAACTTCCATAGAGTCATCATCTTGGTATGTTAGTCCACCATCACCGGGGCCCTTTTCCACTTCAGTTTCAGTCACACTCCACAAGTGTCTGTGCTGAAAGTTTTGCACAACTCGCCATTTTCCGTGCAAAAGAGTGTCTGGCAGATAAAACACCATTGTTGCTTGTGTTGTTAGAATAAAGGGATCACTCTTATACCAGCACCTTGTAGTGTTGATGCTTTTGAAGTGGCCATCATATTTGACAAAAGAGTCTCTCCTCTTCTTGCTACCAAGCTCAAACCAGTCACAGCGAAATAAGACAACCGAGCGATGGATGCCTCCACTAGAGTTGTACTGCAACTCTACGGTGCTTCTCAACTGACCATAGAAGTCAATGATCTCACCATCATGTGACCCCTCAGTGACGATTCCACTATTCTGTGTCTTCCTTTTTCCCTCGCGGTCAACGGTGTGGTACCGGACACCGTCACAATGCATGCTGAATACACTCTCACTCGCTTATCCGGTAAGCATGCCAAAGCAAATAGATCATCACTGACCTTCTTCTCCTCATGCAACTTTCCAATCTGCACAAATAAACCATTTAGCAAACAATGGTATTTAACAATGGGTGAATAACACAGAAAACATAAAACATGTGGCTAAAGATCTCACATGATTCTTAAACCAATTAGCAAACACCTTGGCAACCCTTTTATCAACATTGATATTGCTTTCTTCCTGATTTAACTCTTCCTTGCATTTCCTACAATGCCAACAAAACATGTGAATTAAAACATTAGGCTGGTGCCAACCCAAGCAAAAAATATATATATATAATGAGTGCACAAGATATAACGTACTCGATATATGGTAGAACCTCGGCGCAATTGCTGAGCACAACAAAACCATCTTGTCATACTCATCACCAGCCTCCAAGTATTGTGAGGCTCCAAGAAAGTTCACACCATGGTTGAAAACAGAGACATCACCACTTTGCGAATCAGACCGCTCTCTATTTCTGCCCGGCCGGTTCCATCTTGTTTCCACATCACCAAAGTATCTAGAGCAAAAAGTCAAGCACTCGTCAACGACATATGCTTCAGCAATAGAATCTTCAGGTATTGCTGTGTTTCGCACATAACGCTTACAAGTAAGCAGCCTTCTTTCGATTGGGTACATCCAACCGTATTGCACAGGGCCTCTAAGCATTGCCTCTTTGGGTAAGTGCACCGCCAAATGGACCATCACGGTGAAGAAAGCTGGAGGGAAAATCTTCTCGAGCTTGCAAATAATAATTGGGATTTCTTTTTCAAGTCTTTCCAAGACAGTTAACTTGAGGGTTTTGCAGCACAGTTCTCTAAAGAAATTTCCCAGCTCAGCAACCGCTTCATATATATCCTTGTGCATGATTCCTCGGAGGCCCGCCGGTAAAATCCTTTGGAGGAGGATGTGACAATCATGGGTTTTCAGTACTGAAAGCTTGAATCCATCAGAAGTAACACACTTTGCTAGGTTAGCAACATAACCATCTGGAAATTTCACCGCTCTTAGGAATTCACAGAATGCAAGCTTTTGTTCTTTATTCATTGTATACAATGCTCGTGGAATTTCAAATGAATCTTCACCTTCATTGTGCTGTAGATGCAAATCTTCTCTTATGCCCATGTCCTCCAAATCAAGCCTAGAACTAACCGTGTCCTTTGTCTTCCCTTCAATATTCAGAAACGTCCCTAGCAGATTCTCGCATATGTTTTTCTCAATGTGCATTACATTGAGATTATGCCTTAATTTCAGATCAGCCCAGTATGGCAGGTCCCACAAACAAGACCTCCGGACCCAACATTGACCTTCCTCACGCTTTCTTTTCTTCGCTAGCTTTCCTGGTGTCAGATCTTTCACCTTTTCAAGTTGCTGCTCCAGCTCTTCTTTGGTGAATTCAGCTGGCTTCTCACGGGTTTCATTCTCACCATTAAAATCTTTGCTTCTTCGCCAGCGATGGTTTCGGGGAAGAAAGCGGCGGTGCCCAATATAGCATATCTTGCTCCTTATTCTCTTTGAGCAAGGGTCTTTGTCACAATGGACACAAGCCTGATAACCCGCTGTGATCCTCCCAGACAGAGTGTGCAGAGCCGGGAAATCATGGATGGACCATATGATCGCAGCACGTAGATTGAACTTTTCTTCCGGACTCAAGGCATCATATGTAGGTACACCAGTCCAGAGCTGGAGAAGTTCTTCTACGAGGGGCTCCATAAAGACATCAAAATCCTTTCCTGGAGAATCTGGACCCGGGATAAGCAATGACATCATGAAGTTGGACTGATCCATGCATGCCCATGGTGGCAGGTTGTACGGCACCACAAAAACTGGCCACATGCTATAAGACGTGCTCATGTTCCCAAACGGATTAAACCCATCTGTGGCAATGCCAAGTTTTATGTTCCTTGGATCTGCAGCAAAATCAAAATGTATACGGTCAAACTCTTTCCATGCCTCTCCATCCACTGGATGGCTCAGCTCATTGTCCACAGGTTGCCGCTTCAGCTTGTGCCACTGTACCTCACGCAATGATTTCTTCGAGATGAACATCCGCTGCAGCCTTGGTATCAAGGGAAAGTGCCTTAGTACCTTCTCCGGTATTGACTTCTTCCCATCAGCATCTTTCCACCTAGATGCATTGCATTTTGGACAGTTTTCATGCTTTGCTAAATCCTTCCGAAACAAGACACAGTTATTTGGGCACACATGTATTGACACATAACCTAACCCCAGCCTGCGGATTATGCTCAATGCTTCATCATAAGATCTGGGAACACAACTATTAGGGAATTGCAAGCTCAAAAGACGGAGTATTGCGTTGAATGCGGCATTGCTAATCCGGTAGAAAGACTTGATGTGGAGTAACTTCACGGTGAAGGTAAATCTTGAAAATTTACCCCCTTCATGAGCTGCGCTCTTCGCCTCCTCTAACACCTCAGCAAACAATGATTTCTGTCCATCAGCACGATCTTCAGCATCGTACAAATCCTTCAATAGGTCAGGAATCCTATCATCTTCATGCCCATCCTCTTCCTCCAAAACAGCATTATCTCGCAAAACCTTTTCCATGAAATCAATGCCAGCATCACCACCACCCATCATATGAGCGGCCTCTGTACCAGCTTCAAAATGTTGAGGTTGTCTGTCTAAAGGTTCTCCATGATATATCCATCTATCATATGTGTTGGACATCCCATTAAGAAGCAGATGATCTTCCACTCTTCCTTGAGCCATTCTTGGATGGTTGAGGCATTCACAACATGGGCAAAGAATGTGAGCATCATTGGCAAAATTTGCCCGAACAAATGCCATGAAATCATCAACTCCTTTCATATGTTCTTTCGAAAACTTTCTAACTCCTTCTCTAATCCAGCTTCTGTCCATCTGCCAAAGACAACAAATTGTTGCAACTTAGCAAATCAATCTAAGTGCATCAACATTAATTAATGAAAATGGATGGAAGTAATGGAAGCTAAAATTCCAGAAAATTTTATATGCTAATTGCCTAACCACAAGGCCTGAAGAATTCTTAACAAACAAGCTGAACAATTCCTAACAGCACATCAAGAAAATTCATCTATGCATTATCTACCAAACAAGCAAGCTATCTCCTAACTACTAACAGTGCATCAACAAAATTCATCTATGCTGAAGAACATCTGACTGAAATCCATCTCCCACTGCTCGGGTGACGAGAGAGGAGAGGGGGGAAGAGGTGAGGGGTGCATACCGGGAGGTGTGCTTGCGGCGGCGGCGGCCCCCATGCTCGGCGAGCCCCCACCACCGTCGGTCACCTACGCCCCTGCTGCCCCCCGCCTCCACGCCCTGCCTCGCCTCCGCCCCCTGCCGGCCCCGCCCCCGCCTCCGCTGCCGGCCCCGCCCCCGCCTCCGCCCCCTGCTGGTTGCTTCCGCCGCGAGGCCATGGGCGAGGTCACCTGCGGCGAGGCCGTGGGCGAGGTCACCTGCGGCGAGGCCGTGGGCGAGGTCACCTGCGGCGAGGCCGTGGACGAGGTCACCTGCGGCGAGGCCGTGGGCGAGGTCACCTGCGGCGAGGCCGTGGGCGAGGTCACCTGGTTGCTTCCGCCGCCGCCCGCCGCCACCTGGTCGGAAGACCTAGAAAAACGCTAAGTGTTGCTCTGTTTGATGCCACCCGCCGCCACCTGGTCGGAAGGTCCCACTTGTCACTGGTACGTGAGAGCCGTGGTTTTATATACTATATGGAAAACTACCCACACATTAGCAACAATCTCTCTCTAGCCCAGCGGTAATGAACGAGCGAACCCAGCGCGAGGTCATGGGTTCGAGTCACCGCTAGCGCATATTTTTTAGGGAATTAAACGCTCGCTCAACCACCTGTCAAATGGGTCCCGCTTGTCAGTGTTGCAAATCATTGCTCTGTTTGATGCCACCTGGTCGGAAGGTCCCACTTGTCAATGATACGAGAGAGCCGTAGTTCTATATAATGTATAGATAAACTCCCAGATGCGAGCAACTGTCCCTCTCTAGCCCAGTGGTAGCATGCGAGCCAACCAAGCGCGAGGTCGTGGGTTCGAGTCCCGCCTCGTGCATCTTTTTTGGGCGAATTAAGCGCTCGGCCCCATCTGTCAAATGGGTCCCGCCTGTCAATGTGTCCCCCGTCTATCTGTTGAATATTGAAACTCAAGCAAAAATGACACCTAGACAGTGACACATAAGCCAGGTTGCTGAGGTGGCTGCCTAATCATCCTAATTCATTCAAACTCAAGTGTAGTGACCATTTTATATTGGTCGTTATTAGCTACACATGAGGCAGTGGACAGTGCTACTAGCTTTATGACCATTTCCTCTAATGAAATTATGACCATTCTGACCAAAATGGTCGTTATGGTTTAGGGTTTAGAGCCCCCCAGACAGCTTTTGACCAATTGGTCTAAAATGGTCATAAATTTATGACCAATTCTTCGAGGGTCACTGACAGAAGGTCATAAGTTGACATATTTCTTGTAGTGCGAGGAGTCTCGAAATGGTCAAGATGTAAAGATCAATATATTGGATGACTATGTTCAGACACCAGAAGTGTTTCGGGAGGTTTCGGACATTTACCGGAGTACTAGGGGGTTACCGGAACCCCTCGGGGAGTATATTGGGCCTAATGGGCCTTAGTGGGAGAAGAGGAGGGGCGGCCAAGGGCAGCCGCGTGCCCCTCCCCCTCTAGTCCGAATTGGACAAGGAGGGGGGGCGCCCCCTTTCCTTCTCTTCCTCTCTCCCTTCCTTCTCCTCTCCTATTCCAACTAGGAAAAGAGGGAGTCCTACTCCACAACAATTGATCTGTTGATCTCTTAGCCGTGTGCGGTGCCCCCTCCACCATAATCCACCTCAGTTATATCGTAGAGGTGCTTAGGCGAAGCCCTGCGTCGGTAGCTTCATCAACATCGTCACCATGCCGTCGTGCTGACGAAACTCTTCCCTGAGCTCTACTGGATCGTGAGTTCGCGGGACGTCACCGAGCTGAACGTGTGCTGAACGCGGAGGTGCCATACGTTCGGTGCTGAGGATCGGCCGATCATGAAGACGTACGACTACATCAACCGCGTTGTTATAACGCTTCCGCTTAACGGTCTACGAGGGTATGTGGACGACACTATCCCCTCTCGTTGCTATGCATCACCATGATCTTGCGTGTGCGTAGAATTTTTTTTGAAATTATTACGTTCCCCAACAGTGGCATCCGAGCCAGGTTTATGCATGTATGTTATATGCACGAGTAGAATACAAGTGAGTTGTGGGCGATACAAGTCATACTGCTTACCAGCATGTCATACTTTGGTTCGGCGGTATTGTTGGATGAAGCGGCCCAGACCGACATTACGCGTACGCTTACGCAAGACTGGTTCTACCGACGTGCTTTGCACACAGGTGGCTGGCGGGTGTCAGTTTCTCCAACTTTAGTTGAACCGAGTGTGGCTAAGGCCGGTCCTTGAGAAGGCTAAAACAACACTAACTTAACGAACTATCGTTGTGGTTTTGATGCGTAGGTAAGAACGGTTCTTGCTCAGCCCGTAGCAGCCACGTAAAACTTGTAACAACAAAGTAGAGGACGTCTAACTTGTTTTTGCAGGGCATGTTATGATGTGATATGGTCAATACATGATGCTATATTTATTGTATGAGATGATCATGTTTTGTAATAGAGTTATCGGCAACTGGCAGGAGCCATATGGTTGTTGCTTTATTGTATGCAATGCAATCGCCCTGTAATTGCTTTACTTTATCACTAAGCGGTAGCGATAGTCGTAGAAGCAATAGATGGCGAGACGACAATGATGCTACGATGGAGATCAAGGTGTCGCGTCGGTGACGATGGTGATCATGACGGTGCTTTGGAGATGGAGATCAAAGGCACAAGATGATGATGGCCATATCATATCACTTATATTGATTGCATGTGATGTTTATCCTTTATGCATCTTATTCTGCTTTGTTTGATGGTAGCATTATAAGATGATCTCTCACTAAATTTCAAGGTAAAAGTGTTCTCCCTGAGTATGCACCATTGCCAAAGTTCATCGTGCCGAGACACCACGTGATGATCAGGTGTGATAAGCTCAACGTTCATCTACAATGGGTGTAAGACAATTTTACACACGTAGCATACCCGGGTTAAACTTGACGAGCCTAGCATATGCAGATATGTCCTCGAAACACTGAGACCGAAAGGTCGAGCGTGAATCATATAGTAGATATGATCAACATAGTGATGTTCACCATTGAAAACTACTCAATTTCACGTGATGATCGGTTATGGTTTAGTTGATATGGATCACGTGATCACTTAGATGATTAGAGGGATGTCTATCTAAGTGGGAGTTCTTAAGTAATATGATTAATTGAACTCATGCTCGTGTCGAGAGGTATGAGACCTTTGACAGTACTTTGCCTACAAGATGGAGGAGAATAGCTAAACTAGTGAGCATGTGCTCAGATTGTCTGGGTACTACAATTGCTCGAATCAAGTGGGAGTTAATCTTCCAGATAAGATAGTGATTGACAGAGTTCTCTAGTCATTATCACCAAGTTACTGAAACTTAGTGATGAACTATAATATGCAAGGGATGACGTAAAACGATTCTGAGCTCTTCGCGATGCTGGAATCGGTGAAGGTAGAAATCAAGAAAAGCATCAAGTGTTGATGGTTGATAGAACACTAGTTTCAAGTAAAAGGACAAGGGAAAGAAAGGGAACTTCAAGAAGAATGGCAAGCAAGTTGCCACTCCCATGAAGAAGCCCAAAGCTAGACCCAAGCTTGAAACTGAGTGCTTCTACTGCAAAGGAAATGGTCACTGGAAGCGGAACTGCCCCAAATACTTGGCGGATAAGAAGGATGGCAAAGTGAACAAACGTAGTACCTAATAGTACTTAAATTTATCATGAACTTAGTACCTGATAGTACTTTGCTTGTCTATGTTATTGTAGATAGATGGCCCGTGCTGTTGTTCCGTTGAATTTTAATGCATTCCTTGAGAAAGAAAAGTTTAAAGATTGTGGTAGCAATTACACGGACTGGGTCCGTAACTTGAGGATTATCCTCATTGCTGCACAGAAGAATTACGTCCTGAAAGCACCGCTGGGTGCCAAACCTGCTGCAGGAGCAATGCCTGATGTTATGAATGTCTGGCAGAGCAAAGCTGATGACTACTCGATAGTTCAATGTGCCATGCTTTACGACTTAGAACCGGGACTTCAACGACATTTTGAACGTCATGGAGCATATGAGATGTTCCAGGAGTTGAAGTTAATATTTCAAGCAAATGTCCAGATTGGGAGATATGAAGTCTCCAATAAGTTCTACAACTGCAAGATGGAGGAGAATAGTTCTGTCAGTGAACATATACTCAGAATGTCTGGGTACCATAATCACTTGACTCAGCTGGGAGTTAATCTTCCGATTGATAGTGTCATTGATAGAGTTCTTCAATCACTGCCACCAAGCTACAAGAGATTCGTGATGAACTATAATATGCAAGGGATGGATAAGACGATTCCCGAGCTCTTCGCAATGCTAAAGGCAGCGGAGGTAGAAATCAAGAAAGAGCATCAAGTGTTGATGGTCAACAAGACCACCAGTTTCAAGAAAAAGGGTAAAGGGAAGAAGAAAGGGAACTTCAAGAAGAACGGCAAACAAGTTACTGCTCAAGAGAAGAAACCCAAGTCTGGACCTAAGCCTGAGACTGAGTGCTTCTACTGCAAAGGACTGGTCACTGGAAGCGGAACTGCCCCAAGTATTTGGCGGATAAGAAGGATGGCAAAGTGAACAAAGGTATATGTGATATACATGTTATTGATGTGTACCTTACTAGAGCTCGCAGAAGCACCTGGGTATTTGATACTGGTTCTATTGCTAATATTTGCAACTCGAAACAGGGACTACTGATTAAGCGAAGACTGGTTAAGGACGAGGTGACGATGCGCGTGGGAAATGGTTCCAAAGTCGATGTGATCGCCGTTAGCACGCTACCTCTACATCTACCTTCGGGATTAGTTTTAGACCTAAATAATTGTTATTTGGTGTCAGTGTTAAGCATGAACATTATATCTGGATCTTGTTTGATGCGAGACGGTTATTCATTTAAAACTTAGAATAATCATTGTTCTATTTATATGAGTAATATCTTTTATGATCATGCACCCTTGAAGAGTGGTCTATTTGTATTGAATCTCGATAGTAGTGATACACATATTCATAATATTGAACCCAAAAGATGTAGAGTTGATAATGATAGTGCAACTTATTTGTGGCACTGCCGTTTGGGTCATATTGGTTTAAAGCGCATGAAGAAACTCCATACTGATGGACTTATGGAATCACTTGATTATGAATCACTTGGTACTTGCAAACCATGCCTCATGGGCAAGATGACTAAAACGCCGTTCTCCGAAACAATGGATCGAGCAACGGATTTGTTGGAAATCATACATACTGATGTATGTGGTCCAATGAATATTGAGGCTCGCGGCGGGTATCGTTATTTTCTCATCTTCACAGATGATTTGAGCAAATATGGGTATATCTACTTAATGAAACATAAGTCCGAAACATTTGAAAAGTTAAAAGAATTTCAGAGTGAAGTGGAAAATCATCGTAACAAGAAAATAAAGTTTCTACAATCTGATCGTGGAGGAGAATATTTGAGTTACGAGTTTGGTCTACATTTTAAACAATGTGGAATAGTTTCGCAACTCACACCACCCGGAACACTACAGTGTAATGGTGTGTCCGAACGTCGTAATCGTACTTTACTAGATATGGTGCGATCTATGATGTCTCTTACTGATTTACCACTATCGTTTTGGGGTTATGCTTTAGAGACCGCTGCATTCACGTTAAATAGGACACCATCGAAATCCATTGAAACGATGCCTTATGAACTGTGGTTTGGCAAGAAACCAAAGTTGTCATTTCCTAAAGTTTGGGGCTGCGATGCTTATGTGAAAAAGCTTCAACCTGATAAGCTCGAACCCAAATCGGAGAAATGTGTCTTCATAGGATACCCAAAAGATACCGTTGGGTACACCTTCTATCACAGATCCGAAGGCAAGACATTTGTTGCTAAGAATGGATCCTTTCTAGAGAAGGAGTTTTTCTCAAAAGAAGTGAGTGGGAGGAAAGTAGAACTTGATGTAACACCCCGGATGTAACTTTCCCAATTTGTACTCCAACTCTTGCCGTTTCCGGCGTTAAATTATATTTATTATCTCGGGTTCGGTTTTGTCTCCGTGTGTTGTTTTCGTTGTCATGCATCTCATATCATGTCATCATATGCATTGCATTTGCATACGTGTTTGTCTCATGCATTCGAGCATTTTCCCCGTTGTCTGTTTTGCATTCCTGTGCTCCGTTCTCCTCTGGTGGTCATTTCTAGCTTTGTTTCGTGTGTGGAGATTAAACATTTCCGGATTGTACCTAGACTTGCCAAGCGGCCTTGGTTTACTACCGGTAGACCGCCTGTCAAGTTTCGTATCGTTTGGACTTCGTTTGATACTCCAACGGTTAACCGAGGGACCGAAAAGGCCTCGTGTGTGTTGCAGCCCAACACCCCCCAATTTGGCCCAAAACCTACCTAACTCTGCTCCATCATCTAGAGCGTTCTATCACTATCGCGTGGCCGAAAACCGCACCTCATTTGGACTCTCCTAGCTCCCTCTATGCCTATTTAAACACCCCCGATTTTCGGATCTCCTCCTACCTCTGAAACCCTAAAAATCCCCTCCGACGCGCCGGACATTGTCCGCCCGCGCCGGACACTCCGCGCCGCCGCCCCCGCACCAGTCGCACGCTGCCACGTGGCCTCGCTGCCGCCTCCCACCGCGCGGCCCGGGAAGCCCA
>NC_041382.1:659843947-659864014 GCF_002162155.2 Triticum dicoccoides
GCCTCCGGCCGCCTCCGCAGCGCCGCCCGCCGCTGCCGCCGCCGCCGACTCTGCCTCGACCGGATCCACCGTCGCCAACCTCGTCCGCCGTCGTCCTCACCATCTCCGGCGAACCGCGCCGCCGCCTCAGTTCGCGTGCATGAACAGTAAACCCTAGATCTCGGGGTGATTTTTTCTTCTAAGTCTCGGAAATTGCAGATCCAAGTGTCTCTGTTCGTGGCCCCATAACTTTGCATCTGTAGCTCCGATTCATGCATATAGCATATCAAAATGTTCATCTCAGAGAGTACATCATTTTGTTCCATTGCATCATTTTCATTTGAGCTCATCTTGATGCCTGAAATGCTGTTAGAAGAGGGCTACTTGAGTTAATTGTCAGATCTGCTACTCCATTTAGCTTTTTGTCATTTTTGCCATGATTATTGTGTGCATGCTATGCCCTGATGCTCTACATGTGTTTTGTTAAGGGTTTTGTCATCTTTCCTGGGGTGCAACCCATGTATTTTTGTGATGTGTGTGGTGACTTGTGCAAGCTTGCAAAGTGGTGCACTTGCTAATTCTGTTTTCAGGGACTTAGTGATTTCACCAAGTCCTGGAGCTGTTTATCTCATGATGCCATATGTTCATGTTGTTTCCTACTGATCCGTGCCTCTTTTGAGGATGATCAGTAAGGATGTTTTGTTAATATTGTAGTGCTCTATCCATCCATGTCTTTGTTTGCAATTATGGAGCACCCTAGCTTGAGTCAATCGAGCTCTACTTTTGCTACTTTGTGAATCTGGGCAGATTGTCAACTTGTTTGCAATTTTGCCGGTGATGTTGTAGTTAATCCGTGCATGCTATGCTATTATTCTTGCCATGTCTAGCTTGAATTTTGTTCATTCTTGATGGATGTATGCTTGTCTTGCCATGACTTGCACTGTAGTGAGTGCATCGAGCTTGTAAACATGCCTACTTGAGTTATATTTCAGCATGTGTCAGTTTTTTACTAAGTCTGAAAACTGATTATGTTTTTGCTATGTTCGCGTGCTTGCAATTGTATTTTATAATCCCTTTTGGCTCAAGTTCACTAAGGGACTTTTGTTAAGCTCTTTGAGTAGCTCCATGCCATGCTTTACTTTG
Organism: Triticum dicoccoides; assembly: GCF_002162155.2. Classification (NCBI taxonomy): domain Eukaryota; kingdom Viridiplantae; phylum Streptophyta; class Magnoliopsida; order Poales; family Poaceae; genus Triticum; species Triticum dicoccoides. The sequence continues at coordinate 659,845,070 of NC_041382.1, forward strand.
CCATCTTAAGATCCTGTAGCATGTAGTTTTGTTGCTCTGAAGAGGGCTACCTGATCTGAAATTCCAGACAAGTGTTTATTTCACTAAGTCTGAGATATGTTTGCCATATGCATTTTTGCCATGCTTGTTTGAACCTGTTAATGGATGAATTGTCCGTAGCTCAGTGCTAGACTTTTGTTAAGAATCTTGTGTGCATCCATGCCATGTATTTTGTTGTCATGTTTGGGTGCTGTAGCATGTTCATCTCATTGCATTTAGATGGCTACTTGCTGTAAATCGCAGACCGGTGTCATTTTTGAATCGCCTGCCATTTCCAAACCGTAACTCCGATTCCGGCGTTCTTTATATCGTTTTCAAGCGATTTCATCTCATCTTTCCAGTGGCACACTTGGTTTTCCAAGTTGAGGCCAGGTTCATGCATTTCCTGTCATATCTTGCATTTTGCATCCCGCATCGCATCCCGCATAGCATATCATCTTTACATCATATTGCTTGGTCTTGCACGTGGTTGATTGTATCCTTGCTGCTTGTTTGTCTTGTTTGGGTAGAGCCGGGAGACGAGTTCGCTAACGAGGAGCCTGTTGAGTTTTCTTTTGAGGATCCAGTCAACTCTGACAACTATGCAGGCAAGATGATCATACCCTCGAAATCACTACTATCTTTGCTATGTTAGTTTGCTCGCTCTTTTGCTATGCCATTGCTACGATGCCTACCACTTGCTTTCAAGCCTCCCAAATTGCCATGTCAAACCTCTAACCCATCATGTCCTAGCAAACCGTTGATTGGCTATGTTACCGCTTTGCTCAGCCCCTCTTATAGCGTTGCTAGTTGCAGTGAAGATTGAAGGCCGTTCCTTGTTGGAACATTTATTTACTTGTTGGGATATCATTATACTGCTGTGTTATCTTAATGCATCTATATACTTGGTAAAGGGTGGAAGGCTCGGCCTCTCGCCTAGTGTTTTGTTCCACTCTTGCCGCCCTAGTTTCCGTCATATCGGTGTTATGTTCCCGGATTTTGCGTTCCTTACGCGGTTGGGTTATAATGGGAACCCCTTGATAGTTCGACTTGATTAAAGCTTTTCCAGCAATGCCCAACCTTGGTTTTACCATTTGCCACCTAGCCTTTTCTTTCCCTTGGGTTCTGCAGACTCAAGGGTCATCATTATTTTAACCCCCCCGGGCCAGTGCTCCTCTGAGTGTTGGTCCACCTATCAGCTACCGGTGGCCACCAGGGGCAACTCTGGGCTGGCCTACCCGTACCTAGGATAATCTGAGTGTGCCCTGAGAAAGAGATATGTGCAGCTCCTACCGGGATTTGTCGGTACATTCGGGCGGTGTTGCTGGTCTTGTTTTAACCTGTCGAAGTGTCTTGAATTACCGAGATACCGAGTCTGATCAGAACGTCTTGGGAGGAGGTATATTCCTTCGTTGACCGTGAGAGCTTGTCATGGGCTAAGTTGGGACTCCCCTGCAGTGATTGAACTTTCGAAAGCCGTGCATGCGGTTATGGGCAGATGGGAATTTGTTAATGTCTGGTTGTAGATAACTTGAACCTTAATTAATTAAAATGAATCAACTGAGTGTGTTATCGTGATGGCCCCTTCTCGACGGAGTCCGGGAAGCGGACACGGTGTTGGAGTAATGTTTGTGCAGGTTGCTCTCTAGTTTCTCGCTCGCGCTTTGCCTCCTCTTCTCGCTCTCTTTTGCGAATAAGTTAGCCACCATACTTGCTAGTCGCTTGCCGCAGCTCCATATATTTACCTTGCCTTACCTATAAGCTTAAATAGTCTTGATCGCGAGGGTGCGAGATTGTTGAGTCCCTGTGGCTCACAGATTACTATTACACCAGATGCAGGGCCTGATGATTCCGCTCCAACAGACGCGTATGAGCTCAAGTGGGAGTTCGACGAAGACTCTCAAAGTTACTACGTTTCCTTTCCCGATGATCAGTAGTGGTGCCCAGTTGGGGGTGAACGGGACCGTTGTCGCATGTTGGGTTCTCTTTTATTTTGGCGCCGTAGTCGGGCCATGAGTGTTTGGATGATGTAATGTTATTTATGAACTTGATTGACGTGGCGAGTGTAAGCCAACTATGTTATCTCCCCTTTATTATTCCTATTACATGGGATGTTGTGAAGATTGCCTAACTTGCGACATATGCCTTCAATGCGATTATGCCTCTAAGTTGTGCCTCGACACGTGGGAGATATAGTCGCATCGAGGGTGTTACACTTGATGAGGTAACTGTACCTGCTTCCTTATTGGAGAGTAGTTCATCACAGAAACCGGTTCCTGTGACACCTACACCAATCAGTGATGAAGCTAATGATGATGATCATGAAACTTCAGATCAAGTTACTACTGAACCTCGTAGGTCAACCATAGTAAGATCCATACCAGAGTGGTACGGTAATCCTGTTCTGGAGGTCATGTTACTTGACCATGACGAGCCTACGAACTATGAGGAAGCGATGATGAGCCCAGATTCCGCAAAATGGCTTGAAGCCATGAAATCTGAGTTGGGATCCATGTATGAGAACAAAGTATGGACTTTGGTTGACTTGCCCGATGATCGGCAAGCCATCGAGAATAAATGTATCTTCAAGAAGAAGACTGACACTGACGGGAACGTTACTGTCTACAAAGCTCGACTTGTCGCGAAAGGTTTTCGACAAGTTCAAGGAGTTGACTACGATGAGACCTTCTCACACATAGCGATTCTTAAGTCTGTCCGAATCATGTTAGCAATTGCCGCATTTTATGATTATGAAATTTGGCAAATGGATGTAAAGACTGCATTCCTGAATGGATTTCTGGAAGAAGAGTTGTATATGATGCAACCTGAAGGTTTTATCGATCCAAAGGGTACCAACAAAGTGTGCAAGCTCCAGCGATCCATTTATGGACTGGTGCAAGCCTCTCGGAGTTGGAATAAATGTTTTGATAGTGTGATCAAAGCATATGGTTTTATACAGACTTTTGGAGAAGCCTGTATTTACAAGAAACTAAGTGGGATCTCTGTAGCATTTCTAATATTATATGTAGATGCCATATTGTTGATTGGAAATGATATAGAATTTCTGGATTTCATAAAAGGATACTTGAATAAGAGTTTTTCAATGAAAGACCTCAGAGAAGCTGCTTATATATTGGGCATCAAGATCTATAGAGATAGATCAAGACGCTTAATTGGACTTTCACAAAGTACATACCTTGATAAAGTTTTGAAGAAGTTCAAAATAGATCAAGCAAAGAAAGGGTTCTTGCCTGTGTTACAAGGTGTGAAGTTGAGTAGGACTCAATGCCCGACCACTACAGAAGATAGAGAGAAAATGAAAAGTGTTCCCTATGCTTCAGCCATAGGCTCTATCATGTATGCAATGATGTGTACCATACCTGATGTGTGCCTTGCTATTAGTTTAGCAGGGAGGTACCAAAGTAATCCAGGAGTGGATCACTGGACATCGGTCAAGAACATCCTGAAGTACCTAAAGAGGACTAAGGATATGTTTCTTGTTTATGGAGGTGACAAAGAGCTCGTCGTAAATGGTTACGTCGATGCAAGCTTTGACACCGATCTGGACGATTCTAAATTGCAAACCGGATACGTGTTTATATTGAACGGTGGAGCTTTCAGTTGGTGCAGTTCTAAACAAAGCGTCGTGGCGGGATCTATGTGTGAGGCGGAGTACATAGCTGCTTCGGAAGCAGAAAATGAAGGAGTCTAGATGAAGGAGTTCATATCCAATCTAGGTGTTATACCTAGTGCATCAGGTCCAATGAAAATCTTTTATGACGATACTGGTGCTATTGCCTTGGCAAAGGAATCCAAATTTCACAAGAGAACCAAGCACATCAAGAGACACTTCAATTCCATCCGGGATCAAGTCCAGGTGGGAGACATAGATATTTGCAAGATACATATGGATCTGAATGTTGCAGACCCGTTGACTAAGCCTCTTCCACGAGCAAAACATGATCCGCACCAAGACTCCATGGGTGTTCGAATCATTACTGTGTAATCTAGATTATTGACTCTAGTGCAAGTGGGAGACTGAAGGAAATATGCCCTAGAGGCAATAATAAAGTTATTATTTATTTCCTCATATCATGATAAATGTTTATTATTCATGCTAGAATTGTATTAACCGGAAACATAATACATGTGTGAATACATAGACAAACATAGTGTCACTAGTATGCCTCTACTTGACTAGCTCGTTGATCAAAGATGGTTATGTTTCCTAACCATAGACATGAGTTGTCATTTGATAAACAGGATCACATCATTAGAAGAATGATGTGATTTACTTGACCCATTCCGTTAGCTTAGCACTTGATCGTTTTAGTTTACTGCTATTGCTTTCTTCATGACTTATACATGTTCCTATGACTATGAGATTATGCAACTCCCGATTACCGGAGGAACACTTTATGTGCTACCAAACGTTACAACGTAACTAGGTGATTATAAAGGTGCTCTACATGTGTCTGAGATGGTACTTGTTGAGTTGGCATAGATCAAGATTAGGATTTGTCACTCCGTTTGTCGGAGAGGTATCTCTAGGCCCTCTCGGTAATGCACATCACTATAAGCCTTGCAAGCAATGTGACTAATGAGTTCGTTGTGGGATGTTGCATTACAGAACGAGTAAAGAGACTTTCCGGTAACGAGATTGAACTAGGTATTGAGATACCGACGATCGAATCTCGGGCAAGTAACATACCGATGACAAAGGGAACAACGTATGTTGTTATATGGTTTGACCGATAAAGATCTTCATAGAATATGCAGGAACCAATATGAGCATCCAGGTTCCGCTATTGGTTATTGACCGGAGACATGTCTCAGTCATGTCTACATAGTTCTCAAACCCGTAGGGTCCACACGCTTAAAGTTCTGTGACGATCAGTATTATGAGTTTTTGTGTTTTGATGTACCGAAGGTAGTTCAGAGTCCCGGATATGATCACGGACATGACGAGGACTGTAGAAATGGTCGAGGCGTAAAGATCGATATATTGGATGACCATGTTCAGACACCGAAAGTGTTTCGGGAGGTTTCACACATTTACCGGAGTACCGGGAGGTTACCGAAACCGCCCGGGCAGTATATTGGGCCTAATGGGCCTTAGTGGGAGAAGAGGAGGGGCGGACAAGGGCAACTGTGCGCCCCCTCCCCCTCTAGCCCGAATTGGACAAGGAGGGGGGCGCCCCCTTTCCTTCTCTTCCTCTCTTCCTTCCTTCTCCTCTCCTACTCCAACTAGGAAAAGAGGGAGTCCTACTCCCACTGCGTGCCCTCCTCCTTGGTCGGTTGCCTCCCCCCTAGCTCCTTTATATACGGGGTCAAGGGGCCACCCCATAGACACAACAATTGATCTGTTGATCTCTTAGCCGTGTGCGATGCCCCCTCCACCATAATCCACCTCGGTTATATCATAGCGGTGCTTAGGCGAAGCCCTGCGTCAGTAGCTTCATCATCATCATCACCACATCGTCGTGCTGACAAAACTCTTCCCTGAGCTCTACGGGATCGTGAGTTCGCGAGACGTCACCGAGCTGAACGTGTGCTGAACGCGAAGGTGTCATGCGTTCGGTGCTGAGGATTGGTCGATCATGAAGACGTACGACTACATCAACCGCGTTGTTATAACGCTTCTGCTTAACGGTCTACGAGGGTACGTGGACGACACTATCCCTTCTCGTTGCTATGCAACACCATGATCTTGCGTGTGCATAGGATTTTTTTTGAAATTATTGCGTTCCCAACATGGAGACCAGCGGGTTCTCGCCCCCGGCGAGGTAGCCCCCCGCCGCGAAGGCCGGGGAGGGGCGTGCGGGGGAGGGGGAGGTGGAGCTGGAGGTGGAAGGTGGTGGTGTCTGCTCAGGGGCCGTCGCTCTCCAGCGCGGAGGCCGGGGAGGGGCGTGCGAGGGAGGTGGAGGTGGAGGTTGCTAGTGGAGAGCGGGGTTACGCACCGCGGCGGAAAGGCGATGGCTTTGCGGATGGGGAGGCATCGTCAAAGTGAACAACGACTACTCCATGTTCAGATTTGCTCCTGTTCTTTGTTCTACACAAGGTACCATCTCGCTGTTCTGCACTGCCCATGTTCAGATTTACTCCTCCTAGAATTAGTTCTTCTTCTTCTTCTTCTTCTTCTTACTTATCGCTCTTTGTAACAGAAGCTGGACATCGCAATCGTCAGAGCCACGAACTATGTGGAGTGCCCTGCAAAGGAGAAGTACGTCAAATTTAAATCAAGTTAAATGGAAAGTGATGGGTAACGTAGCAGAATTTTAAAATTTTCTATGCATCACCAAGATCAATCTATGGAGTCATCTAGCAACGAGGGAGAGGGGAGTGCATCTACATACCCTTGTAGATCGCGCACGGAAGCGTTCAAGAGAACGGGGTTGATGGAGTCGTACTTGTCGTGATCCAAATCATCGATGACCTAGCGCCGAACAGACGGCACCTCCGCGTCCAACACACGTACGGTTGGGAAGACGTCTCCTCCAACTTGATCCAGCAAGGGGAAAGGAGAGGTTGATGAAGATCCAGCAGCACGATGGCGTGGTGGTGGAAGCAACGGTGATCTCGCCAGGGCTTCGCCAAGCTCAGGGAGAGGGAGGAGTGTCACGGGAGGGAGAGGAAGCTGCCAGGGGCTAGGGTGCGGCTGCCCTCCCTCCCCCCACTATATATAGGACCCCTAGGGGGGCGCCGGCCCTAGGAGATTGAATCTCCAAGGGGGGGGGGGCGGCCAAGGGGGTGGAGTGCCCCCCAGGCCAAGTGGGGCGCCCCCACCCCTAGGGTTTCCAACCCTAGGCGCAGGGGAGGCCCATGGGGGGTGCACCAGCCCATTAGGGGCTGGTTCCCCTCCCACATCAGCCCATGGGGCCCTCCGGGATAGGTGGCCCCACCCGTTGGACCCCCGGGACCCTTCGGGTGGTCCCGGTACAATACCAATTACCCCGAAAACCATCCCGATGGCCGAAACTAGACTTCCTATATATAAATCTTCACCTCCGGTCCATTCCGGAACTCCTCGTGACGTCCGGGATCTCATCCGGGACTCTGAACAACTTTCGGGTTACCGTATACTAATATCTCAACAACCCTAGCGTCACCGAACCTTAAGTGTGTAGACCCTACGGGTTCGGGAGACACGTAGACATGACCGAGATGACTCTCCGGTCAATAACCAACATCGGGATCTGGATACCCATGTTGGCTCCCACATGCTCCTCGATGATCTCATCAGATGAACCATGATGTCGAGGATTCGATCAATCCCGTATACAATTCCCTTTATCAATCGGTACGTTACTTGCCCGAGACTCGATCGTCGGTATCCCAATACCTCGTTCAATCTCGTTACCGGCAAGTCACTTTACTCGTACCGTAATGCATGATCCCGTGATCAACCACTTGGTCACATTGAGATCATTATGATGATGCATTACCGAGTGGGCCCAGAGATACCTCTCCGTCATACGGAGTGACAAATCCCAGTCTCGATTCGTGCCAACCCAACAGACACTTTCGGATATACCCGTAGTGTACCTTTATAGTCACCCAGTTATGTTGTGAAGTTTGGCACACCCAAAGCACTCCTACGGTATCTGGGAGTTGCACAATCTCATGGTCTAAGGAAATGATACTTGACATTCGGAAAAGCTATAGCAAACGAACTACACGATCTTTGAGCTATGCTTAGGATTGGGTCTTGTCCATCACATCATTCTCCTAATGATGTGATCCCGTTATCAATGACATCCAATGTCCATAGTCAGGAAACCATGACTATCTTTTGATCAATGAGCTAGTCAACTAGAGGCTCACTAGGGACGTGTTGTGGTCTATGTATTCACACATGTATTACGATTTCCGGATAACACAATTATAGCATGAACAATAGACAATTATCATGAACAAAGAAATATAATAATAACCATTTTAGTATTGCCTCTAGGGCATATTTCCAACAGTCTCCCACTTGCACTAGAGTCAATAACCTAGTTACATTGTGATGAATCGAACACCCATGCAGTTCTGGTGTTGATCATGTTTTGCTCTAGGGAGAGGTTTAGTCAATGGATCTGCCACATTCAGGTCCGTATGTACTTTACAAATATCTATGTCTCCATTTTGAACACTTTCATGAATGAAGTTGAAGCAACGTTTGATATGCCTGGTCTTCCTGTGAAACCTGGGCTCCTTGGCAAGGGCAATAGCTCCAGTGTTGTCATAGAAGAGAGTCATCGGGCCCGACACATTGGGTATGACTCCTAGGTCGGTAATGAACTCCTTCACCCAGATTGCTTCTTCTGCTGCCTCCGAGGCTGCCATGTATTCTGCTTCACATGTAGATCCTGCCACAACGCTTTGCTTGCAACTGCACCGGCTTACTGCCCCACCATTCAAAATATACACGTATCCGGTTTGTGACTTAGAGTCATCCAGATCTGTGTCGAAGCTAGCATCGACGTAACCCTTTACGATGAGCTTTTCGTCACCTCCATAAACGAGAAACATATCCTTAGTCCTCTTCAGGTACTTCAGGATATTCTTGACAGCTGTCTAGTGTTTCATGCCGGGATTACTTTGGTACCTTCCTACCAAACTTACGGCAAGGTTTACATCAGGTCTGGTACACAGCATAGCATACATGATAGACCCTATGGCCGAGGCATAGGGGGACGACACTCATATTTTCTCTATCTTCTGCCATGGTCGGGCATTCAGCCGTGCTCAATCTCATACCTTGCAATACAGGCAAGAACCCCTTCTTTGACTGATCCATATTGAACTTCTTCAATATCTTGTCAAGGTACGTACTCTGTGAAAGACCAATGAGGCGTCTCGATCTATCTCTATAGATCTTGATGCCTAATATGTAAGCAACTTCTCCAAGATCCTTCATTGAAAAACGCTTGTTCAAGTAGGCCTTTATGCTTTCCAAGAATTCTATATCATTTCCCATCAACAGTATGTCATCCACATACAATATGAGAAATACTACAGAGCTCCCACTCACTTTCTTGTAAATGCAGGCTTCTTCATAAGTCTGCGTAAACCCAAACGCTTTGATCATCTCATCAAAACAAATGTTCCAACTCCGAGATGCTTGCACCAGCCCATAAATCGAGCGTTGGAGCTTGCACACCTTTTCAACATTCTTAGGATCGACAAAACCTTCCGGTTGCATCATATACAATTCTTCCTTAAGGAAACCATTAAGGAATGCCGTTTTGACGTCCATTTGCCATATCTCATAATCATAGAATGTGGCAATTGCTAACATGATTCAGACAGACTTCAGCTTCGCTACGGGTGAGAAAGTCTCATCGTAGTCAACCCCTTGAACTTGTCGATAACCCTTAGCGACAAGCCGAGCTTTATAGATGGTTACATTACCATCCGCGTCTGTCTTCTTCTTAAAGATCCATTTATTTTCTATGGCTCGCCGATCATCGAGCAAGTCAGTCAAAGTCCATACTTCATTTTCATACATGGATCCTATCTCGGATTTCATGGCTTCCAGCCATTTGTCGGAATCCAGGCCCGCCATCGCTTCTTCATAGTTCAAAGGTTCACCATTGTCTAACAACATGATTTCCAAGACAGGGTTGCCGTACCACTCTCGTGCGGAATGTGTCCTTGTGGATCTACGAAGTTCAGTAGCAACTTGATCTGAAGTTTCATGATCATCATCATTAACTTCCTCTCTAGTCGGTGCAGGCACCTCAGGAACAATTTCCTGAGCTGCGCCACTCCTCGGTTCAAGAGGTAATACTTCATCAAGTTCTACTTTCCTCCCACTTATTTCTTTCGAGAGAAACTCTTTCTCTAGAAAGGATCCATTCTTGGCAACAAAGATCTTGCCTTCGGATCTGAGGTAGAAGGTATACCCCATAGTTTCTTTAGGGTATCCTATGAAGAGACATTTTTCTGATTTGGGTTCGAGCTTTTCAGGTTGAAGTTTCTTGACATAAGCATCACATCCCCAAACTTTTAGAAACGATAGCTTAGGTTTCTTCCCAAACCATAATTCATACGGTGTCGTCTCAACGGATTTTGACGGAGCCCTATTTAAAGTGAATGCAGCAGTCTCTAAAGCATAGCCCCAAAATGACAGCGGTAGATCGGTAAGAGACATCATAGATCGCATCATATCCAATAGAGTGCGATTACGACGTTCGGACACACCATTACGCTGATGTGTTCCAGGCGGCGTGAGTTGTGAAACTATTCCACATTTCCTTAAGTGTGTGCCAAATTCATGACTCAAGTATTCTCCCCCACGATCTGATCGCAAGAACTTGATTTTTCTGTCACGTTGATTCTCAACCTCACCCTGAAATTCCTTGAACTTTTCAAAGGTCTCAGACTTGTGTTTCATTAAGTAGACATACCCATATCTACTCAAGTCATCAGTGAGGGTGAGAACATAACGATAGCCACCGCGAGCCTCAACACTCATTGGACCGCACACATCAGTATGTATGATTTCCAATAAGTTGGTTGCTCGCTCTATTGTTCCTGAGAACGGAGTCTTGGTCATTTTACCCATGAGGCATGGTTCGCACGTGTCAAATGATTCGCAATCAAGAGACTCCAAAAGTCCATCTGCATGGAGCTTCTTCATGCGTTTGACACCTATGTGACCAAGGCGGCAGTGCCACAAGTATGTGGGACTATCATTATCAACCTTACATATTTTGGTATTCACACTATGAATATGTGTAACATTACGCTCGAGATTCATTAAGAATAAACCATTCACTAGCGGAGCATGACCATAAAACATATCTCTCATATAAATAGAACAACCATTATTCTCGGATTTAAATGAGTAGCCATCTCGAATTAAACGAGATCCTGATACAATGTTCATGCTCAAAGCTGGCACTAAATAACAATTATTGAGGTTTAAAACTAATCCCGTAGGTAAATGTAGAGGCAGCGTGTCGACGGCGATCACATCGACCTTGGAACCATTCCCGACGCGCATCGTCACCTCGTCCTTTGCCAGTCTCCGCTTATTCCGCAGCTCCTGCTTTGAATTACAAATGTGAGCAACCGCACCGGTATCAAATACCCAGGAGCTACTACGAGTACTGGTAAGGTACACATCAATTACATGTATATCACATATACCTTTAGTGTTGCCGGCCTTCTTGTCCGCTAAGTATTTGGGGCAGTTCCTCTTCCAATGACCACTTCCCTTGCAATAAAAACACTCAGTCTCAGGCTTGGGTCCATTCTTTGACTTCTTCCCGGCAGCTTGCTTACCGGGTGCGACAACTCCCTTGCCGTCCTTCTTGAAGTTCTTTTTACCCTTGCCTTTCTTGAACTTAGTGGTTTTATTCACCATCAACACTTGATGTTCCTTTTTGATTTCCACCTCCACTGATTTCAGCATTGAATATACCTCAGGAATGGTCTTTTCCATCCCCTGCATATTGAAGTTCATCACAAAGCTCTTGTAGCTCGGTGGAAGCGACTGAAGGATTCTGTCAATGACTGTGTCATCCGAGAGATTAACTCCCAGCTGAGTCAAGCGGTTATGCAAACCAGACATTTTGAGTATGTGCTCACTGACAGAACTGTTTTCCTCCATCTTACAACTGAAGAACTTGTCGGAGATTTCATATCTCTCGACCCGGGCATGAGCTTGGAAAACCATTTTCAGCTCTTCGAACATCTCATATGCTCTGTGTCGCTCAAAACGATTTTGGAGCCCCGGTTCTAAGCTGTAAAGCATGCCGCGCTGAACGAGGGAGTAATCATCAGCACGTGACTGCCAAGCGTTCATAACGTCTTGGTTCTCTGGAATGGGTGCGTCACCTAGCGGTGCTTCTAGGACATATCTTTCTTGGCAGCTATGAGGATGATCCTCAGGTTCCGGACCCAGTCCGTATAGTTGTTGCCATCATCTTTCAGCTTGGTTTTCTCTAGGAACGCGTTGAAGATGAGGGCAACATTAGCGTGGGCCATTTGATATACAAGACATAGTGTAAAGATTTTAGACTAAGTTCATGATAATTAAGTTCATCTAATCAAATTCTTCAATGAACTCCCACTCAGATAGACATCCCTCTAGTCATCTAAGTGAAACATGATCCGAGTCAATTAGGCCGTGTCCGATCATCACGTGAGATGGACTAGTCAACATCGGTGAACATCTTCATGTTGATCGTATCTTCTATACGACTCATGCTCGACCTTTCGGTCTTCCGTGTTCCGAGGCCATGTATGTACATGCTAGGCTCGTCAAGTCAACCTAAGTGTATTGCATGTGTAAATCCGGCTTACACCTGTTGTATTCGAACGTTAGAATCTATCACACCCGATCATCACGTGGTGCTTCGAAACAATGAACCTTCGCAACGGTGCATAGTTAGGTGGAACACTTTCTTGAAATTATTACGAGGGATCATCTTATTTAAGCTATCGTCGTTCTAAGCAAATAAGATGTAAAACATGATAAACATCACATGCAATCAAATAGTGACATGATATGGCCAATATCATTTGCTCCTTTTGATCTCCATCTTCAGGGCTCCATGATCATCGTTGTCACTAGCATGACACCATGATCTCTATCATCATGATCTCCATCATCGTGTCTTCTTGAAGTTGTCTCATCATCTATTACTTCTACTACTATGGCTAACGCTTTGGCAATAAAGTAAAGTAATTACATGACGTTTATGTTGACACGCAGGTCATAAATAAATAAAGACAACTCCTATGGCTCCTGCCGGTTGTAATACTCATCGGCATGCAAGTCGTGATTCCTATTAGAAGAACATGATCAATCTCATACATCACATATATCATTCATCACATCCTTTTGGCCATATCACATCACACGGCACATGCTGCAAAAACAAGTTAGACGTCCTCTAATTGTTGTTGCAAGTTTTTACGTGGATGCTATAGTTTTCTAGCAAGAACGTTTCTTACCTACGCCAAAACCACAACGTGATATGCCAATTTCTATTTACCCTTCATAAGGACCCTTTTCATCGAATCCGATCTGACTAAAGTGGGAGAGACAGACACCCGCCAGCCACCTTATGCAACTAGTGCATGTCAATCGATGGAACCAGTCTCACGTAAGCGTACGTGTAAGGTCGGTCCGGGCCGCTTCATCCCACGATGCCACCGAATCAAGATAAGACTAGTAACTACAATCAAATTGACAATATCCATGCCCACAACTGCTTTGTGTTCTACTCGTGCATAGAAACTACGCATAGACCTAGCTCATGATGCCACTGATGGGTAACGTAGCAGAATTTTAAAATTTTCTACGCATCACCAAGATCAATCTATGGAGTCATCTAGCAACGAGGGAGAGGGGAGTACATCTACATACCCTTGTAGATCGCGCGCGGAAGCGTTCAAGAGAACGGGGTTGATGGAGTCATACTCGTCGTGATCCAAATCACCGATGACCTAGCGCCGAATGGACAGCACCTCCGCGTTCAACACACGTACGGTTGGGAAGACGTCTCCTCCAACTTGATCCAGCAAGGGGAAAGGAGAGGTTGATGAAGATCCAGCAGCACGACGGCGTGGTGGTGGAAGCAACGGTGATCTCGGCAGGGCTTTGCCAAGCTCAGGGAGAGGGAGGAGTGTCACAGGAGGCAGAGGGAGGCGCCAGGGGCTAGGGTGCGGCTGCCCTCCCTCCCCCCCACTATATATAGGACCCCTAGGGGGGAGCCGGCCCTAGGAGATTGAATCTCCAAGGGGTGGGGGCGGCAAAGGGGGGTGGAGTGCCCCCCCAAGCCAAGTGGGGCGCCCCCACCCTAGGGTTTCCAACCCTAGGCGCAGGGGGAGGCCCATGGGGGCGCACCAGCCCACTAGGGGCTGGTTCCCCTCCCACTTCAGCCCATGAGACCCTCTTGGATAGGTGGCCCCACCCGGTGGACCCCCGGGACCCTTCCGGTGGTCCCGGTACAATACCGATTACCCCGAAAACCTTCCCGATGGCCGAAACTTGACTTCCTATATATAAATCTTCACCTCTGGACCATTCCGGAACTCCTCGTGACGTCCGGGATCTCCTCCGGGACTCCGAACAACTTTCGGGTTACCGTATACTAATATCTCAACAACCCTAGCGTCACTGAGCCTTAAGTGTGTAGACCCTACGGGTTCGGGAGACACGCAGACATGACCGAGACGACTCTCCGGTCAATAACCAACAGCGGGATCTGGATACCCATGTTGGCTCCCACATGCTCCTCGATGATCTCATCGGATGAACCACGATGTCGAGGATTCGATCAATCCCGTATACAATTCCCTTTGCCAATCGGTACGTTACTTGCCCGAGACTCGATCGTCGGTATCCCAATACCTCGTTCAATCTCGTTACCGGTAAGTCACTTTACTCGTACCGTAATGCATGATCCCGTGATCAACCACTTGGTCACATTGAGCTCATTATGATGATGCATTACCGAGTGGGCCCAGAGACACCTCTCCGTCATACGGAGTGATAAATCCCAGTCTCGATTCGTGCCAACCCAACAGACAATTTCGGAGATACCCGTAGTGTACCTTTATAGTCACCCAGTTACGTTGTGACGTTTGGCACACCCAAAGCACTCCTACGGTATCCGGGAGTTGCACAATCTCATGGTCTAAGGAAATGATACTTGACATTCAGAAAAGCTATAGCAAACGAACTACACGATCTTTGAGCTATGCTTATGATTGGGTCTTGTCCATCACATCATTCTCCGAATGATGTGATCCCGTTATCAATGACATCCAATGTTCGTAGTCAGGAAACCATGACTATCTTTTGATCAATGAGCTAGTCAACTAGAGGCTCACTAGGGACGTGTTGTGATCTATGTATTCACACATGTATTACGATTTCTGGATAACACAATTATAGCATGAACAATAGACAATTATCATGAACAAAGAAATATAATAATAACCATTTTATTATTGCCTCTAGGGCATATTTCCAACAGAAAGAGAGTCACTCTGACAACAATACTGTTACTGAAAATATTTCAGTTTCAGTTAACTGCTTGCTTGCTCTCTTCTTGTTTGAGCACACACACCCCCTTGCCCACACACCCTTTTCTGTTAATTACTCCTTTATTGAATGCAAAACTACTCCAGCAGTACATAGTCATTATCAGTAGTAATATAAAAAGTTTCAAAGTTGCACATGGTCATTTTTAGCAGTAATGCAAATGTATTATTGTTACTATTGTTTACTCCTATCAAATAAACTACTACATGTCAATATTGCTAGTGCTTATTTACTCCTATGAAATAAACTACTCCATGTCAAATAAACCTTGCTAGGTGAATCTTTTCCATTAATCAAATTTAACTGAATTTAAAGCACATAACCTTGTGGGATCTTACTGTCAATTACTGACTGTTTATAATTGTTTTCTTGAGTACTTAATCATGATCTGGAGTACTAGCATGGAGTAATTTTTTTGCTAGAGTACAATTACAAGCACGAGTACACATAATTTCTTGTAGCAGATGGAGCACATAAAAATGGAGTAACTCACCTCTTGTTGATCTACTAATTTGTCAAATTTCTGCTCCAGCAAATGGAGTACTCCTTGCTGATCTTGCTTTTGTTTTGACAGGTGGACAGATGGACAGTGGTTGCTCCTTGCTGATCAATTCAAAATTGCTCTAGCGATCAATTCAAGCTTGATGTGACTGCAAGAAGACGTCCTGGTCAATCACCACATCTGATCAATTTTTGTCTGTGGCGAGAAGAAGTGGTACAACTCTAGCGATCAATTTCTCCGGCGATTAACAATTTTGATCAATTCTAACAGCAGCACGGGCGGCGCTACTGCTACTGTTGGTCAGTGCGGGGAGGAGCACGGACGGAGGTCAATTGGCCGGATCCAGAGCTCCAGTGCCTGAATCGAGGAGCTGGGAGGCTGAGGCGGGAGGAGGAGGAGCACGGGCGGTGCTGCTGCTGTTGGTTAGTGTGGGAAGTCGCGGGCGGCTGGAGGCTGTGGCGAACAGGGAGGGAGCTGCGTACGAGCTTGGGCTCTCGATTGGAGCGGAGGATGGCGGCCGGCGCGGACGGACGCCGGAGCTGCAGCGGTGGGGTGGAGCCTGGCGGAGGGGAGGAGCGATGGAGGAAGACGACGATCCCCAGCGACAAGTAATTTTTCAAATTGGGGGTAGTCTGGTATTTTGACCTGTTTTCACCTGGTTAGAATTTTCTACGAGCGACAAATATATCGAACCCCCCTTACACCAGGTCGAGTTAGGGCTAGCTGTTTTTTTCTACTCTTTTTTGCGTTTTCACCTGGGATTCAATGTTTTCTCTTTTCTCTCTCCCATCTTTATTTTTCTTTTTCTTTCTTTTTCAGGTTGCACGAACTTTTTTTAAACTCGATGAACTTTTTTTCAAAATTGGTGAACTTTTTTCTCAAAATTGATGAACTTTTTCTAGTTCAATGTTTTTTTTTTTGCAAATTCAACTAACTTTTTTTTTGAATACATTAACTTCTTTCATTTTTTGTGAACTTTTCCCAAAATTCATCAACTTTTTCCAGTTAGATTAAGTTTTTAAAAATCTGATGAGCTTTTTTCTGAAAATTGTTGTTTTTTTAAGCTGTGAACTTTTTCAAAATTCATCAACTTTTTCCAATTAGATTAAGTTTTGAAAAATCCGATGATTTTTTTTCTAAAAATTGTTGTTTTCTTTAAGTTTGTGAAGTTTTTAAAATTCAATGGACTTCTTTGCAAAATCGATGAACTTTTTTAAAAATTCATTAACTTCTTCAAAAACCACGAACATTTTTTGAATATACGTTTTTTTTTAATTGTATTTTTTCAAAATCAACAGTTGACCAGTCAGATGGTCAACTGCGATCAAGCGAACCAGAGTAACCATCGAGCGCTTGTCTTCTTTCTTGGGCCGGCCCATGAGCGGAGGCATAGGGATGCTTAAGACGTCCTATAGGAGCTCCCGTAGTCTTCAGTTGAGCCTTCCAACTAATCCGCACGAACCATGCAAAAACAAAAGACTAATCCGTGCGAGACAGCGAGTTCACCCCTCTGTATATATTTCATGACAGCCATCTTCATATACACCTGGTTGCTTTCTTTTCCACCAATGGGATGGAATCATGCAATGAGCGGACCAAAAGAAGAAGAAAGGGATGGACACCTATAGGGGTATAGCAATGAGCGTATGTGTGTACGTGAGTAATGCGATTGTACTGTGTTAAAAAAACAACAGGTGTTCAAAAAAAAAAACAATAGGTAGCCGGGACTACCTGCACGGTCCCGCGACCGTTTTCGCGCGAAAACTGGCCGGCCCTCCAGATCATTCGACAAAAAACAGGAGGGACGCAGAGTCGCAGACAATGGGAATCGGGTTGGCAGGCTGAATCTGAGTGGAGAGCGGCGGGAGAGAGCCATCAGCCGCGGGGCCCCGGCCGCATTAGCGCCAGGAACTCACCTGATCGGAACCACCAGACCAGAGGCAGCCGGCGTTTGTCAAATTCCAGCGCCGAGTCCGACCCGCGAAAACGACCTCCACCATCATCCCCCTCCCAGCGCGCGGCCCCCCTCCGTCCCCGTCCCACATGGACAGTGCTCTGCCTCTGCCCCGGGTCACACACCTTGCCCCCGCCTTCGCCGGGCCGCGCCGTCGGGCCGGCGCGTGGCCCCGTCCACCGGGAGACGACGAAGAAGCCACTGCCGTGGCGCAGGAAGGCCGTCCGTCCGTCCGTGCGCGCCGCACTTTGGCCGCCGCCGGCCGGCACTCAGCGCGCACAAGTCAATCCCTGCTACCGCGGGCGCGTGCGCGTGCGCGTGCGCGTGCGCGTGCGGCTGCCATAGCCTTGCCGTGTCTCGGCTCGTGCAGGAATATGCATGGACAGCGCGATGGTTGGGCCGGATACGCGGCGGATTCGATTTGACCTTCAAGCGCCAGCAGCAGCACGATCTTCCGTCCGTCCGTCCGGCTATTCTCGCGATCTCTGACTCTCGAGAGGCTGACCGGTCGAGAAACTGGGCACGTCCCGTGCCCGAGTGGAGACGGTGAGGAGGTGAGGTCACGACGGCGACGGTTGGAGACGCGCGACGACCCGGAGTTGAAATCCGGGGCGCGCTGTCGGGCGCCGCTGCCATGTTAACCTGTCTGGGCCAATCGCGGGGCTCGATTAAGCGTGCCAACGGGTTTTCCTTCCGTGTGATGGCGAGCGAATCCACTCCGGTTTTTTATAAATGGCAGGGTGACCGTGAAATTCTCCACCACTGGCCGTTTGTGGATATTTTTGTGCTGGCGATCGCGTCGCCGTCTTCCTTTTCTGATTAGACGTCTGATGAAGAGATCGTCGGTCAAGGACAGGCGTATTGCGTCTCTTCAAAGCGCGTATGTATGCTACGAGTGTGTACACAGTCAGAGAAGATGTTTGGAATCCACCACGAGTGTTCTTTGTTGAACAGAAAGGCCAATCCTCGCATTTTCGCCGCATCTCTTATTATTCCCGCGGCGCGATTCGAGTGATGCAGGAAAATTAGTAAATCCACCAAGGGAAGAGATCTTTCCCGGAACATCCCTATATTCTCCACCGCCTTCGGACGAGGCAGCGGCAGCATGCATTTGCGGAGCTAACACACTGCTAATGGTTTTCGAAAATCCAGGCCTCAAGGAGAAAAAATTGGATGGTGCGGGAGGCTCTCAAAGGAAATGCTTGGATTCTCAAAATCAAACCCAACACCGTTCTCACCGTTGGTCACATTCGTGAATTCTTCATTCTTTGAATGCTTGTCCATGACTTTCGCCTTGATGAGCAAGTCCAAGATGATATCACTTGGAAGCACGCGAATGATGGGATATAAACTGGGGAGATGCGGCTTAAAAGAACTGGCCCATACTCGGCGGCCACCGTGTATATGGCTCAGTCCCCC
>NC_041382.1:659864239-660070886 GCF_002162155.2 Triticum dicoccoides
AGCTATACAAGACCGTATTTGGACCGTCGATCGGTTGGAGAGACATGGTTGGACAAACTGTGGGCTTTGCCAACTATGTAAGAGAGAGCAAGAAATAGGGCCACACCTCTTCTTCAAGTGTCGGCACACGCTTAGACTTTGGAGAGCTATCATCGAGAAGCTTGGGCTACATCACGTCAACACCTCCGGGTGGCATCTTGATGATTCCGTCAACGCGTGGTGGGACAAACGGACCGATAATCGAAACCCAAACCGGCATGCCATGACCTCTCTCACCATGCTCATCTCATGGACCATTTGAAACGAGCGGAATGCCAGAGTATTTCGCCAAAAATTTGCACCACCACCTTTTCTCCTTGGATCCATTCTTGAAGAAGCAAAGCTATGGGTTACTGCCGGTGCAAAAAAGTTTGGGACTGTAATTTTTTGGGAGTAGTTGTCATGCCGATCTATGTGAGGTGTTATGTAAAACTCTAAACTTCACTCTTTTCTTATTTAATAGATGAGGCAGATCTTATGCCTCCACTTCGAAAAAAAATCCATGCAGACCATGTGTATCCATGTCTGCGTGCTGCACCCTGTGTGTTCAAACGAAAATGGGCGGATGCATCGTCCATGCATGCCACGACGGCTCCCACATCTTCTGTTCTGAACTCGTCTTGTGAGACAGTGTGGTGACCAACTGACCATATATCCATATATATATGTACGTATATACGGAGTATTATCCAGCTTCAAACCAGCTTGACTGCGGCTTGACCATCACGCGTGACCAAACACCAGTTTTATACTGGTAGTACTGCAGGCAGGGCCGGGACAGGAAGAGAACAAAAGCCAGCGTTGTCCCGTTCCCAGTTCGATCGTTCCGCAAGTTGGTTCGGAAACCCAATATTCTCCTGGATCGCAACGTCCCAAGCAGCTAGAGACAAGATGAGGGAAAGAGGAGGAGGACGAAATGTGTGGTGAACAGACATGCTAATGGCCGGTTCTAATCTAATACTAACAATCACTTGTAAAGAGGGGTCTGCGAGATGCTATTAAACTAGGATAGGAGGGCGATTGAAAGCTGCAGTCGGCCTGCCTGCCTGCCCGTGAAACCCAGAGGATCGTGGAATTCCATACGTTCCTTTCCGCGGATCGCAGGCATTGGATTCTTGCGACGTACGTCTGGTTGCCGCGTGGAGTGTGCATCGGACGGGGACCTCCTCCTCCTCCTCTTGTCGTTTCAGTTTCGTACTCGCACTTCTCTGGTTATTACCACTCCACTGATGGCGGGAGATACACACACTACAACTTGCTCCGTTCACAAATATTACCTCCCTCCCGAAAAGCTTGTTTTTTTTTTGAAAAACAGGATTACTCCAGCCTCTCATCAAAATGTTGCATGCAATCATATATTATTAATAGTGCGAAATCTAGCAACCGAACAATCTCAACCCGAAAATAAAGGGAAAACAAACCCCGAAGCCGAATACCTCGTGACAGTAACTCCCCTAGATAGCCACTAACCCTATGTTACAAGACACATCACGAACGAAAAATACACATCTTCAATCGTCGCGCGTGCGCCGATGATGACAAGTCCAGCATAAGGTTGAACTACGGATTCTCACCCCCAAAGCCAAGCCTCAATCCACCACCTTTGGTAAGGACATGACGCAGGCGCGCGTCGACATAGCTCGATCAGAGATCTTGTGTTTCCACCGGAGTGCATAAACTCGTCGTTGAAGCCGTTTGTACCATCTGCTCTTATCCGTCTACCGACGCCTCGATAGCTGGATACCTCTGGAGGAGACAACGGAAGACAAAGACGTCCCACACCGCCTCCCTCCTGCCATTGTCGCACCACGTTCAGTCCAACAACAACAGGCTAATCATGACACCTCCGCCAGAGCCACCATGCATCACCTGCCGGTAGCAGGCATGACTTACGTCTACGTATAAGACGTCGTGCGTAGCATCCGCCGGTGGCTTCACCTGCCGGCGACAAGCACCGCCTGACAACTCCGAAAGAGGCACATGTGTCACCAGCCGAGCCGCATCAAACCCGACCTGCTGATGGAGGGGACGTCCCATACCGCCACAAGCCTCAGAAAGGCCGTCGCCACCTCGAGATCCAGATTTCGAGTCACCCACACGACCCCGAAGTCCGCCACCATTGATGAAGAGGGGAAGCTGGTTAGATACATTCGTAATCGAGCTTTTTAGGATGGAGGAAGTATAGATATTTTGGATATTTCAATACGGACTACATACGGGCTGAAATGAGTGAGCAAACACACCAAAACATGTCTATATATTCTCCAGAAAAAAAATAAAACATGTCTATATACATCCGATTCAAAAAAAGTTAGAACATCATATACTTATATACATGTGATTCACAAAAAATTAGAACATCTTAGGCCTCCTTTGGTTGGAGGAATCTTATAGGATTTCTAGAGGATAGGATTTTTGTAGGAAAAATTCCTATGAAGCCCTTTGGTTTGTAGGAATGGATTCCTATTCCTATATAGGATAGGAATCAATCCTTCACATTTCAAAGGAAAAAAACATTAACCTAGACTCAATGAAAAAAATCCTATCCTATGAATCAAGTGACATCTTTTTCCCTATAGGAAGTGAGATGCATGCCACCTCACTTCCTATGATTTTCCTATTCCTATGATATTTCTATCCTATGAACCAAATATATTTGTGAACTGAGGAAGTAATTAATAGAGGTTGGAACTCCTGTTTCCCTGTTTTGTTTGAAATCGGCCAATCAGTCCAAGTACCTGTGCGAGTATAGTCAGGAGCATGCATGCATCATGCCCTAGCCCTATTTGCCCTATTTATGCACATAACATAGTGATCTGCTCGCAAAAGGCCAAGAACAAGAACAAAAACAGGAACAAGGAAGTGATCTGGAGCACGCAACACATGCATGACGTACTTCCTGTCGTAAAAAGTTGGCCAGTTATCACGCGATGCGATCGATTCTCGGCTGGCAAACTAGGCAGGCGACGTTGGTGTTGGATATGCGTGCTGGATTTCGGTGTTCCCGCGCCCCCTTGTGCCAAAGCTTTCGACCATACAACCACACCAAGTTTTACACATGTCGATCTTGATATTGCACCTGCCTGTGCTGCCCACCTCTAAAGATATTTAGTACTAGTTAGTTACGTACCCACGTGTTAGTTGAGTAGTTTGCACCGTGGAGATCTGTTGTCCGTCATGATGAAACGGCACGGGATCGACCGTCTGGAAGATTGCTAAACAGAGAATACAATACACACAACACACTGCATGGTGCTAGCTTGCATGGATCTTGTGAAGGAAAAAGAAAAGAAAAGATCTATACAGTTTGGTACAGTGAGATCCGAGATCATCAGGCAATCCCATTTAAGTCTAAACAAGCTTGGTGTGCTACCTCACTCCGTCCCCACAGATGTACTGATGTACACGCCATCAGCTGCCGCATTACGGGAAATAATTAGGGCAGATAGCGCACCGGCCAAGGCTATAGGTACGTACTGTATATGCAAATGCATGAAACGCTGTTCGTGCCTCATTGGCTCAGATAGCTGTAATGTATCGATCAGTCATGATACGGATACAACCTGGAGGTGGAGGAGCGATTGGACCGGCCGGCTGCTTTGCAAACAGTTGTTGATCCATGGTACACTTGGATACTTGCCAAACTGTGCATAGCCCAAAGGAGAAGTCTTCTTTTACACTGTTCTTTCCAGCATTGTGTTGTACCCTTACCACTACCAGCTGCCGCTGCAGTAACTTGATGCTTACGCTGTAGTAATTCTGGCAAAAATGCGGTGCCGGTGGCAGGAAACTCATGTGGCCTTGTGTGACACGAGGCAGACAACTAACCGCGGGGCTGCAGCGGCTGCGGTGCAGTGGATTGGACGCAACAAAGCCGCCATGGGTAGCAGAGAGAGACAGGGAGAGGACCAGGTTCATCAATCTGCAAAGTGGAGGCCAGGGCCCTGTGTTCTTGTGTGACATCCGGAAGGCGCCTAAAACTTCTATCTCGTTACCACCATGCCATGCTACTCTCATGTGTTAGAATATGATATGGGTTTAAAGATAGAGATAAGGAATAGAGATTAAATAGGTTTAAACTATCTATGACTTGTTTTGTACTCCAAGCCTCTACCCCTCATGTATTCTATATATACCCCCATACACGGGTGAGAGCAATACAACAACATAATATTGTCATCTTACAACTTTCGACATGGTATTAGAGCAGTTAGTCTCACGACGCCGATCCTAGGTTCCTCTACCACTTCCGCAGCACGCCGCCCCCGGGGAGATTAATCTTCTCTCCTCGGGGGCGCGGCACCCGATCAGCCAAAGATTTGATCGGTTTTGTAGTTTTAGATCAATTTTTCGAGTTCATCATGGTTAGGTCGATTCTTTAGATTAGATCGATTTCCAAATCAGATCCCTTAGGTCAATTTATTTTTAGCTACAAATAAATCCCGACCATCCTCGAATCTTGGTGAAAATCAGGTGCAATCAGAAGGGGCATCGTCGGCCGGCCGAACAAGCCGGCAAATAGGAGAGCTGACCCGAATCCACGCGCAGGCGGCGCGTGCATGCGGCGGGCAGTACTCCCTCAACAGCCGGCTCGACATCAAGCTCGACAAGCTACGCGCAGGGCAGGAGGGTTCGCGACCAGTGACGGCCCGCTTGTCTCGGAGCGACGCACAACTTCGTCGAACGAGCGCATCAGCCCGACACCTCCCCGACGCGATCTACATCAACGCCACGGGCATACGAGCGCATCGACAGTTTGACACCCGGCGAGTCACATGGACTCGATCCGATCTGCATCGACAAACAGCCACCCCGGATGCCAGCCTCTACTTCGTCAACCCGCATGCATCGGATGCAGCTCCACATGATCTACGCCTGCATCCACAACGGGCCGCCGTCCGCACGGTGATGTGGTCGTGACACGCACGCGACCAAGGTTATCATCGCTGCTGGCAAACTGCATGCGCCAGAACGCGTACGCGGCGTCCTCAGGGAAGCACACCGATTTGAGCATCGTCCCGATCCAATCGGAACTGGGGGCTACTCCGATCTGAGGTGCTCCCATGCACGAGTCCAGGCCCCGAGTACGTGGTGTCCAGAAATCAGGCATACACGTTCATGCCTTGCAAAGCTACGATGGGATCTCCACGGCGGTTCAGCTATTCTGCGGCCCCGCACCAGTTCGTCATCGACATCCCGTACCGCATCATGGCTTCGTCAACGCGCATGCTACAGACGACAGCGCACCACCTCCGGCACCAAGCAATCTGCAACGACGCCCGCGACACCATCGTCTACACCGATCGCTACATCCCGAGCTGAGCTACATCATCTTCTGCATGGCTGCGTCGACCATCGCCGCCGATCTATACTGCACAGCCACACCGACGCCTCTGCATCGACCCGAACGACATCAAGCTGTCCGACTACGCCAGGCACGAGCCAACATACTTCTTCGGCACGGCATCGACACTTCGTCGCCACGGAGGGACGCCTTCAAGCGACGCATCATCGTCGACACGCTGCTACGACGCCATCGCCGACACTTCATCGCCAAGGTCTTCATCAACGTGGTCTTCATCACTATCATCGTCAACACACCGCCGCCACATCGTCCACAAGATGGACACCTAGCGTCCTCTGACAGACCTTTCTGCAAGACGCGACCTCGACGACGGTATTGACCGCGTCACGACACCGGCATTGACCTCGTCATCCACGACGGCACGACTGCATCGACACGGCGTCACTATAGTGACGACCCTACACGGCCACACGGTTCTGGCAAAACCGATGTGTGCTCGATGGGCTTCCTCCGGTCTTGGCAAAACCGGCGGACTCATCGCCGACGGCACCCTCTGACATCCGCAAGGTGCATCGTCCACGTCTGCAGCTCCGTCATAGCACATTGTTTTTGCGCCTCCGGCTTTGTATGGCTTCATCATCCACGACGACTACACCATCGACCATGACTACATCGACCACGGCTACATCACCATATCGGCTACCTCGACATTGACGTTAATGGCTACGTCTACAGCAACTCATCGGCAACAACTCCAGTCAACAGCGTCCGCGTCGTCACTAGCGTCCACGCCACTCCCGCTGTAACTGCGGGAGGGAATAGAGGAGAAGGCAGGAAGGCACCAGAAGGGGATGCAGTCACCGCCCTAGGTGCCGACCCATCAGAGACGCAGTTGATGATGGCGCGGCGGAGAAGACGGCGAAAACACAAGAGTTCAAATTCAGTCGTCATCGTCCGCTTCACTCCCGCTACGACTGAGGGGGAATGTTAGAATATGATATGGGTTTAAAGATAGAGATAAGGAGTAGAGATTAAATAGGTTTAAACTATCTATGACTTGTCTTGTACTCCAAGCCTCTACCCCTCATGTATTCTATATATACCCCCATACACGGGTGAGAGCAATACAACAATATAATATTGTCATCTTACAATTTTCGACATCATGATCGTATGTTTGAACTGCAGGTGCGAGTGGTCACAGGCAATCAAGATTTGGCGTCGATGTGCTCACTTGCAAGGCCTGAGGACTGAGGTTGTTGCATTGCATGCATAGCTGCAATAATGCGCAAGCGAACAAAAGAAAAGGCAGTACTAGTACGTTGCATTGCTGGACTTTGGGGCAGTCTTGTTGTGTGGCAGGCAACAACGGATCGGTTAACCCGAGAAATGCATGGGCCACACAGGGCGGTTTTAAACAGATTTGGCAATGATTGCTTGACCTAACAAATTCCATGCTTAGGCAAGAGACGAGGAGGAAACCTGGAAGATGAACAATGGCGAAAACGATAGTAGCGGGGAGCGGGTCAATCCCGCTCCACGAGGCCTGAATGGGTCCTGATTTAAAAGACAACGAATCAGCTGCAACTTTTTTCGTATTCTCTTCCGGCTTTTACTACCTTTGGAACTAACCTTGCACAAGTCCACGTTGAGGTCCTCTAGTGGAAATGATGGCTCCAAGAAAGTCCTCTTTGCTAGTCTTCTGCGTTTCAAGAAAAGTACCACTTCCTAGGATTGTTAGAGATATGACATGAAATAGAGAACGGATAAAAACGAATCGACACACATGGACACACGACTTTAACGTGAAAACCCCATCAATGCGAAGGAGAAAAAAAAAATCACGGATGCCATCCAGCGAAACTTCACCATATCAGGAGAGATTACAAACGCCAGAGTTTTACAACGATGAATTTATCTCGTGCAAATGTCTAGGACTTGAACTTTGTTGTGTTGATCCCCCCACAAGGAAACTAGCTATCTAGGTTACGCTTAGTTTGCAAGAAAGAGATTATTAACCATTTATCCATACATTGCTTGATGGCTATATGTCTGGGGTGTAGTAAAGTGCACTTTTGGGATGACTGAATTTATATTCGTACAAGAAATTTGCAGATGGGTAAGGGCATGGCCATCACTCCAACAGGAGCAGTCAGACCTTCTACACTCGACTGCAACCTAGGATACCATGGCACCCACATTGTGTTAATGGTTTCAGTTACTCAACGGTAATATTATCTAATTAAATATGGTAGTTACCAGTAGTCAGTGATAGGGAAAGACCTAGTAGTGACGCGGGTTCAACTGCTAGTAGTAGCGCGGGTGCCCGCGCTATAGCTAACTGGGCAGTAGTAATGCGGATGCCACCCGCACTGCTGCTAATTATCTATAGCACGTGTGTGGGACCTGTACTATTACTATTAACTTCAAGAAAAGTACCACTTTCTAGGATTGTTAGAGATATGACACGAAATAAAGAACGGATAAAAACAAATCAACACAACATGAAAACCCCTTCAACGCGAAGGAGAAAAAACCACGAACGCCAGCCAGCGAAACTTCACTATATTAGAAGAAATTACGAATGCCAGAGATTTACAACAATGAATTTATCCGATGCAAACATCTTGGACTTGAACTATGTTGTGCTGGTTCCACCACAAGAAAATTAACCATCTAGGTTACACTTAGTTTGCAAGAAAGAAACTATTAACCATGTATTCACACATTGCTTGATGGCTATATGTCTGGGGTGTTTTAAAGTGCACTTTTGGGATGACTGAATATAGAACAAGAAATTTGTAGATAGATAACGGCATGGCCATCGCTCCAGCAGGAGCAGTCAGCCCTTCTACAGTCGACTGGAACCTAGGATACCATGCCGCCCACGTCGTCTTAATGGTTTCAGTTACTCAACGGTAATATTATCTAATTAAATACGGTAGTTACCAGTAGTCAGTACTAGGGAAAGGCCTAGTAGTGGGGTGGGTTAAACAACTAGCAGTACCGCGGGTGCCCTCGCTACAGCTAACTGGGCAGTAGTAGCGTGGGTGCCACCCACGCTACTACTAATTATATATAGAGCCTGTGTGGGACCTGCACTACTTTTATTAATTTCAAAAATTATTTTTTGGTATGCGTATTTACGTAGTATATAGGTTTTCTCGATCTCGAGCGTGCTGTAAATGGCCGCAACGGTTCGATCTAGCGAAGGCAGGGGTCGCCGGAGGCGCGCACGGGAAACACCAGACCAGATCCGGTGGCGGCTGCTAGAGAGGGACCGGATCTAGGGAAGAGCAAGGTGGCGGTGTGTGTGGCTCATCTTCGCGGCCAAGGCAGAGAGCTCTTGGTCATCCATGGCGATGACCTGCACAAGCATGGCCATGGGAGGGTGAGTCAAATCAGAGGAAGAGAGGGAAAAAGAGAAACAAGGGAGAGAGAAAGGAGATGGAGGGAGCAGCGAGGCTGGTCACTGGTGGTGAGGTGCTTCGACGAGGTGCCATGGAGGCGTAGGGGAAGGCCGGCGAGCTCCTGGACGCAGGCGGCGCGAGGCGGCGGCTTCCATGAGCGCCAAGGAGGAGGAGGCACGCATGGGCAGGAGTGCCATGGGAGAGCCTAGGGAGAGAGGAGGGGAGAGGACAAGCGATATGAGAGATCCGGGGAGGAGATTGGGATTTCACGGCTGTTAAAAAACCCTATCTCAGCAGTAGCATGAGGGACGGGGACCACGTTACTACTAAGTGGGGTTTATACACCGCAATTACTATCAACTTAATAGCAGGGTAGGGCTTATACCCCGCGCTACTACTATCAACTTAGTAGCAGCGCGGGGTTTATATCCCACGCTACTACTATGGCTATCCCGGGGCACGGTGGGGACCACTTAGTAGTAGTGTGGACTTATACCCCGGGCTACTACTGCCAACTTAGTAGCAGCGCGGGGTAGCATGTGCCAGATAACCCGTCCCACTACTAAGTGGTTAATTACATATAGGGGTTTTCCTAGTAGTGAGTAATTGCCAGGGAACAGTCGGGTACACATGAGGCCATGGATAGCATTATTACCGGCCTGTATAGCCTCCTCCTAGCGACTGTCGGCGTTCTGGGATCGGGGGTACCCAGACTTGCCTACCTGCGGCCTAGCGCGCGACCTCATCGACGGCCCGGTGCGGCCCAGCGGCAAGACCCCCAAGACAAGACCCTTGCGAGGGCCCCTGATCTTGCAAGGGGGACGAGGCCGAGACCTCCCGAGGGGCAGCTCTCCGAGCTTGCCTCCCGAGGAGCAGAGATTTCTATGCAGGTACCCAGCCGCACGAGGCTATCGATGACGTAAGCCATGACGACCAAGGCCAGGCAGGCGCGAGTGGGCGCAGAGGAGGACAACTTCCTCTTTGGTGCTAAGAAGGCAAGGACGTACATGGGCTCCCAAGGAATCCCCCAATAAAGCTTTCCATTCCAGTGCGACAAGACCAAGACCACGAGCTCGGCAGGATGGATGTCATCGTCGAGCCCACCTCTGCGTCATGACCGGAAGCTTTGCAGGCTAAGACCACCTATCGTCAGGATTAGATGTACTTCTTGTCCCCTTTCAAATTGGTCGTTGTGGAATCCCTTCCTGCCTATGCTATGAGGAAGAGGACCAAGGCCACTATAAATATAGGTTAGTCTCCACCATAGAGGGATGATCTGACCCCGGACCGATTCATCCTCACCATTCGAGCCCTCGCTAGGCAATTCTTTCATTGTACTAGTTCATCCTCTACCTCCTCGTGAGGCCAATATACCACAAAGCAGGAGTAGGGTTTTACACCGCAAGGTGGCCCGAACCTGGGTAAATCTCTGCGTTCATCTTCTTCCCCGCTCGCATGAACTCGACGAGGGTAGGCCATCAGGTGGCGTGCTCGAGGCTAGAGCTGGTTGAGATCTTTGCACATGCCCCAGAGTTCAAACCTTCTTGGGTCTGCGGAGCCCCGATTCCGACATTTGGTGCGCTAGGTAGGGGCGTGTCGAAATCCTCCTTCGAGTTCTGCTTCGTCTCCGCTCTGTCGCTCCCATGGACGCCGCCCTGTTGGGGAATGTAGTAATTTCAAAAAAAATCCTACGCACACGCAAGATCATGGTGATGCATAGCAACGAGAGGGGAGAGTGTTGTTCACGTACCCTCATAGACCGAAAGCGGAAGCGTTGGCGCAACACGATTGATGTAGTTGTGTGTCTTCACGATCCGACCAATCAAGTACCGAACGCACGACACCTCCGAGTTCAGCACACGTTCAACCCGATGACTTCCCTCGAACTCCGATCCAGCCGAGTGTTGAGGGAGAGTTTCGTCAGCACGACGGCGTGGTGATGATGATGATGTTCTACCGACGCAGGGCTTCGCCTAAGCACCCCTACAGTATTATCGAGATGGACTATGGTGGAAGGGGGCACCGCACACAACTAAAAGATCAAATGATCAATTGTTGTGTCTATGGGGTGCCCCCTGGCCATGTATATAAAGGGGTGGAGGAGGGGAGGGCCGGCCCTCTCTATAGGGCGCCCTAGGGGAGTCCTACCCCCACCGGGAGTAGGATTCCCCCTTTCCTAGTAGAACTAGGAGCCCTTCCAAGTAGTAGGAGTAGGAGAGAAGGAAAGGGAAAAGAGAAGAGAAGGAAGGAGGGGGCGCAACCCTCCCCCCTAGTCCAATTCGGACTAGGCCTTGGGGGGGCGCGCGGCTGCCTCTCTCTCTTTCCCGTAAAGCCCAATAAGGCCCATACACTCCCCGGCGAATTCCCGTAACTCCTTGGTACTCCGATAAATACCCGAATCACTCGGAACCTTTCCGATGTCCGAATATAGTCGTCCAATATATCGATCTTTACGTCTCGACCATTTTGAGACTCCTCGTCATGTCCCAGATCTCATCCAGGACTCCGAACTACCTTCGGTACATCAAATCACATAAACTCATAATACAATCGTCATCGAAACTTTAAGCGTGCGGACTCTACGGGTTCGAGAACTATGTAGACATGACCGAGACACGTCTCCGGTCAATAACCAATAGCAGAACCTGAATGCTCATATTGGCTCCGACATATTCTACGAAGATCTTTATCGGTCAGACTGCATAACAACATACGTTGTTCCCTTTGTCATCGGTATGTTACTTGCCCGAGATTCGATCGTTGGTATTACCTAGTTCAATGTCGTTACCGGCAAGTCTCCGTACTCGTTCCGTAATACATCATCCCGCAACTAACTCATTAGTTGCAATGCTTGCAAGGTTTATAGTGATGTGCATTACCGAGTGGGCCCAGAGATACCTCTCCGACAATAGGAGTGACAAATCCTAATCTTGAAATACGCCTACCCAACAAGTACCTTCGGAGACACCTGTAGAGCACATTTATAATCAGCCAGTTACGTTGTGACGTTTCGTGGCACACAAAGTGTTCCTCTGGTAAACGGGAGTTGCATAATCTCATAGTCATAGGAACATGTATAAGTCATGAAGAAAGCAATAGCAACAAACTAAACGCTCAAGTGCTAAGCTAACGGAATGGGTCAAGTCAATCACATCATTCTCCTAATGATGTGATCCCGTTAATCAAATGACAACTCATGTCTATGGTTAGAAAACATAACCATCTTTGATCAACGAGCTAGTCAAGTAGAGGCATACTAGTGACACTCTGTTTCTCTATGTATTCACACATGTATTATGTTTCCGGTTAATACAATTCTAGCATGAATAATAAACATTTATCATGATATAAGGAAATAAATAATAACTTTATTATTGCCTCTAGGGCATATTTCCTTCAGTCTCCCACTTGCACTAGAGTCAATAATCTAGTTCACATCACCATGTGATTTAATACCAATAGTTCACATCACCATGTGATTAACACCCATAGTTCACATCGACATGTGACCAATAACCAAAGGGTTTACTAGACTCAATAATCTAGTTCACATTGCTATGTGATTAACACCCAAAGAGTACTAAGGTGTGATCATGTTTTGCTTGTGAGAGAAGTTTAGTCAACGGGTCTGCCACATTCAGATCCGTAAGTATTTTGCAAATTTCTATGTCAACAATGCTCTGCACGGAGCTACTCTAGATAATTGCTCCCACTTTCAATATGTATCCAGATTGAGATTTAGAGTCATCTGGATCAGTGTCAAAATTTGCATCGACGTAACCCTTTACGACAAACCTTTTTTATCACCTCCATAATCGAGAAACATATCCTTATTCCACTAAGGATAATTTTGACCGCTGTCCAGTGATCTACTCCTAGATCACTATTGTACTCCCTTGCCAAAAAACAGTGTAGGGTATACAATAGATCTGGTACACAACATGGCATACTTTATAGAAACTATGGCCAAGGCATAGGGAATGACTTTCATTCTCTTTCTATCTTCTGCCGTGGTCGGGCTTTGAGTCTTACTTAGTTTCACACCTTGTAACACATGCAAGAACACTTTCTTTGACTGTTCCATTTTGAACTACTTCAAAATCTTGTCAAAGTATGTACTCATTGAAAAACTTATCAAGCGTCTTGATCTATCTCTATAGATCTTGATGCTCAATATGTAAGCAACTTCACCGAGGTCTTTCTTTGAAAAACTCCTTTCAAACACTCCTTTATGCTTTGCAGAATAATTCTACATTATCTCCGATCAACAATATGTCATTCACATATACTTATCAGAAATGCTGTAGTGCTCCCACTCACTTTCTTGTAAATACAGGCTTCACCGCAAGTCTGTATAAAACTATATGCTTTGATCAAATTATCAAAGCATATATTCCAACTCCGAGATGCTTGCACCAGTCCATAGATGGATTGCTGGAGCTTGCATATTTTGTTAGCACCTTTAGGATTGACAAAACTTTCTTGTTGCATCATATACAACTCTTCTTTAATAAATCCATTAAGGAATGTAGTTTTGTTTGTCCATTTGCCAGATTTCATAAAATGTGGCAATTGCTAACATGATTCAGACAGACTTAAGCATAGATACGAGTGAGAAACTCTCATCGTAGTCAACACCTTGAACTTGTCGAAAACCTTTTGCGACAATTCTAGCTTTGTAGATTGTAAAACTACTATCAGTGTCCGTCTTCCTCTTGAAGATCCATTTAATCTCAATGGCTCGCCGATCTTTGGGCAAGTCAATCAAAGTCCATACTTTGTTCTTATACATGGATCTCATCTTAGATTTCATGGCCTCAAGCCATTTTGCGGAATCTGGGCTCATCATCGCTTCCTCATAGTTTGTAGGTTCGTCATGGTAAAGTAACATGACCTCCAAAACTGGATTACCGTACCACTCTGGTGCTGATCTTGCTCTGGTTGACCTATGAGGTTCGGTAGTAACTTGATCTGAAGTTTCATGATCGTCATCATTACTTCCTCACTAATTGGTGTTGATGTCACATGAACCGGTTTTCTGTGGTGTACTACTTTCCAATAAGGGAGTAGGTACAATTACCTCATCAAGTTCTACTTTCCTCCACTCTCTTCTTTCGAGAGAAACTCCTTCTCTAGAAAGGATCCATTCTCAGCAATGAATATCTTGCCTTCGGATCTGTGATAGAAGGTGTACCCAACATTTTCTTTTTGGTATCCTATGAAGACGCACTTCTCCGATTTGGATTTGAGCTTATCAGGTTGAAACTTTTTCACATAAGCATTGCAACCTCAAACTTTAAGAAACGACAACTTATGTTTCTTGCCAAACCATAGTTCATACGGTGTCGTCTCAACGGATTTAGATGGTGCCCTATTTAACGTGAATGTAGGTGTCTCTAATGCATAACCCCAAAACAATAGTGGTAAATTGGTAAGAGACATCATAGATCGCACCATATCTAATAAAGTACGGTTACGATGTTCGGACACACCATTATACTGTGGTGTTCCAGGTGGCGTGAGTTTGTGAAACTATTCCACATTATTTTAATTGAAGACCAAACTCATAACTCAAATATTCGCCTCTGCGATCAGATCGTAGAAACTTTATTTTCTTGTTACGATGATTTTCCACTTCACTCTGAAATTCTTTGAACCTTTCAAATGTTTTAGACTTATGTTTCATCAAGTAGATATACTCATATCTGCTCAAATCATCTGTGAAGATCAGAAAATAATGATACCTGTCGCGAGCCTCAATATTCATCAGACCACATACATCAGTATGTATGATTTCCAACAAATCTGTTACTCGCTCCATTGTTCCGGAGAACGGAGACTTAGTCATCTTGCCCATGAGGCATGGTTCGCAAGCATCAACTGATTCATAATCAAGTGATTCCAAAATCCCATCAGCATGGATTTTCTACATGCGCTTTACACTAATATAACCTAAACGGCAGTGCCACTAATAAGTTGCACTATCATTATTAACTTTGCATCTTTTGGCTTCAATATTATGAAAATTTGTATCACCACGACCGAGATCCAACAAACCATTTTCATTGGGTGTATGACCATAGAAGGTTTTATTCATGTAAACAGAACAACAATTATTCTCTAACTTACATGAATAACCGTATTGCAATAAACATGATCCAATCATATTTATGCTCAACGCAAACACTAAATAACATTTATTTTAGGTTTAACACTAATCCCGAAAGTATAGGGAGTGTGCGATGATGATCATATCAATCTTGGAACCATTTCCAATACACATCGTCACTTCACCCTTAACTAGTCTCTGTTCATTCTGCAACTCCCGTTTCGAGTTACTATTCTTAGCAACTGAACTAGTATCAAATACTGAGGGGTTGCTATAAACACTAGTAAAGTACACATCAATAACATGTATATCAAATATACCTATGTTCACTTTGCCATCCTTCTTATCCGCCAATTACTTGGGGTAGTTCCGCTTCCAGTGACCAGTCCCTTTGCAGTAGAAGCACTCAGTTTCAGTCTTAGGTCTAGACTTGGGTTTTTTCACTTGAGCAACAACTTGCTTGCCGTTCTTCTTGAAGTTCCCATTTCTTCCCTTTGTCCCTATACTTGAAACTAGTGGTTTTGTTTACCATCAACACTTGATGCTTTTCTTGATTTCTACCTTCGTCGATTTCAGCATCACGAAGAGCTTGGGAATCGTTTCCGTTATCCCTTGCATATTATAGTTCATCACGAAGTTCTACTAACTTGGTGATGGTGACTAGAGAATTCTGTCAATCACTATTTTATCTGGAAGTTTAACTCCCACTTGATTCAAGCGATTGTAGTACCCTAGCACATGCTCACTGCTTGAGCTATTCTTCTCCATCTTTTAGCTATAGAACTTGTTGGAGCCTTCATATCTCTCAACTCGGGTATTTTCTTGAAATATTAACTTCAACTCCTGGAACATCTCATATGGTCCATGACGTTCAAAACGTCTTTGAAGTCCCGATTCTAAGCCGTTTAAGCATGGTGCACTAAACTATCAAGTATTCATCATATTGAGCTAGCCAAACGTTCATAACATCTGCATCTGCTCCTGCAATAGGTTTCTCACCTACTGGTGCATCAAGGACATAATTCTTCTGTGTAGCAATGAGGATAAACCTTAGATCACAGATCCAATCCGCATCATTGCTACTAACATCTTTCAACTTAGTTTTGTCTAGGAACATATCAAAAATAAAACATGGGAGCTAAACGCGAGCTATTGATCTACAACATAGATATGCTAATACTACCAGGACTAAGTTCATGGTAAATTTAAGTTCAATTAATCATATTACTTAAGAACTCCCACTTAGATAGACATCCCTCTAATCCTCTAAGTGCTCACGTGATCCATATCAACTAAACCATGTCCGATGATCACGTGAGATGGGGTAGTTTCAATGGTGAACATCACTATGTTGATCATATCTACTATATGATTCACGCTCGACCTTTCGGTCTCAGTGTTCCGAGGCCATATCTGTTATATGCTAGGCTCGTCAAGTTTAACCTGAGTATTCCACGTGTGCAACTGTTTTGCACCCGTTGTATTTGAATGTAGAGCCTATCACACCCGATCATCACGTGGTGTCTCAGCATGAAGAACTTTCCCAACGGTGCATACTCAGGGAGAACACTTGTACCTTGATAATTAGTGAGAGATCATCTTATAAAGCTACCATCTAACTAAGCAAAATAAGATGTATAAAAGATAAACATCACATGCAATCAAAATATGTGACATGATATGGCCATCATCATCTTGTGCCTTTGATCTCCATCTCCAAAGCATGATTTCCATCGTCACCGGCATGACACCATGATCTCCATCATCTTGATCTACATCAATGTGTCGTCACATGGTTGTCTCGCCAACTATTGCTCTTGCAACTATTGCTATCGCGTAGCGATAAAGTAAAGCAATTATTTGGCGCTTGCATCTTATGCAATAAAGAGACAACCATAAGGCTTCTGCTAGTTGCCGATAACTTCAATGAAACATGATCATCTTATATAACAACTTATATCTCATCACATCTTGACCATATCACATCACAACATGCCATGCAAAAACAAGTTAGACGTCCTCTACTTTGTTGTTGCAAGTTTTACGTGGCTGCTACTGGGCTTAGCAAGAACCATTCTTACCTACGCATCAAAACCACAATGATAGTTTGTCAAGTTGGTGCTGTTTTAACCTTCGCAAGGACCGGACATAGCCACACTCGGTTCAACTAAAGTTGGAGAAACTGACACCCGCCAGCCACCTATGTGCAAAGCACGTCGGTAGAACCAGTCTCGCGTAAGCGTACGTGTAATGTCGGTCCGGGCCGCTTCATCCAACAATACCGCCGAACCAAAGTATGACATGCTGGTAAGCAGTATGACTTATATCGCCCACAACTCACTTGTGTTCTACTCGTGCATATGACATCTACGCATAAAACCTGGTTCTGATACCACTGTTGGGGAACGTAGTAATTTCAAAAAATTTCCTACGCACACGCAAGATCATGGTGATGCATAGTAACGATAGGGGAGAGTGTTGTCCATGTACCCTCGTAGACCAAAAGCGGAAGCGTTAGCACAACGCGGTTGATGTAGTCGTACGTCTTCACGATCCAACCGATCAAGTACCGAATGCACAACACCTCCGAGTTCAGCACACGTTCAGCCCGATGACGTCCCTCGAACTCTGATCCAGCCGAGTGTTGCGGGAGAGTTTTGTCAACACGACGGCGTGGTGATGATGATGATGTTCTACCGACGCAGGGCTTCGCATAAGCATCGCTACAGTATTATCGAGGTGGACTATGGTGGAGGGGGGCACCGCACACGGCTAAAAGATCAAACGATCAATTGTTGTGTCTATGGGGTGCCCCCTGGCCACGTATATAAAGGAGTGGAGGAGGGGAGGGGCCGGCCCTCTCTATAGCACGCCCTAGGGGAGTCCTACTCCCACCGGGAGTAGGATTCCCCCTTTCCTAGTAGAACTAGGAGCCCATCCAAGTAGTAGGAGTAGGAGAGAAGGAAAGGGAAAAGAGAAGTGAAGGAAGGAGGGGGCGCAGCCCTCCCCCCTAGTCCAATTCGGACTAGGCCTTGGGGGGGGGGGCGCGGCCTGCCTCTCTCTCTTTCCCCTAAAGCCCAATAAGGCCCATACACTCCCCGGTGAATTCCCGTAACTCCCTGGTACTCCGATAAATACCCGAATCACTCGGAACCTTTCCGATGTCCGAATATAGTCGTCCAATATATCTATCTTTACGTCTCGACCATTTCGAGACTCCTCGTCATGTCCCCGATCTCATCTGGGACTCCGAACTACCTTCGGTACATCAAATCACATAAACTCATAATACAATCGTCATCAAAACTTTAAGCGTGCAGACCCTACGGGTTCGAGAACTATGTAGACATGACCGAGACACCTCTCTAGTCAATAACCAATAGCAGAACCTGGATGCTCATATTGGCTCCCACATATTCTACGAAGATCTTTATCGGTCAGACCGCATAACAACATACGTTGTTCCCTTTGTCATCGGTATGTTACTTGCCCGAGATTCGATCGTCGGTATCTCAATACCTAGTTCAATCTCGTTACCGGAAAGTCTCTTTACTCGTTCCGTAATACATCATCCCGCAACTAACTCATTAGTTGCAATCCTTGCAAGGCTTATAGTGATGTGCATTACCGAGTGGGCCCAGAGATACCTCTCCGATAATCGGAGTGACAAATCCTAATCTCGAAATACGCCAACCCAACAAGTACCTTCGGAGACAGCTGTAGAGCACCTTTATAATCACCCAGTTATGTTGTGACGTTTGGTGGCACACAAAGTGTTCCTCCGGTAAACGGGATTTGCATAATCTCATAGTCATAGGAACATGTATAAGTCATGAAGAAAGCAATAGCAACAAACTAAACGATCAAGTGCTATGCTAAC
This sequence comes from Triticum dicoccoides, assembly GCF_002162155.2. Lineage (NCBI taxonomy): Eukaryota > Viridiplantae > Streptophyta > Magnoliopsida > Poales > Poaceae > Triticum > Triticum dicoccoides. The sequence goes on from NC_041382.1 coordinate 659,882,983, forward strand.
AGAATGGGTCAAGTCAATCCCATCATTCTCCTAATGATGTGATCCCGTTAATCAAATGACAACTCATGTCTATGGTTAGAAAACATAACCATCTTTGATCAATGAGCTAGTCAAGTAGAGGCATACTAGTGACACTCTGTTTCTCTATGTATTCACACATGTATTATGTTTCCGGTTAATACAATTCTAGCATGAATAATAAACATTTATCATGATATAAGGAAATAAATAATAACTTTATTATTGCCTCTAGGGCATATTTCCTTCACGCCCACCGAATCCGCGCCGAGCGCCGGGCTGCTCACGTCGCCCAGACGGCGACGCTGGGCCACGGCGCCCCGCGTCATTCCTCATCACCCACAGCTAACGCTGCCACTGACCCGACTGCTCACGAGCAGCAGGATTCGTCGTTGCCACCCTCCATGCGGCATGATGGCCACACCGCCACTCCGTCTCTCACTCCCACCACGGCGTCATGCTCCCACGCTCGCCGCAGGCCGGCTAATGTGCAGGCTGTGCTACTCTTGGCACGTGAGCTCCTGCGCTACATCCCCACCAATGGGGGTTACGATGCCTGGCTGGGCCCAACACCGAGCTCATCAATGCCGCCGGCGAGGCCCCGGCGCTCTCGCGCTCGCTTCATCCCCGCCCTCCCAGGCGGGCGATGTCGCCCATTGCGCGCTTCCTCCTCCTCTACGCGGCGCCGATCCCGAGCCCAGGCGTGATATGCGCCCACACGACCCGCCGCGTGGGGCGCCAGCGCAGGCACAGGATGAGGGAAGCTGCCAGGTGGTGCAGTGGCCACAAGGTGATGCACGTGCGCTCCTCGGGCCAGTGTGAGGACCACGCGCCGCCGGAGGCCGCGGCGCACAGACATCAAGATCGAGCTCCCCACGCATGTGATGTGCCCGTGAGTGCAGCAGGCTGCCGCGCCTTCACCTCAGAGCTGTGTCGCGTCGTCTGGCCCGACAAGTTCAAGCCAGACCTGCCTCCACGCTACGACGACACCCCCGACCCCACGGAGTTCCTCCAGCTCTACTTGTTGAGCATGGAGGCGGCAAATGGTGACGACAAGGTCATGACGAACTGGTTTCCCATGGCCCTCAAGGATGGCGCGCGCTCCTGTCTCCTGCACCTCCCGGAGGGGTCGATCTCCTCTTGGAATGAGCTTCACGAGTGCTTCATCGCCAACTTCCAGGGCACCCGTGATCGCACCCCTGCAGTGAACGACCTGCGGCGCGTGAAGCAGCAGCCAGGCGAGACCCTGCACAAGTACATACGTCGCTTCATGAATCTTTGCCTCAAGATCTCGAAGGCGTCAGATGAGGCAATCATATCGGCATTTACCGATGGCGTCAAGGACATCAAGATGAAAGAGGAGCTTGCCATCCCCGATGAATTGTTCTCGGCCCTGGATTTGTTCAACCTGACGAACAAGTGTGCACGGGTCGAAGAGGGTCGCCTCTTCCTCCTCGAGCTTCTAGAGGCTGACCTTGTAGACAAGAAGGCCAAGGCTAAGGAGGCAAAGCGCAAGGGCCCCACCGTGCTCGCAGCAGAGCCCGAGATGAAGCATGGCCGCGACCATGATGAGCCTCCCAGGGGCAACAACCCTTTCTGCATCTTCACAACATACATAGCCACAACACCAATGTTTGCCATGAGCTCAGGGTGCTCCATGACGGGTGCCTCGGCCGTCGCCCCAAGTGCGACGACTGTGGAGGAGGCCGCTGGGACAATCGCGACCCTCGTCAGGACTAGAGCGACCAACCTTGCGAGGACCGCTGGCGTGATGAGCCTCGCGAGGGACCTTGGCGCGGCCAGCCTCGTGAGGCCCGTCCTCAGGGCAATGCCGGCCACCCTCCGCTGCCGCCACCTAGGAGAAACTACGACAACCGACAGGATGATGGGGCTGGGGGCTTCCAAGAGCCCCACGCGATCGCCTATATCCTAGGTGGTGCCTAGGTCCCTGCCTCAAACCACATCTTCAAGCAGTTCTCTCGTGAGGTGAACACGACCCTCCCGTAGCTTGAGGCCGCGTGTCCCCTCAGGGTACGCCATCACCTTTGATTCCAAGGACCACCTCAAGTGCTCGGCCGCCGCAGGCGTGCTTCCCATGCTCTGCACACCCACCATCAGCAACGTCCTCGTCACCAGGACCCTCATCGACAGTGGCACTGGGCTCAACGTTCTCTCTGTCGAGACGTTTGAGATGCTTCAGGTGCCCTATGATCGACTCATGCCAACCAAGCCGTTCTTTGGAGTGACCGACGGATCTACTGTCCCCCTGGGACAAGTACGCCTCGCAGTCACCTTTGGCAAGCGTGACAACTACCACACCGAGCTCATCGACTTCGATGTTACTGATACGTCCATTTTGCATCATGCTTTTATATCGATATTTATTTCATTATGGGCTGTTATTACACATTATGTCACAATACTTATGCCTATTCTCTCTTATTTTACAAGGTTTACATGAAGAGGGAGAATGCCGGCAGCTGGAATTCTGGGCTGGAAAAGGAGCAAATATTAGAGACCTATTCTGCACAACTCCAAAAGTCCTGAAACTTCACGAGAGCAAGTTTCAGAATATATAAAAAATATTGGGCGAAAGAAGTACCAGAAGGGGGCCACCCACCATCCTACCCCCCTGGGCGCGCCCCTGCCTCGTAGGCCCCCTGGCAGCCCTCTGATGCCCATCTTTGGCTATATGGAGTCTTTCATCAAGGAAAAAATCATAAGCTAGCTCATGGGACGAAGCTCCGCTGCCACGAGGCGGAACCTTGGCAGAACCAATCTAGGGCTCCGATAGAGCTGTTCTACCGGGGAAACTTCCCTTCGGGAGGGGGAAATCATCACCATCATCATCACCAATGATCCTCTCATCAGGAGGGGGTCAATCTCCATCAACATCTTCACCAGCACCATCTCATCTCAAACCCTAGTTCATCTCTTGTATCCAATCTTTGTCCCAAAGCCTCAGATTGGTACCTGTGGGTTGCTAGTAGTGTTGATTACTCCTTGTAGTTGATGCTAGTTGGTTTACTTGGTTGAAGATCATATGTTCAGATCCATTATGCATATTAATACCCCTCTGATTATGAACATGAATATGATTTGTGAGTAGTTATGTTTGTTCCTGAGGATATGGGAGAAGTCTTGCTATAAGTAGTCATGAGAATTTGGTATTTGTTCGATATTTTGATGAGATGCATGTTGTCTTTCCTCTAGTGGTGTCATGTGAACGTCGACTACATGACACTTCACCATTGTTTGGGCCTAGGGGAAGGCATTGGGAAGTAATAAGTAGATGATGGGTTGCTAGAGTGACAGAAGCTTAAACCCTAGTTTATGAGTTGCTTCGTAAGAGGCTGATTTGGATCCATATGTTTCATGCTATGGTTAGGTTTACCTTAATAGTTCTGTTGTAGTTGCGGATGCTTGCAATAGGGGTTAATCATAAGTGGGATGCTTGTCCAAGGAAGGACAGTACCCAAGCACCGGTGCACCCACATATCAAATTATCAAAGTACCGAATGCGAAACATATGAACGTGATGAAAACTAGCTTGATGATAATTCCCATGTGTCCTCGGGAGCGCTTTCCTTTATATAAGAGTTTGTCCAGGCTTGTCCTTTGCTACAAAAAGGATTGGGCCATATTACTGCACCTTATTTACTTTTATTACTTGTTACCCGTTACAAATTACCTTACCACAAAACTATCTGTTACCGATAATTTCAGTGCTTGCAGAGAATACCTTACTGAAATCTGCTTATCATTTCCTTCTGCTCCTCGTTGGGTTCGACACTCTTACTTACCGAAAGGACTACGATAGATCCCCTACACTTGTGGGTCATCAGTTACCCACATCGGTCTCCCGTACAACGTCATCCTGGGGTACCCTGCCCTTGCTAAGTTCATGGCGGCAACCCACCATGGCTACAATGTCCTCAAGATGCCAGGGTGCAACGACATCATCACGGTCGCCTGCGATGAGAAGGATGCAGTCCACTCTCTTGAGCGCGCCTACCGAGCCATGGCATTCAAAAGCTCTAATGATGAGGGTGGCATCCTGCCTCCTGAGGCCACCCCCACGAAGAAGTAGCAGCTCCTCCCCAAGAGCCGTCAGGAGGCTGAGCTGCCTGATGGTGGTCCCTCGGGTTCCGTGTCCACCGCGGGGATGCCCCTTACTCCCGCATAGGAAGGCACACACGGCGCCTCCCTCCGTACGGGCTTGGGGACTTCTGTCTGGAGAGTCTCCGGCCTGCCTGGTGTGATGAGGGAGGTGTTCGGGCACCACCTGGAGGTGTGCCTCGGTGCGCGCCCCCACAAGCAAGGAATGTGGTACGAGGCACCAGGCACGCGAGAATTCATCACCAAGGTGATCGAGGAGCTTCAGGAGGCGCAGGCCATGCGCGGAGAGCGCCTCCCTACAAGGTCTACTAGTGCAGCTACCGCCCCTGATGCGGGCGGCGGGCTGCGCGTCCACATCGACATTTCGGGCCTCAACAGGGCCACTTTGCAGGAGCTCTTCTGGCCGTCGCGCATCGACCGGAGTGGGGGTTACCCCTGCAACAACATCTGCATGCAGTTCGGCCTGCTGAACGTGGGCGCCTCGTACCAACGCCTCATGCAGCACGCTATGGCGTCTCACGAGGCCAGGCGCCTAGCGATCGCATGTTAGGCGGTCCCCGACCCTTGCGAGCCCCCTGGGCGTCGTGAGCTCCCCACGCCTCCGGAGTCGCCAGCTCGTGAGGAGCAATCTCCATGGCTCACATTTTCAGCTACCTCGACGCTTCTACAACACTGGTGCCAGGTGACTTTTTGGTTTGTTCAGTTGAGGGCGCCTCTCGGGCTGCATTACCCTCGGGCTGTCAGGGTCCACCCCTGTAGTTGTGTCATTTCGTTCGTGTACCTTGAATCTGTTATGCTTTCGCAAGCTGCTGAGATCATTAACCTTACATATGATGTTTTATCACTCCTGGAGTCACTTTCGTGTGCTCCGCGTGTTGCCAGCTCTCCTTCTGAGCATCCCATGAGAAGGGGCTACCGACACGACGCCTGTGCTCGGGTCCGTCCTTGTAGCGCTGATAAATCTAAGTGACTGAGCTCTGACCCTCCAGCCGGTCCCGTACGCGTCACCTAGCCAGGTCCTTAGTGTCTTCGTCTTCTCATGGAACGATCATGAGTGGATCGACAAGTGTGTGTTGCCTCTCGTGTTGTGTAGTCGCCTAATTCCCAGGAACCTCAGGAGCCAAGTGTTCGATCGACACTCAGCCCCCTCATGAGGGTTGTCTTCGACCGAGCAGTTGTCTGACCCGCAAAGGATAAGTATATCGATCTGCTCGCCCCAGCCGCCGGCCAAGGCCCTCTTTCCTAGCAACCCCTGCAAGGCAAAGCCACTCCTTCTCCGCGCAAACCGCTTGCATGTTAAAAGGGAGGGCTCTTGAGCATCGCGCCTCAGGAGCTCCTACTGGCTCTTGAGCCCTCACCCCTGGCCTTGCACATGGCATCGCGACCTGCCATACCAGCGATGGCTGAGCTCCGCTCGAAAGCCAGGGACAGCGGGAAAGGGTGCGGTCTGGCGGCGCGGGTGATTCTTTTGAAATATGATGAGTGTCAAATTTCTCACCCACCCCTAGCGGGACTAGTGCTGGTTCATTTCAGAACAGGAGACGCACATAGGATTAGAAGCACCACAGAAGTGTGCCCTCACGAACCAAGAGCCGCCGCGGGCTGCCAATGCGCTAAGCTAAGTTACCCTGCTCACGCTGGGCACGAGCCTTACCACTAACACCTTATTTTCTAGCGACCTCGCTCGGGTAAGGAAAACCCCTCTTAAATCTTTCGGGAGCCGCTTGTGCGCCAAAAGGGACCTCGTGAGCATCTCACCTCAGGAGCTCTTACCGGACCTCGGGTCGTTCACCTCCTGGCCTTGCACACGGCATCGTGACCTGGCATACCAGGGACGGTTGAAGCTCACCTGGGGACTGGGTCCTGTCGACACAGAGCAACATGTTACCGTAAGATTAAAAAGGGATCCACGCCCAAGCGAGAGACACAAGCATAGCCAGGAACATAAGCTGGAAACATTAGAGATAAAGGCGTAAGAGCCATGGTTCTTACACACCCCCACAGGGCCTTTCATGACTTCAATGCATGAAAAAGAACAAAAGAGGCGGCCTCCCGAGGGCCGTAGCTCAGGAGACGCCGGCTCCGGCGTCGCGACACCTAGTCAGCGTCCTCCTCCTCCTTGACCCGGGCACGACGACGTGGCGGCTCGTCGTAGTCGTCGTCGCTTGAGCTCCCCCCAGGGGAGGTGTCACCGTTGTTGGAGGCATTGCGGTGAAAGGATCGAGAAGATGTGTCTAGAGGGGGGGGGGGGTGATTAGACCCTCAACAAGCAAAAGTAGCAGTTTTTAAATTCTTCAAGTTGAGGTGGAATTTTAGCACAAGTTTAAGCATTCACCATACATTTCAAGCAAGCATGGCAAGAGTATATGAGCAGCGGAAAGTAAAGCATGCAATTTGCAAGAAAGTAAAGGGATGGGATTGGAGTGGGCAAACGCAATTGGAGACATGGAGATTTTTGTGGTTCCAATAGGTGGTGCTATCGTACATCCACATTGGTGGAGACTTCAACCCATGAAGGGTAACGGTTGCACGAGTCCACGGAGGGCTCCACCCATGAAGGGTCCATAAAGAAGCAACCTTGTCTATCCCATCATGGCCATCGCCCACGAAGGACTTGCCTCACTTGGGTTGATATTTATGAAGTAGGCGATCTCCTTGCCCTTACAAACTCCTTGGTTCAACTCCACAATCTTGACGGATGCTCCAAAGTGACACCAAACCAATCTAGGGGACACCACTCTCTAAAAGGTAATAGATGGTGTGTTGATGATGAACTCCTTGCTCTTGTTCTTCAAATGATAGTCTCCCCAACACTCAACTCTCTCTCACAGATTTGGCTATGGTGGAAAGATGATTTGAGTGGAAAACAACTTGGGGAAGGCTAGAGATCAAGATTCTTGTGGTTGGTTTGGAATGTCTTGGTCTCAACACATGAGTAGGTGGTTCTCTCTCAGAAAATGAGTAGTGGAAGTGTAGGCATATTCTGATGGCTCTCTCTTGAATAGAGAAGAGAGTGGGAGAGTGTGTCCACATACCCTCGTAGACCGAAAGCGGAAGTGTTAGGTTAACGCGGTTGATGTAGTCGAACGTCTTCACGATCCAACCAATCTAGTACCGAACGTACGACACCTCCAAGTTCAGCACACGTTCAACTCGATGACGTCCCTCGAACTCTTGATCCAGCTGAGGGTTGAGGGAGAGTTTTGTCAGCACGACGGCGTGGTGACGGTGATGGTCATGTGATCTTCGCAGGGCTTCGCCTAAGCACTACGTGAATATGACCGGAGGAGTAAACCGTGGAGAGAGACGCCGCACACAGCTTGGAACAATTGTTGTGTCTGCAAGCGGTGCCCTGCCCATGTATATAAAGGAGGGAGAGGAGGAGGCCGGCCACCAGGGGCGCGCCATGAGGGGGGAGTCCTACTAGGACTCCACTCCTAGTAGGATTCGCCCCTTTTTCTTTTCTCATCGGAGGGGGCAAATGAAGGAGAGGGAGAGGGAGAGGGAAAGGGAGCCACGCCCCCTCCTCCTTGTCCTATTCGGACTCCCTTGGAGGGGGGCGCACGCCACCCCTTGCGGGCTCTCTCTCCCCCTAAGGCCCATGTAGGCCCAATACTTCCCTGGGGGTTACGGTAACCCGTTAGTACTCCGAAATATAGCCGAACCTTTCCGAAACCATTCCGGTGTCCGAATATCATCGTCCAATATATCAATCTTTACCTCTCGACCATTTTGAGACTCCTCGTCATGTCCGTGATCTCATCCAAGACTCCGAACAAACTTTGATCACCAAAACACATAACTCATAATACAAATCATCATCGAACGTTAAGCGTGCGGACCCTATGGGTTCGAGAACTATGTAGACATGACTGAGACACATCTCTGGTCAATAACCAATAGCGGAACCTGGATGCTCATATTGGTTCCTACATATTCTACAAAGATCTTTATCGGTCAAACTTCAATAAGAACATATGTTATTCCCTTTGTCTCAGTATGTTACTTGCCTTAGATTCGATCGTCGGTATCCTCATACCTAGTTCAATCTCGTTAATGGCAAGTCTCTTTACTCGTTTCATAATGCATCATCCCGCAACTAACTCATTAGTCACATTGCTTGCAAGGCTTATAGTGATGTGCATTACCGAGAGGGCCCAGAGATACCTCACCGATACTCGGAGTAACAAATCCTTATCTTGATCTATGCCAACCCAACAAACACCATCGGAGACACCTGTAGAGCATATTTATAATCACCCAGTTACACTGTGACGTTTGATAGCACACAAGGTGTTCCTCCGGTATTCGGGAGTTGCATAATCTCATAGTTAGAGCAATATGTATAAGTCATGAAGAAAGCAATAGCAATAAAACTTAACGATCATTATGCTAAGCTAACGGATGGGTCCCTTCCATCACATCATTCTCCTAATGGTGTGATCCCGTTCATCAAATGACAACACATGTCTATGGTCAGGAAATTTAACCATCTTTGATCAACGAGCTAGTCAAGTAGAGGCATACTAGGGACACTTTGTTTTGTCTATGTATTTACACATGTACTAAGTTTCCGGTTAATACAATTCTAGCATAAATAATAAACATTTATCATGATATAAGGAAATATAAATAACAACTTTATTATTGCCTCTAGGGCATATTTCCCTTCAGATAGAGGTAAAACATTTTGGGTGGCATGCTTTTCCTGTCAACGAAAACGATCGAGTAGTTCCCAATACTTTCCATGCTAGATATATCATAGGCGGTTCCCAAATAGAAAATAAAGTTTATTCCTTTTTCCACCATACTTTCACTTTCCATGGCTAACCGTATCCACGGGTGCCTTCCATACCAACACTTTCCAAGGAATTTATTATTTGACAACATATAGTAAATTCATTTTTCATTTCGGGACTGGGCATCCCTAATACCTTTGTTGTACTCTCGTGCAATGACAAGTGAATAAACACTCATCTTGAGAATAAAACATCTAGCATGGAAATATGTCAGCCACCCCTACTGTTTCATGAGCGGTACGAGCACACAATAGAGAAGTTTATTTTGAAAATTAGTGATGGCACATACAAATTTTCTTAGAACAGCAAAAGAATACCGCATATAGGTAGGTATAGTGGACTCATATGGCAAAACTGGTTTAAAGGATTTTGGATGCACAAGTAGTGATCATACTTGGTGCAAAATGAAGGCTAGCAAAAGATTGAGAAGCAATCAACCAAGAAAGGAAAAATCTCATAAGTGAGCATTAAGCATAACTAACACCGAATAATGCACCACAAGTAGGATGTAATTTCATTGCATAGCTATTGACTTTCGTGCTTGCATAGGGAAACACAAACCTTAACACCAACATTCTTACTAAAGCATAATTAGTCATCAACATGACTCACATATTATATTAACATATCTGAAAACTATTACAAAGAATCAAGTTTATTATGTCCAATGATCTGCATGAATTTTTTATTATATCCTCCTTGGATATCTATCACGTTGGGACTAGTTTCATATGTTGCTTTTGATAGCTCAAACAAATCTAAGTGAAGAACATGAGCATAAAAATTTTCTTCTCTCAAAATAATTTAAGTGAAGCAAGAGAGAATTTCTTAAAAAAATTACTAACTCTCAAATAAATCTAAGTGAAGCATGAGAGCATTTCTTCAAAAATACTAAAGCACACCATGATTAAAAAGATATAAGTGAAGCACTAGAGCAATTCCATAGCTCAAAAAGGTTTAAGTGAAGCATAGAGAGCAATTCTAACAAGTCATGGCATAAATTTGGCTCTCTCAAATAGGTGTGTCCAGCAAGGATTCATTGCTAAAAATACAAGGAAAAACAAGCAAAGACTCATATCATACAAGATGCTCCAAGAAAAACTCATAATATGTGACGAATAAAAATATAGTTTCAAGTAAAATACCGATGGTTCTTATAAGAAAGAGGGGATGCCACTCGGGTGCATCCCCAAGATTACTTGCTTGATACTTCTTGAATATTATCTTGTGATGCTTCGGGCATCCCCAAGCTTAGCCTTTTACTAATCCTTATTCCTTCATCCATCGTAAAGTCACCCAAAACTTGAAAACTTCAATCACACAAAACTCAACAAAACCTTCGTGATATCCATTAGTATAGGAAAGCAAATCACTACTATAAGTATTGTTGCAAACCCATTCATATTTAATTTTTGCATTATATCTACTATATTCCAACTTTTCTATGGCAAAAACTCTTCAAAGAAAACCATAGAATCATCAAAACAATCACATAACGCAAAGAACACATAATATGTCAAAAACATAATTCTGCAGCAATCTGGAGATTTTGGATACTTCTGTAACTCCAAGAATTCTGAAACATTAGGACAACGTGAGCAATTTGTATATTAATCTTTTGCAAAAGCAATCAATATTTTATCGCGCATGTGTTAAAAATGAAAATTATTTTTCTGGGCGCAAAAGTTTCTGTTTTTAGCAAGATCAAATCAACTATCACCCAACATGATCCCAAAGGCTTTACTTGGCACAAACACTAATTAAAACACAAAAAACACAATCATAATAGTAGCATAATCGTGCAAACACTCAAGAACGGAAAGAAAAAGATAAAATAATTTTTATTCATTGGGTTGCCTCCCAACAAGCGCTGTTATTTTATTCCCCTAGCTAGGCATAATGCAAGTGATCTAAGTATTGTCATCTTTGTTTCTAGATCCATACGATGCCCTCATGATTGATTCATAAGGTGGCTTAATTCTAGTTCTAGGGAAGTGTTCCATACCCTTCCTGAGTGGAAATTGAAATTTAATGTTGCCTTCTTTCATATCAATCACGACACCAATAGTACGTAAAAATGGTCTACCAAGAATATTTGGAAAAGACGGATTGCAATTAATATCAAGAACAATAAAATCTATGGGCACATAATTCCTATTTGTAAGAATAAAAACATCATTAGTTCTTCCCATAGGCTTTTTAATAGTAGAATCCGCCAAGTGCAAATTTAGAGAACACTCCTCAATATCGGTAAGACCAAGCACAACACATAAAGATTTCAGAATTGTAGAAACACTAGCACCCAAGTCACATAAAGCAAAACACTCATAATTTTTAATCTTGACTTTGATAGTAGTGTCCCATTCATCATGCAATTTTCTAGGAATTGAAATCTCTAATTCCAACTTTTCTTCCAAAGCTTTCATCATAGCATCAACAACATGTTTAGTAAAAGCTTTATTTTGTTCATAAGCATGGGGTGATTTTATCATGGATTGCAACAAAGAAATACAATTAATCAAAGAGCAACTATCATAATTAAAATCTTTTTAATCCAAAATAGTGGGTACATCACTAGTTAAAGTTTTGACCTCTTCAAACCCACTTTTATCAATTTTCTCAACAAGATTTTCACCCTCCGAATTATCGAGATGCCTTCTAGCTAAAGTTGACTCTTCTTCAGTCCCTTTATTATCAATCTTAATTTTACTAAAGAAGGAATCAATAGAGAAAACACCAATCATTTTAAGATCTTCATCGCTTTTATCTTCTAACGAGATTGGTTTAGCGCCCATTTGATTAACTAGGGTTGCTTGTGCATCGAATATTTTACCTAGCAAACTTTCAGCAAAAGCATACTTAGATTGGAGATTGCAAACTTCTCTACAAATATCATGAAGTTGTTTAGTTATAGCTTCCAGCACAACAGAGTGTTCCTTAAGTTCTTCGGTAAAATGTTTATTGTGCTCAAATTGTGTAGTCATATATTCCTTAGTACTTTTATCAATTTAAAGAAAAATATTGGGATGAGGAACATCATAATATTTTCTTTGAGGCATCATGACTATGCAAACAAGGGTGCACACAAAAACAGATCTGACAAGAAAACGACCAATGAAAAAGAGGGCGAATAAAATGGGAAATTTTTGTGAAGTGGGGGAGAGGAAAATGAGAGGCAAATGGCAAATAATGTAAATTGCAAGGAGATGAGATTTGTGATTAGGAAGCTGGTAGATGTTGATGATGTCTCCACGGCAACGGCGCCAGAAATTCCTTTTGATGCAGCTTGAACTATGTCGGTATTTCCCCAAAGTGGAAGGAATGATGCAACACATCTACGGTAGGTATTTCCCGCAGTGATGAGACCAGGGTTATTTAACCATTAGGAGAACCATGCAATACCATGTAAACACTCCTGCACACAAATAACAAATACTTGCAACCTAACGTAAGAGAGGGGTTGTCAATCCCTCACGGGTAAAAATATAGGTATAATTGTAGTAGATTGGATAAATAGATCTCGCGGGAATGCGAGATAAAATAAATAAATAAAAATTGCAGCAAGGTATTTTGGGTTTTGGATTAATAGATCTGAAAATAAAAACAAAGAAAAATAGATCGTGAAGGAAAATATAATAAAAAAGTGACCCGGGGGCCGTAGGTTTCACTAGTGGTTTCTCTCGGGAAAAATAGCAATGGTGGGTAAACAAATTACTGTTGGGCAATTGATAGAACCTCAAATAATCATGACGATATCCAGGCAATGATCATTATATAGGCATCACGTCCAAGATTAGTAGACTGACTCCTGCCTGCATCTACTACTATTACTCCACACATCGACCGCTATCCAACATGCATCTAGTGTATTAAGTTCATGGAGAAATGGAGTAATGCAATAAGAATGATGACATGATGTAAACAAGATCTATTTATGTAGAAATAGACCCCATCTTTTTATCCTTAATAGCAACGATACATACATGTTATTTCCCCTTCTGTCACTGGGATCAAGCACCGTAAGATCGAACACATCACAAAGCACTGTTGGGGAACACAGTATTTCAAAATTTTCCTACGACCACACAAGATCTATCTAGGAGATGCATAGAAACGAGAGGGTAAGAGTATGTCTACGTACCCTCGTAGACCAAAAGAGGAAGCGTTATAAAACGCGGTTGATGTAGTTGAACGTCTTCGCGATCCAAGCGATCAAGTACCGAACGCACGACACCTCTGCGATCTACACACGTTCAGCTCAGTGACATCCCTCGTACTCTTGATCCAGTTGAGGCCGAGGGAGAGCTTTGTCAGCATGATGGCGTGATGACGGTGATGATGAAGTTACCGACGCAGGGCTTGACCTAAGCACTACAACAATATGATCGAGGTGGAATTCTGTGGAGGGGGGCACCGCACACGGCTAAACAATCAACTTGTGTGTCTATGGGGTGCCCCCTCCCCCGTATATAAAGGAGTGGAGGAGGGGAGGGCCGGCCCTCTCTATGGCGCACCCAAGGGGGATTCCTACTCCTAGTTGGAGTAGGTTTCCCCCCTTTCCCTAGTTGGAGTAGGAGAAGAAGGAAGAGGGAGAAGGAGAGAAGGAAAGGGGGGCCGGCCCCCTCCCAAATCAGATTGGGCTTGGGGGGGGGGCGCCCCCACCTTGGTGTCCTCCTCCTCTCTCCCACTAAGGCCCAATAAGGCCCATTGACTCCCCGGGGGGTTTCGGTAACCTCCCGGTACTCCGGAAAATGCCCAAACTCACCCGGGACCATTCCGGTGTCCAAACATAGCCTTCCAATATATCGATCTTTATGTCTTGACCATTTCGAGACTCCTCGTCATGTTCGTGATCACATCCGGGACTCCGAACTACCTTTGGTACATAAAAAACACATAAACTCATAATATCGATCGTCATCGAACGTTAAGCATGCGGACCCTACGGGTTTGAGAACTATGTATACATGACCGAGACTCACTTCCGGTCAATAACCAATAGTGGAACCTAGATGCTCAGATTGGTTCCTACATATTCTACGAAGATCTTTATCGGTCAAACCGCATAACAACATACGTTGTTCCCTTTGTCATCGGTATGTTACTTGCCCGAGATTCGATCGTCGGTATCCTCATACCTAGTTCAATCTCGTTACCGGCAAGTCTCTTTACTCGTTTCGTAATGCATCATCCCGTAACTAACTCTTTAGTCACATTGCTTGGAAGGCTTATAGTGATGAGCATTACCGAGAGGGCCTAGAGATACCTCTCCGACAATCGGAGTGACAAATCCTAATCTCGATCTATGCTAACTCAACAAAAACCATTGGAGACACCTATAGAGCATCTTTATAATCACCCAGTTACGTTGTGATGTTTGATAGCACACTAAGTGTTTCGTTGGTATTCAGGAGTTGCATAATCTCATAGTCATAGGAACATGTATAAGTCATGAAGAAAGCAATAGCAACAAACTAAATGATCATAGTGCTAAGCTAACGGATGGGTCTTGTCCATCACATCATTCTCTAATGATGTGATCCTATTCATCAAATGACAACACATGTCTATGGCTAGGAAACTTAACCATCTTTGATTAAGGAGCTAGTCAAGTAGAGGCATAATAGGGACACTCTGTTTGTCTATGTATTCACACATGTATCAAGTTTCCGGTTAATACAATTCTAGCATGAATAATAAATAGTTATCATGATATAAGGAAATATAAATAACAACTTTATTATTGCCTCTAGGGCATATTTCCTTCAGTCTCCCACTTGCAAGAGAGTCAATAATCTAGTTCACATCGTCATGTGATTTAACACCAATAGTTCACATCTTTATGTGATTAGTTCACATCTCCATGTTACTAATACCCAAAGGGTTTACTAGAGTCAATAATCTAGTTCATATCGCTATGTTATTAACACCCAAAGAGTGATCATGTTTTGCTTGTGAGAGAAATTTAGTCAACGGGTCTGCCATATTCAGAGCCGTATGTATTTTGCAAGTTTTTCTATGTTTACAATGCCCTACACGGAGCTACTCTAGATAATTGCTCCCACTTTCAATATGTATCCAGATTGAGACTCAGAGTCATCCAGATCGGTGTCAAAACTTGTATCGACGTAACTCTTTACAATGAACTTTTTGTCACCTCCATCACCAAGAAACACATCCTTATTCCACTAAAGATAATTTTGACCGATGTCTAGTGATCCACTCCTAGGTCACTATTGTACCCTCTTGCCAAACTCTTGGTGAGGTACACAATAGGTGTGGTACACAGCATAGTATACTTTACAGAACCTATGGCTGAGGCATAGGGAATGACTTTTCATTCTCTTTCTATTTTCTGCCGTGGTCGGGTTTTGAGTCTTTACTCAACTTCACACCTTGAAACACAGGAAATAACTCCTTCTTTGACTGTTTTATTTTGAACTACTTCAAAATCTTATCAAGGTATGTACTCATTGAAAAATATATCAAGCGTCTTGATTTATCTCTATAGATCTTGATGCTCAATATGTAAGTAGCTTCACCAAGGTCTTTCTTTGAAAAACACCTTTCAAACACTCCTTTATGATTTCTAAAAAATTCTACATCATTTTCGGTCAACAATATGTCATTCACATATACTTATTAGAAAGGTTGTAGTGCTCCCACTCACTTTCTTGTAAATACAGGCTTCACCGCAAGTCTGTATAAAACCATATGCTTTGATCACTTTATCAAAGCATATACTCCAACGCCGAGATGCTTGCACTAGTCCATAGATGGATTGCTGGAGCTTGCACACTTTGTTAGCACCTTTAGGATTGACAAAACCTTCTTGTTGCATCACTCACTTTCTTGTAAATGCAGTTTTGACATCCATTTGCCAGATTTCATAAAATGTGGCAATTGCTAACATGATTCGGACAGACTTAAGCATCGCTATGAGTGAGAAAATCTCATCGTAGTCAACATCTTGAACTTGTCGAAAACCTTTTGCGACAATTCGAGCTTTTTACATATTAATACTACTATCAGCGTCTATCTTCCTCTTGAAGATCCATTTATTCTGAATGGCTTGCCGATCATTGGGCAAGTCAACCAAAGTCCACACTTTGTTCTCATACATGGACGCCATCTCAGATTTCATGGCCTCAAGCCATATTGCGGAATCTGGGCTCATCATTGCTTCCTCATAGTTCGTAGGTTCGTAATGGTCTAGTAACATGACTTCCTCATAGTTCGTAGGTTCGCCACCATTACACATCTGTATTGCAAATCATTAACCTGTAATTCCACCAATTAACTTGATTCGGCAAATTACTTCCTTTTTAGCTTGTATTTTCGCCACTCCGCCAAAGACGATGACAGTTTGCAACTGGGTCCCTTCCACAGTCACTGAGGACACTCTGAAGGATTTTGTCACCGTTGGGTATTTACCAGAGAAGAGCGTCATGTCCTACCGCGCCCCTGACCCAGCCGAAGAAAATCCTCAGCCAAAAGATGGTGAAATCATCGTCTTTACTGATCATATGAACTGGGGTTTTTCACCGCTCGGCTCAAAATTCTTCAGAGAGGTCCTGCATTTTTTCAAGCTTCATCCGCAAGACATTGGACCCAATTCCATATCAAACATCTTTAATTTCCAAGTTCTCTGCGAGGTTTATCTTCAAGAAGAACCTACTGTTGAACTCTTCAGAGAGTATTTCTATTTGAACCGCCAGAGTGAATACACCAATGGCCCCAGCTTGGAACTTGGTGGGATTTTGATTCAGCACAGACGGGATGTTGTCTTTCCTATAGTAGTCTTGCCAAGCCATCCCAAGGATTGGAACCAAACTTGGTTCTATTGCAAAGACACGTCGCCAGCTGATGAAAAACCAATGCCGGGTTATCGTGCTGAGCGTCTTGACGCTAAGTATTCACTCCCTGATAAGCTTTCTGCCGCTGAACGTAAGAAACTGATCCCAACCATCAAAAGGGTTCAAGCCTTGCTAGGAAATGGCTTAACTAGAGTTGACTTGATCCGTTGTTGGATCGCATGGCGGATCGTCCCTCTGAGCCGCCGATCTGACTTGATGTACAACTACACTGGAGGAGCAGACGATCCGTTACGCTATAGCTCCCTACGTCTGACTGAAGAAGCCATTGTTGAAATGTCAACCACCCTCGTCAACAGCAAATATGAAGACTGCAGCAAAGTAGGATTGAATCCTTTCTGGAAACTTAACCCGACACCAGAGTTAAATCCCCTTGATTCCTTTTTCTTCGGCAGTTAAGTATTTGCATGAGTTTCAACCTGTTATTCTCCTACAGGCTAAATCTGACTTTTGGAAGGCCAAATATGATCATGAGGCTTCCAAAAAAGCTAGAGCCGCCACAATAGCCGCCAAGAAGACGGCCAGAAAATCTAAGAAGAAACCAACTGCTTCTGACATGTTCAAGTTTGATGATGTCTTTGAGTCGGAGGTAGCCCTTGACTCTCTTGGCATGCTTTTTAACAACCTTATTGACACTGACTATTACCAGGATGACACAGGGCTAGCCAAGCAGTAGAAGAAGAGTTAACTATTATTTCCTCTGATTTAGAACCTTTGCCAAGGCAGAAACCTCGGCGGGTAACCCGGAAAGTAAGGTTTTCACACCCCTTGGCTTATTTAGATCCTCATTTTCTTTTGAAAAAGCAGCAACATGAGAGCCGCCATCAGACCCGGACTCGTGGAGACGATGAGTTACCCTCCGGCTTACCAAAAACTCCTCGAAAATGCCAGAATGAGGTTCTTTTACGTCTTAACTCTGATAAACGAGTCACTTTTATAAATCACTCAACCATAATTCCATTTTTATAGGAGATTGCTCGTTCCTCCTCTGGTGATTCCTCCCAAACTCAGTTGCCAGCTTTTAAGACCGTCCCCGGGTAAAGATAATTATCCTTCTTCTGCACCTTTATGCCTGTATCGGTATATTGACTCGTTAAATTCTCCTTAGTGGTCAAGCAAAGCCCAAGAAGGCCAACATGACCAAACCGGCCAAAGACCCGAAAATCACTGAACCAGCGCAGCCGACTCTTGCCTCGGAACAACCTGAAGCGCCGGAAGACCCCGCTGCAAACGTTCACTCAGATCTTCCCGAGCCATCTGTTAACGAAACTGTTCTCAATTCATCCACTACTGAGCTGTCAAGCTCAGCTAACCCGCCAGAGAATTACGACAATGATGTTTTAATCACTAGTAGCAGATTCGTTGAACCAGGTAATCCAACTGTGCTGGCAAGACACTCCGCCAAGTAAGAGGTCATGGAGAGGCAGAAAGTGAGGTTTGATGTCTCCCACTACACCCATATGAGTATTGGCGAAGTACTATCTGGCTACCTTAGCCAAGTCAACTCCAGCCATGACTCAAAGATTGAAATTGTCAAACAGTTGTATCAGAATATGAGGTATGTCATACGGCTTATATATACATCCTGTCAGCCCCTAAGTCTTCTAATTATGAAAAAACTTGAATAATCTGTAGACTTTGAAATGTTTAGAAGATCCTGTCCTAGACTCCCTCCAAGTCCGGTTTATATACTGTAAAGCCGGATTCTGATGATAGCATAACTGTTGCATGTGTAGTCCCCAAGGGCCGGCTTAATCAGTATGAATGAGCCGGTTCTTAAGTAGGAAAAAACAACAATATACATTAGCCCCCAAGTGCCAAGTGTTATTGCTTGCAAAAACACTTGGGACTTGCTTTTATAATCTGCCATGAAACTAACAACCTTATTGTGTATACAGGCTGCAACCGCAGAACTGGAATCCCGATTGACTGAAGCCAAGACCCGGCTGTCGACTCAGGAGACTGAAACAAAGAAGAATGAACCCAAGCTCCAGTTAAGCATGTCTGAAGCAGAGAAACTAAAGACCAGTTTTAATGCAGAGAAAATCCTGGGCCGATGAAAAGATTGCCCTGACACAGCGTGTTGAAACGGCCAAGGTGGCTCTCAAGGAAGTTACCGATGAACTCACCGGTTTAAAGAACCGTGTGTCTCAGATGGTCTCTGCCGTCTTGGGTGAGTCACCTTATTATTTACTTAAAGTCTATTTTTGTCACCATAATGTGAGCCGCCTGCTTAACCTATTGGAAATATCTCACAGGTCCCCGGAGCAGCAATCTGAGTCAAAATAGCTTGATAAAGCTCAAGGCGGTTTACACCCTTGTGGAGCAACTGTATACTGGAGCTCAACGGGCTCTTGCCATTATCTCCCCAGCTAACCAAGGACCAAACTTATTGAGTGATGTCTTGAAGAAGCTACCATCTTACCTGCCAGGTTTCAAGAAGTTAAGCGTTCCTGTGCGAGAGCCGGAGCCGTAACTTCTTTAAGCCGCTCCAAAGCCTGGGTTTCGGAGCTAGACCCGGTGGACATAGCCAAGGGGTACCCTAGATTTAAGGAAGATGGGAGTCCCTTCGACCAAGAAGACTTTGCTGCTTGTGTAAAAGAGATTTGTCCTCATGCCACCATCATTACCGAAGAAACCAATCTTACCAAGTATTAGCCGGGTTTTGATGCTGAAAATAAAAAGATGGCAACTCCTTCGTATAAAGTGATGGATCTAATCCCACCGGTTCGCCAGCACACCTTCACCCCGGAAATTGACCCGCCTGGTCTAATTGATGATGAGGCTGAGTTCGTCGCCCTTCATGGCTTTGATTGGTCCAAGCCCAATTTCCAGACGATGGAGGAGGATGAATCAGCAAGGGATGAGTCATAACAATCCAATCAACCCGGCCAGGAGTGATGAGCCGGCTTTAGTTTATCATCTGCTATGAGAGTTTAAAAACAGCATTATCCCTTTGGGCTCCAAGCGCCTTGTAATAGGCTAGCTTAAAGCTTCATGTTCTGCTTATGCCATCGTGCAGATTGTGCTGCGTACAACACTTTTATCCGTCATGTGAACATATGCCTTACATCCTTTACAATATCAGTAGTGTTTGAATCTATTCCTGCATGTAAAATATGAAAACTGTCCTGGCGGTTTATCGCCGGACGGGTCAAAACGCCCAGTACACAACCATGGAAACCAACATAACTGTATAATCAAGGCTGGATGTAAGGATAATTAAGGCTAGAAAACCTCTGATTGAAGAAACATAGATGAGCCTGTTATGAATTTTAGCGGCAATATCATACCTGTGATCTTGAATCTGAACTGCCGGCTTATGTGACCAGAACAGTAAGGGTGACAACCCAATCTTTAGAAGCCAACACTTCCATATGTATGATGACTATCATACACTGGCGATTCATCGTCCAAAAACCAAGCCGGTTTAAATTGAAACCATACTTATACTTAGATCTAGATGAGAAAACCACAAAAAAACAAAGGATTATCTTTCAAACAACATAAGTAAAACACCAAGAAAAATTTAGAGGGTTCTGATTCGAATACGATCAGTAAACCGGACCAGAGGGGTTAAGCTAGGATTCGAGTATGATCATGCGCCGATCAAGAGGGTACCGACAGCTATGTTCTCTTTGGTTCGAATACGACCTATGTTCGAGCAGGAAGCCCCCTAGTGATCATAAGGTTTAACGGCTAGATTCAAATATGATCATGAGCCAGACCAAAGGGTTAAGCTAGATTTGAACACAATCAGCCCCTAATTGGTCATTTTGAAAATATAATGATAAAGACATGTGATTATTGAGAATGAAAAGGACAGAGGTCCTGCTTTATTACTTATCATAATATATACAATGTCAAAGTATGTACATCATGAGAGCTGGTGGCTCAAGTATAGTAAGGCCGAAGATGAGCGATATTCCATGGCCGGCGGGTCTCTTCCTCCGACTTACGTGAGTCTTTGTGCTCTCAAACATCGATGAGGTAGTATGACCCATTGTTCAAGTTCCTGTTGACCATAAAGGGTTGATACGTCTCCGTCGTATCTAGTTTTCCAAACACTTTTGCCCTTGTTTTGGACTCTAACTTGCATGATTTGAATGGAACTAACCCAGACTGACGCAGTTTTCAGCAGAATTGCTATGGTGTTATTTATGTGCAGAAACAAAAGTTCTCAGAATGACCTGAAACTTCACGGAACATCTATTCGGAAATAATAAAAAATCCTTGCAAAAGATGAAGACCAGGGGGCCCACCACCTGTCCACGAGGGTGGGGGGCGCGCCTGCCCCCCTAGGGCGTGCCCCCCTACCTCGTGGGCCCCCTGGAGCTCCTCCGACCTCAAATCCAACTCTATATATTTGCTTTCTGGAAGAAAAAAATTAGAGAGAAGGATTCATCGCATTTTATGATACGAAGCCACCGCCAAGCCCTAAAACCTCTCAGGAGGGCTGATCTGGAGTCTGTTCGGGGCTCCAGATAGGGGAATCCGTCGCCATCGTCATCATCAACCATCCTCCATCACCAATTTCATGATGCTTACCGCCGTGTGTGAGTAATTCCATCATAGGCTTGCTGGACGGTGATGGGTTGGATGAGATCTATCATGTAATCAAGTTAGTTTTGTTAGGGTTTGATCCCTAGTATCCACCATGTTCTGAGATTGATGTTGCTATGACTTTGCTATGCTTAATTTTTGTCACTAGGGCGCGAGTGCCATGATTTCAGATCTGAACCTATTATGTTTTCATCAATATATGAGAGTTCTTGATCCTATCTTGCAAGTCTATAGTCACCTATTATTTGTTATGATCCGTTAACCCCGAAGTGACAATAATCGGGATACTTACCGGTGATGACCATAGTTTGAGGAGTTCATGTATTCACTATGTGCTAATGCTTTGTTTTGGTACTCTATTAAAAGGAGGCCTTAATATCCCTTAGTTTCCATTAGGACCCCGCTGCCACGTGAGGGTAGGAAAAAACATGTCATGCAAGTTCTTTTCCATAAGAACGTATGACTATATTCGGAATACATGCCTACATTACATTGATGAATTGGAGCTAGTTCTGTGTCACCCTAGGTTATGACTGTTACATGATGAACCGCATCCGGCATAATTCTCCATCACCGATCCATTGCCTACGAGCTTTTCATATATTGTTCTTCGCTTATTTACTTTTCCGTTGCTATTGCTATCATCACTACAAAATACCAAAAACATTACTTTTGCTACTGTTACCTTTTTCTATCGTTACCACTACTATCATATTACTTTGCTACTAAATACTTTGCTGCAGATATTAAGTTTCTAGGTGTGGTTGAATTGATAACTCAGCTGCTAATACTTGAGAATATTCTTTGGCTCCCCTCGTGTCGAATCAATAAATATGGGTTGAATACTCTACCCTCGAAAACTGTTGCGATCCCCTATACTTGTGGGTTATCAAGGGTCCTTCCCAAGGTGGGGATAATTTGTGTGCATCAGTTTGGTCCTGGATGAGCCGGAGCACCAAGTCACCTTCTTGAAAGGTTCTCGACTTAACCCGACGGCTGTGATAACGGTGTAGGTCCTGTTCGTAAATCACCGAGCGGGCTGCTGCTAAGTCACGCTCTTCATCTAACAGGTCAAGCGCACCCTGACGGGCTCGTTCGTTCTCAGCTTCAATGCAAGCCGCCACGCAGGGTGAGTCATGAAGGATGTCACTAGGCAAGACTGCCTCTGCTCCATAAACCATGAAGAAAGGGGTATAACTCGTAGACCTGTTAGGGGTAGTATTGATGCTCCATATCACAGAGGGTAACTCCTCCGCCCAACAATTCGGCGTTCGTTGTAAAGTAACCATAAGCCGGGGCTTGAGACCTTTCAAGATTTCCTAATTGGCTCTTTCAGCTTGACCATTAGATTGGGGAGCTACTGATGAAACATCAAACCAGATATGTTCACGTTGGCAAAATTCCTCCATAGCACCTTTGGACAGATTAGTACCATTGTCAATTATAATGCTGTGTGGAAAGCCAAAACAAAAGATCACCTTTTTCATGAATTGAACCGCCGTGGCTGCATCACACTTACTAACCGGCTCTGCCTCAACCCACTTTGTGAATTTTTCAACTGCTACCAAAAGGTGTGTCTTTTTATCTTTGGATCTTTTGAAAGGTCCAACCATATCGAGTCCCCAGACTGCAAACGGCCAAGTAATTGGAATCATCCGCAATTCTTGAGCCGACACATGCACCTGTCGTGCGAATTTCTGACAACCATCACACCTACTGACCAAATCCTCCGCATCAGCGTGAGCCGTCAGCCAGTAAAAACCATGACGGAAAGCTTTGGCCACAAGAGACTTGGACCGGCATGATGGCCACAATCTCCTTCATGGATATCACGAAGAATTTCTTGACCTTCCTCAGGAGAGACACGACGTTGAAATGCCCCGGTGACATTGCGATGATGCAACTCACCGTTGGCAATTGTCATTGATTTAGACCGCTGGGTTATCTGTCTAGCCAAGGTCTCATCCTCAGGCAACTCACCCCGGGTCATATAAGCCAAATATGGCACTGTCTAATATGGGATGACGTGAAGAGCCGCCACCAATTGAGCTTTCGGGTCTGGAACAACCAAGTCTTCCTCTGTAGGCAACTTGACAGAAGGGTTATGGAGAACATCCAAGAAAGTGTTAGGTAGCGCCGGCTTACGCTGAGACCCCAGCCGGCTTAAAGCATCAGCCGCTTCATTCTTTCTGCGATCAATGTGCACTTGGTAACCCTTGAAGTGTCCAACAATGGATTCAACTTCGCGGCAATAAGCCACCATGAGAGGATCCTTGGAATCCCACTTGCCCAATACTTGTTGAGCCACCAAATCCGAGTCGCCAAAGCACCTTACCCGGCTCAAGCTCATCTCCTTAGCCATCCGAAGACCGTGGAGCAAGGCCTCATACTCAGATGTGTTGTTAGTACAGGGAAACATCAACCGTAGCACATAACAAAAATTTTCACCTCGAGGGGAAGCTAAAACAACTCCAGCCCTCGAGCCCTCTAGCCCGGACCCATCAAAATGAATAGTCCAATATGTGTTGTCCGACTTCTCTTCAGGCATCTGCAACTCTGTCCAATCATTGATGAAGTCCACTAGTGCTTGAGATTTGATGGCAGTGCGTGGCACATACTTTAAACCATGAGGCCCAAGCTCAATGGCCCACTTGGCAACTTGTCCCGTGGCTTCTCTATTTTGAATAATATCTCCTAAAGGAGCAGAGATAACCACAGTGATAGGATGACCCTGGAAATAATGCTTTAAGCTTTCGGCTCGCCATGAACACCCCATAAACAAGTTTCTGCCAATGTGGGTATCTCTGTTTGGAATCAATGAGCACCTCACTGACGTAGTAAACCGGCTGTTGAACCGAATATTCCTTGCCAGCCTATTTGCGCTCTACGACAATGGCCACACTGACACCACGTGTGTTAGCAGCCACATATAACAATAATGGCTCCTTATCAATGGGAGAAGCAAGAACCGGCGGCTCAGCGAGCTGTCTCTTCAGATCTTCAAAGGCAGAGTTAGCAGCATCACTCCAGACAAAATCATCTGTCTTCTTCATCATTTGGTACATCGGTATAGCTTCCTCACCTAACCGGCTTATGAACCGGCTTAAAGCAGCAACATGACCTGCCAATCGCTGAACGTCATTGATGCACGCTGGCTTAGCCAAAGATGTAATTTCTTTGATTTTCTTTGGGTTAGCCTCGATGCCTCTGTTATAAACCAAAAAACCCAAAAGCTTACACGCCGACACTCCAAAAACGCACTTGGCCGGGTTAAGCATCATCTTGTAGACCCAGAGGTTATCAAACGTTTCCTTCAGATCATCTATCAAGGTCTCCTTCTCTCTGGACTTCACCACTATATCATCCACATAAGCATGAACATTGCGCCCAATCTGATTATGAAGACAGTTCTGCACACATCGCTGATAAGTCGCCTGGGCACTTTTGAGCCCAAAAGGCATAGACACATAGCAGAAGGCTCCAAATGGAGTAATAAAAGCCGTCTTCTCCTGGTCCTTAACTGCCATCTTGATCTGATGATAACCAGAATAAGCATCCAAAAAGCTCAAACGCTCACAACCCGCCGTAGCATCAATGATTTGATCAATACGAGGGAGAGCAAAAGGATCAGCCAGACATGCCTTGTTTAAGTCCATGCAATCCACACACATACACCAGGTGTCGTTCTTTTTAAGCACGAGCACCGGGTTAGCCAACCACTCTGGATGAAAAACTTCAATAATGAATCCAGCCGCCAAGATCCGGGCCACCTCTTCACCAATGGCCTTGCGCCTTTCCTCATTGAACCGCCGAAGAAACTGCTTGACCGGCTTAAATTTTGGATCAATGTTGAGAGTGTGCTCAGCGAGTTCTCTCGGTACACCTGACATGTCAGAAGGTTTCCATGCAAAGATGTCCCGGTTCTCATGGAGGAACTCGATGAGCATGCTTTCCTATTTGGGATCAAGATTAGCACTGATACTAAACTGCTTAGATGAGTCACCTAGAAAAAAATCAATGAGCTTAGTGTCATCAGCCGACTTAAACTTCTGCAACGGCTCTTGCTCTGTAGTTGGCCTTTTCAAAGACGTCATGTCCGCCGGGTCAACATTATCTTTGTAGAGCTTCAACTCCTCTGTTGCACAAGCCGATTCGGCATAAGCAGCATCACCTTCCTCACATTCCAAGGCTATCTTCCAATTCCCATGCACTGTGATAGTGCCCTTATGACCTGGCATTTTGAGCTGCAAATAAACATAACATGGCCGTGCCATGAACTTGGCATAATCCGGTCATCCAAACAGGGCGTGATACAGGCTCTTGATTTTGACCACCTCAAAAGTTAATTTCTCGGCCCTGGAATCATGCTCATCTCCAAAGGCTACCTCCAGCTCAATCTTACCCACTGGGTATGCCGACTTACCAGGCACCACTCCATGAAAAACAGTGTTGGGCGTCTTAAGACTTTTGTCAGTCAACCCCATGCGACGGAAAGTCTCATAATAGAGGATGTTCATGCTACTGTCTCCGTCCATGAGTACTTTAATGAATTTATATCCACCAACCTGAGGTGCCACCACCAAAGCCAAGTGACCCGGATTGTCAACCCAGGGAGGGTGATCCTCCCTACTCCATAGAATAGGCTGCTCAGACCATCTCAAATAACGAGGGACTGCCGGCTCAACAGCATTCACAACCCTCTTATGAAGCTTCTGGTCCCGTCTGCACAAACTGGTGGTGAACACATGATACTGTTCACTATTCAACTACTTTGGATTGCTCTGGTATCCAGATTGTTGTTGCTACTGCTGACCTCCTTGGCCAGATTGCTGACTGTACCCATCTTGATTTCCTTGAGAGCCTTGAAAATTGGAATTTGAACCGCCGCCCGGACCATGAAAACCACCGCCACCCGAGTCGCTGCCCGGCCCATGATTGCTATTGAACATGTTAGAGTTCTTGAAAGCCTTCATGATTGTACAGTCCTTCCACAGGTGAGTGGCTGGTTTTCTGCTAAGTACCGTGCCTTGGACAAGGCTCATTTAGCAGCTGCTCAAGAGTGGGACCTGACCCGCCCGACCGAGGAGGTGGCCTCCCCTTACGTCGCTGATTGTTGCCCTGTGTATTGGTGTTAGCCATGAACTCCAAACTACTGTCAGCCTTACGTTTATTATTGCCTCCCTGATTTTCCGGGTTATGCTGATGACCCTTGCCGTTCTTCTTCCCCTTCCCTGTCTTTTACTCGTCAGACTCGGGATCCTTGGTACTATCAGAGTCGGCATACTTGACTAGAGCCACCATCAGCTGGCCCATGTCATTACAATCGCGTTTGAGCCTCCCCTGCTTCTGTTTCAAAGGCGTAAAACGACAATTTTTCTCCAACATTAAGACTGCAGATCCGGCATCCATCTTATCATATGAATGTATTATGGCTTTGACCCGGCGCACCCAATGGTTCGTGGACTCTCCTTCCTCTTGTTTAAAATTATTCAAATCCACAATTTACATGGGCTTCTTGCAAGTGTCTTTAAAATTCTGAATAAACCGGGCTTTTAATTCTGCCCATGAGCCGATGGAATTGGGTGACAGCCCCTTCAACCAAGTGCGAGCCGTTCCATCTAACATCATGGTGAAGTACTTGGCCATTACCGCGTCACTGACCTCCAGTAACTCCATGGCCATCTCATAGCTTTCAATCCATGCCCCTGGCTGTAAATCGGCCGTGTAATTAGGCACCTTTCGAGGCCCCTTGAAATCCTTTGGCAAACGCTCATTACACAGAGCCGACACCAAGTAAGGGACACCTCTGTCCTTGTGGCCACGCCTGCCTCAACAGAGGTCGCCGGATAAACAGGAAAAGCCTGGTGAGCCGCCTGCTCAGCTGCCTG
Source organism: Triticum dicoccoides (assembly GCF_002162155.2). NCBI lineage: Eukaryota > Viridiplantae > Streptophyta > Magnoliopsida > Poales > Poaceae > Triticum > Triticum dicoccoides. The sequence goes on from NC_041382.1 coordinate 659,910,244, forward strand.
TTGAGCCACCCGCTCAGCCTCTTGGCGGATCCTATCCTGGTCAACCAAGTTAAGAGCTCCATCACATGCCGGGTCGCGCCCGCATGGTTGGTCACGGTGCCGGGCGTTGCTTGAAACGGCTGCTGAATCTATGTGCCTGCTATAACTCGGGCTCTGGCTTGGGCGAGGCGTCGAATGAAGCCTGTCTCGACTATAAGAATATGCCTCCTGCTGCGCCAGAGCCGTCTGAAGAAGTTCTCTGACCCTTTGGGTTTCAATCACCGTCGGAGAGTCACCCTCCGCTGGTAGAGCCGCCAGTCGCGCCGTCACAGCGATCATGTTCTCCAAAGGGTTAGAATAATGACCCGGTGGTGTTGGTACATAAGGAGGTGGAGCAGTATTCATCCGAGGAGGTTCCATCACTCGTGGCTGAACCGGTGCCTCGGCCCCGGGCGTTGCCACCCGGTTCACCTCTGGCGGGTTACTGGGGCCTGCACCGGGTGTGCGGAAAAGGTTTCTAGGATCGTAAGTCAGAGGCAGACGTGACTGAGCCTTCTAGTGTCTTCTCCTCATGACCTCGTTTGATGCGTTTAGATCCATCGTGAGCTGAAAAGCCTTTGATTGAATCTGCTGAGCTCGAGCATCCAAAGCCGCCCGCTCCGCAGCCATCCTGACGTCCTCCATTGCTAGGTTTTCCTTGGCTTGTACTACCTCCTCACATAACCATGCCACTTCTGCATCATGCTGAGCCTGATCCGCTGGGTTAACCACGGCAGTCAACAGGGCTGCCATCCTATCCATGAGATCCATCAGCGCCTGAGCCGGCGGGCACGCAGGGCCTCCTGCCCCAGCTGCCGCTGATCTGGAGGTTATTGCTGCCGCGGCCATAGAGTTTTGAACGGGTTGCGTGCAAGTCATGAAGATCCCTGCTCTACTTGGCGGCTCAAAGGGGTCCGGAATACTGTTGCCATCGGAACAGCCCCCAAGCCCACCGTCTTGCAATTGATACAATGAATCCGTCGCACCTGTGGACGATCCACCATCAGAGCAGATGGCTGTCTCATTGCCAGACTCCGGTTCTTCAGAGAACTCTCCTCCATGGATGCATCTCACGAAGGCACTCTTCACGGCGGGCTGAGTACAGGTAGGTCTCGCGCGTTGAGCCGTCTTGATGATGTCAGTGCAGATGTCTGTCTTAGGGCCCGGCTCGCCAATCTGGCTAATGAAGACGTGGATTCCGCTGAAGGGGACCCAGTACCCGTACTCAATTGAGTCGACGTCGGGGCCCCAGCCTGCGTCGTTGATGTAGAGCTTGCCGCGACGACTCTTGGTCATCTGGTCCACAACGTATCCCTTGAGCCCTTCGAAGCTGCCCTTCAATAACTCAATCCACCATGCGCAGGCCCCACGGTGGAGCCATCTCACCAGGACAAAGGACACGACACCGTATGAACTGTGGTTTAGCAAGAAACCTAAGCTGTCTGTTAACTAGCTGTCTGTTAAAGGGGTTAAACAGGACAAAGGACACGAGAGGTTTATGAACTGTGGTTTAGCAAGAAACCTAAGCTGTCTGTGAAAGGACTTAATCGTCTATGTATTCACACATGTACTGTTGGGGATATGACTACCAGATATGACCCGCCCAGGAGGGGTCGGGTCAACCACAATGGCGGTTCACCAGTATGAAGCCCCAGAAGTATACAAGGTGGCGGTTCACAGTTAGGCTTATGATAGGCCCAAGCCCAGAGGCGGCTTAAGGCCCATACGTATAAACCGCCATGTATGAATAGACTTGTAATGTAAGGCATGTAAGATACGTCACTGAGACGAACACATTGTATGAGCCGGCCGGGACTCTGTATGCCGCAGGGCGTCAACCCGTGTATATAAGGGACGACCCGGCGGCTTAGGACAAGAGACAACAGATCGAGAGGCAGGTTAAGCGTATTCGCTCCTTGGTCATCGAAACCTAGCAATATCATCTCAACTAGACTAGGCCTTTACCTTCACCGCAAGGGGCCGACACAGTATGAACTGTGGTTTAGCAAGAAACCTAAGCTGTCGTTTCTTAAAGTTTGGGGTTGTGATGCTTATGTGAAAAAGTTTCAGCCTGATAAGCACAAACCTAAATTGGAAAAGTGAGTCTTCATAGTATACCCCAAAAAACTGTTGGGTACACCTTCTATCACAGATCCGAAAGGCAATATCTTTGTTGCTAAAGAGTGGATCCTTCTAGAGAAGAAGTTTCTCTCGAAAGAAGTGAGTGGGAGGAATGTAGAACTTGATGAGGTAATTGTTCCTTCTCCCGAATTGGAAAGTAGTTCATCACAGAAATCAGTTCTAATGATCTCTACACCAATTAGTGAGGAAGCTAATGATGATGATCATGAAACTTCAGATCAAGTTACTACCGAACCTCGTAGGACAACCGGAGTATGGTCTGCACCAGAGTGGTACAGTAATCCTTTCTGGAAGTCATGTTACTAGACCATGACGAACCTACGAACTATGAGGAAGCGATGATGAGCCCAGATTCCGCGAAATGGCTTGAGGCCATGAAATCTGAGATGGGATCCATGTATGAGTACAAAGTATGGACTTTGATTGACTTGCCCGATGATCGGTGAGTCATTGAGAATAAATGTATTTTCAAGAGGAAGACGTACACTGATAGTAGTGTTACTATCTACAAAGCTCGAATTGTCGTAAAAGGTTTTCGACAAGTTCAAGATGATGATTACGATGAGATTTTCTCACTTGTAGCTATGCTTAAAAGTCTGTCCGAATCATGTTAGCAGTTGCCGCATTTTGTAAAATCTGGCAAATGGATGTCAAAACTGCATTCCTTAATGGATTTCTTAAAGAAGAGTTGTATATGATGCAACCAGAAGGTTTTGTCGATCCTAAAGGTGTTAACAAAGTAAGCAAGCTCCAGCGATCCATCTATGGACTGGTGCAAGCATCTCGGAGTTGGAATATATGCTTTGATAAAGTGATGAAAGCATATGGTTTTTATACAGACTTGCGGTGAAGCCTGTATTTACAAGAAAGAGAGTGGGAGCACTACAACATTTCTGATAAGTATATTTGAATGACATATTGTTGATCGAAAATAATGTAGAATTTTCTGGAAAGCATAAAGGAATGTTTGAAAATAGTTTTTCAAAGAAAGACATCGGTGAAGACATACATATTAAGCATCAAGATCTATAGAGATAGATCAAGACGCTTGATATATTTTCAATGAGTACATACCTTGACAAGATTTTGAAGTAGTTCAAAATGTTACAGCCAAAGAAGGAGTTCTTACCTGTGTTGCAAGGTGTGAAGTTGAGTAAAGACTCAAAAACCCGACCATGACAAAAAAATAGAAAGAGAATGAAAAGTCATTCCCTATGCCTCAGTCATAGGTTCTACAAAGTATGCTATGCTGTGTACCAGACCTATTGTGTACCTCACCATAAGTTTGGCAAGAAGGTACAATAGTGATCCAGGAGTGGATCACTGGACATCGGTCAAAAATATCCTTAGTGAAATAAGGAAATGTTTCTTGGTTATGGAGGTGACAAAGAGTTCGTCGTAAGGAGTTACGTCGATGCAAGCTTTGACACTGATCTGGATGACTCTAAGTCTCGATCTAGATACATATTGAAAGTGGGAGCAATTAGCTAGAGTAGCTATGTGCAAAGCATTGTAGACATAGAAAATTTGCAAAATACATACGGCTCTGAATGTGGCAGACCCATTGACTAAATTTCTTCCACAAGCAAAACATGATCACTCTTTGGGTGTTAATCACATAGTGATGTGAACTAGATTATTGACTTCACTAAACCCTTTGGGTGTTAGTCACATGGAGATGTGAACTAATCACATAAAGATGTGAACTATTGGTGTTAAATCAGATGACGATGTGAATTAGATTATTGACTCTAGTGCAAGTGGGAGATTGAAGGAAATATGCCCTAGAGGCAATAATAAAGTTGTTATTTATATTTCCTTATATCATGATAAATGTTTATTATTCATGCTAGAATTGTATTAACCGGAAACAGAGTACATGTGTGAATACATAGACAAATAGAGTGTCACTAGTTTGCCTCTACTTGACTAGCTCGTTGAATCAATGATGGTTATGTTTCCTAACCATAGACATGAGTTGTCATTTGACTAACGGGATCACATCATTAGAGAATGATGTGATTGACTTCACCCATCCGTTAGCTTAGCACAATGATCGTTTAGTTTGTTGCTATTGCTTTCTCCATAACTATACATGTTCCTATGACTATGAGATCATGCAACTCCCGAATACCGGAGGAACACTTTGTGTGCTACCAAACATCACAACGTAACTGGGTGATTCCGATGGTGTCTCCGATGGTGTTTGTTGAGTTGGCATGGATCAAGATTAGGATTTGTTAGTCCGATTGTCGGAGAGGTATCTCTGGGCCCTCTCGGTAATGTACATCACTATAAGCCTTGCAAGCAATGTAGCTAATGAGTTAGTTATGGGATGTAGCATTACGGAACGAGTAAAGAGACTTGCTGGTAATGAGATTGAACTAGGTATTGAGATATCGACGATCGAATCTCGGGCCAGTAACATACCAATGACAAAGGGAACAACGTATACCGTTATGCGGTTTGACCGATAAAGATCTTCGTAGAATATGTAGGAGCCAATATGAGCATCCAGGTTCCGCTATTAGTTATTAACTGGAGACATGTCTCGGTCATGTCTACATAGTTCTCGAACCCGTAGGGTCCGCACGCTTAACGTTCAGTGACGATTGGTATTATGAGTTTATTTTATTTGATATACAGAAGGTTTTTCGGAGTCCCGGATGAGGTCGCGGACATGACGTGGAGTCTCGAAATGATCGAGCCGTAAAGATCGATATATTGGAAGGCTATATTTGGACATCGGAAAGGTTTCGAGTGATCCGGGTATTTTTTAGAGTATCCGGGGAGTTACGGGAATACGGGAGTACATATGGGCCTTAGTGAGATTTAAGGGGAAAAGAGGAGAAGCCACGAGGGCTGGCTGTGAGCCCCCGATGGCCCTAGTCCGAATTGGACTAGGGGAGGGGTTGCACCCCTCTTTCCTTCTCCTCCCCTTCTCCTCCCCTTCTCCTTCCTCCCCTCCTAGTAGGACTAGGAAAGGAGGAAACCTACTCCTACTAGGAGGAGGATTCCCCCCCTTTGGTGCGCCTAGAGAGGCCGGCCAGCCTCCCCTCCCCCTTTATATACGTGGGGGGGGGGGCACCCTAGAACACACAAGTTGATCAATTGATCTTTTAGCCATGTGCGGTGCCCCCCTCCACCATAATCCACCTCGGTCATATCGTAGCGGTGGTTAGGCGAAGCCCTGCGTCGGTAGCATCATCATCATCGACATCATGCTGTTGTGCTGACGGAACTCTCCCTTGAAGCTCTGCTGGATCGAAGTTCGTGGGACGTCATCGAGCTGAACATGCGCTGAACTCAGAGGTGCCTTGCGTTCGCTACTTGGATCGGTCGGATCATGAAGAGGGACAACTCATGAGGACGTATATCTTTCTGAGTTGTGGATTCATAGATTAATATGTCGAACTAAGTTCAACAGGTTTCTTCCAGATAACCCATGCAGGAAGGTAAAACTGGCAGAATCACAATTATGAATGGAGAACTCCTCAAGAGTACTCTGATTGTGATATTTTGATTCAAAGAACTTCTGCCTTAATGGTTTATGGTATTTGGAAGAAAGAAATACCACGGACCTCGAGGACTGTCGCAAGGTTACTAATATCCTAAAGGAACGTGCAAACACTATCAACACCAGGTAAGTAGGGTGAATCTCAGGTTCAAGAACCCAGGAATAGAATACCTACTACTAAATGGCATCACGGGATGCTTTCGAGAATGGTGGCCAGAATCATCACACCGGAACACAAAACATGGCTAGATTACTAGGTGACTCCTAAAACACCTAGGGTCATAGTAATAGCTCCAACATATATGTCGAGGCAACAGAGTACCTCAACTCACCGATTGGTGTGATTAATCTGGCCCAAATGGACATCAGGAATAGGAGGAAGGGATTTGCAAATGCATCAGACTACTTAGAAACCTGGGATGACTCGGACAGCATAACGGCTGTAAATGATCAAAATGATTTGAGACATCCTGCAAAGTGGTGGCATAACCACTCAACATCACAATATCAAAGTTCTGAGATCAACTGTCAACATACGGAAGTAGTAGGAACAGAACTGAGGCTTGAAACTAGCAATCCAATAAGTCTCTAAGATAGTAACTCGTCATCCTGATAGATCGATGAGAAGGCCTAGTTCTTAATCCCCGTAGAAGAGAAGAGAATGACTCAGATCAGAGGGCATAAGGTAAAGGAGTAAAAAGAGCCTTACGTTCCCTTCCACAATCAATTCCCTTACATAACTAAAGCATTTCTAGACTCAACTTCGACCGGTTTGGCTTGGTAATCCTACAGGCAGTCAGGCTCTGATACCAAAGCTGTCAGGACCCCGATTCCAAGTCACATCGATCTAGTCGGTAACACCTCATATCACATTGGGCCTCATGCATGGTATCCCCACGGGTGTCGCCTTACCATGGCCCGGGACCGTTTGCGCCTTTTGGCTCACGTATATGATAGTGTCGCTAGCATCCATATGACAGAGAACCCAGGCCGACATGGCTAGTCGTGAACCCAAAGCGGCACAAACCTATGGGGACAGGCATACATGAATCACATCGAGCATGTCGGTCATCAGCGAGTGAATCCGGGCTGTAGCACTGGGCTAACAGGACTCAGGGGAACCCGGGCTGTAGCAGGCTAGGCAGGACTCTGGAAGGGACAGACATAGGAACGAAATGAAACACATGCCGGCCAGTCAAGTGAAATGAGCAGTAGTGCTGGGCTAGCAGGACTTCGGTGAACCGGGCTGTAGCGGACTACTATGGCTCAAGGAGCACTAGACTACATTTCCCCATAAGAGAGGCTGCCAAGGATAAATAACTAGATTGTCGGATCCCACACATACCAAGCATTTCAATCATACACACAATATGCTCGATATGTGTAAATACAACATGGCATCACAACATAACACTACGACTCAAGTATTTATTCATTAGGCTCCGAGGAGCGAGATATTACAAACATGGGTCTCATGACCCAACAATCATAGCATACAAATCAAGCACATGCGGAAGCTTAACATGTCTGAGTACAGACATCTACAAATGAAAAAGGCTAATAAGCCTGACTATCTACCAAATCCTGCCGAGGGCACAAGATCGTAGCTGAAGTATCAAGATGAACGTCGAATTCCACGCAGAACTACTAGCGAGACTGAAGTCTCTCTGCAAAAACATAAAATAGGCAAACATGAGTACAATGTACCCTACAAGACTTACATCAGAACTATCTACATATGCGCCGGTATCAATAAAGGGGGAGGTGGAGTTTGACTGCAGCAAGCTAGCTTTGACTCAGTGGCTAACTTGAACTACGACTGCAAGCAACTCTTTTGAGGTGGCGCACACGAGTCCACATATTCACCATTCAATACACCACTATGGATCCGCTTCCGTCTCCCTATGGGAAGGCCATCCATAGCACTCACACTTATCTTGCGAGTTTTAGAGTATCCACTTTCACTTGTCTATGAACTGTTATAGGCAACCCAGAAGTCCTTCACCGCGGACACGGCTATTTGAATAGATCATTTATAACCCTGCAGGGGTGTACTTCTTCACACACGCTCTCGCCACTTACCACCATGTACACGTCGTGTATCTCGGCAACCTTCAAGCGGAAGCCTGGCGAGGGATTCGGCCACGACCTGACTAACCACACAAGTCTCTAGTCCAGGTTTATCGCCTATTCGGGTTCCATCTGCGAGGAGATCCAGCCGAAGTTTCGCTCATAGCCCCAAATGATGTGTGCAGGGTTCCCGAGACACCAAACGGGCGCCCGGTACACCGTGCCACGGTGTATCTACCGCATCATAGCCCACCCCTAGGGTCAGCACTACGCACGGCCGCCAACACATATCCTACAAACACCAGAAACTAGTTGCAACTCCTGGACAGAGGACAAGGGTAGTTAATAAGTCGAGAGGGTCCATTGGTTTCGGGCCCAATGCATGGTAGTAGTTGTTCATGGATCACAAACACAGAACTCAGTTCCTGAGGACGGCTGCAATGAGACAACCCACCATGTACTCCAACATGGCCTCTCACCGCTACCTTTACCAAATCGTGTTCACACACTTAGCTCTCAACGGTAGGACATGTTCACCACATTCCAATTCATCCCCGATGAATCAGAACTGACTCAACTCTAAGCAGTAGCAGGCATGACAAATAAGCATGAATGAGTAGGCACAACAAGGCTCAAACAACTCCTACTCATGCTAGTGGGTTTCATCTATTTACTGTGGCAATGACAGGACATGCAGAGGATAAGGGGTTCAACTACCGCAGCAAGTAACAGATGAATCTTTGTTGTCCTAATGCAGTAAAAGAGAGTAGGAGTGAGAGAGTGGGGTTGTATCGGAATGAACAAGGGGGTTTTGCTTGCCTGGCACTTCTGAAGATAGTATAACCCTTCATCGGTGTCATCGATCACATCATCGAAGTAACGTCTACTAAGAGGGGACAATCACCGGCAAACACAATAGAACCAACACTCACTGCAATGCACAATCAAATGAATGCCATGTCATGTTAAGGAACTAAATTGACCTAATGCAACAGTAAGCCAAGTTAATTGAAGTGGAATTCAAATAGGGTTAAACTCCAACTCCAAATGCTAGTTCATAAATTGCCCTAATCATGATTTATGCTATTCAGTTAGGTTAACTTGTTCAATCATGCATGAAAGTGCCATAAACATATTCTTCATATTTTTCTGATAATTTTTCATATATAATTTATTTCATTCTGAGCTACGGTTGAATTTCTATGATTTTTGGAAGTTTAAAACATTTTCCGGAATTTCCTGAATAAACTTAAATCCAGAAAATGCTTTACTGCATCAGCATGACATAGGTGTGACGTCAGCAGGTCAACTGGGTCGGCTAGGTCAAACCTGACCAGTGGGACTGAGGGAGTCCTGGATTAGGGGGTGTCCGGATGGCCGGACTATACCTTCAGCCGGACTCCTGGGCTATGAAGATACAAGATTGAAAACTTCGTCCCGTGTCCGGAAGGGACTTTCCTTGGCGTGGAAGGCAAGCTTGGCGATACGGATATGTAGATCTCCTACCATTGTAACCGACTTTGTGTAACCCTAACCCTCTCCGATGTCTATATAAACCGGAGGGTTTTAGTCCGTAGGACAACGGATAGAACAACAATCATACCATAGACTAGCTTCTAGGGTTTAGCCTCTCCGATCTTGTGGTAGATCCACTCTTGTACTCAAGCATGACGTAGGGTCTTACCTCCATCAAGAGGGCCCGAACCTGGGTAAAACTTCGTGTCCCTTGCCTCCTGTTACCATCCGGCCTAGACGCACAGTTCGGGACCCCCTACCCGAGATCCGCTGGTTTTGACACCGACATTGGTGCTTTCATTGAGAGTTCCTCTGTGTTGTCGCCGTCAGGCTTGATGGCTCCTACAATCATCAATAGTGATGCAGTCCAAGGTGAGATCTTCCTCCCCGGACAGATCTTCGTCTTTGGCGGCTTCACACTGCGGGCCAATTCACTTGGCCATCTGGAGCAGACCAAAAGCTATGCTCCTGGCCGTCAGGTTAGATTTGGAAGTTTAAACTACACGGCTGACATCCGCGGGGACTTGATCTTCAACGGATTCAAGCCACTGCCGAGCGCGCCGCACTGTCACGACGAGCATGATCTAGCTCTGCCGCTGAATAGTGCCCTGGAGGCCGCACCCGCATCGGCTTCGACCCTTAATTCGGAGCCAACTGCGCCAATCGAGGATGGGTGGTTGGATGCCGCCTCGGGGGCTGCGATCCCAACGACGATCGAGCTGAACACCAGCCCCGCACTCCGCGAGACTCGTGACTCCAAGGAGCCGGACTCCTCACAGGACTCCGAACCCTCCGCGCCCCTGCCGATCGAATCCGATTGGGCACCGATCATGGAGTTTACTGCCGCGGACATCTTTCAGCACTCGCCTTTCGGTAATATTCTGAAGACGCTAAAGTCTCTCTCTTTATCAGGAGAGCCCTGGCCGGACTACGGTCGGCAGGGTTGGGATACGGACGATGAAGAAATTCAAAGCCCACCCGCCACACACGTTGTAGCCACTGTTGACGATTTAACCGACATGCTCGACTTCGACTCCGAAGACATCGACGGTATGGACGCTGATGCAGGAGACGATGAAGAACCAGCGCCTATTGTGCCCTGGAAAGCCACCTCATCATATGACATATACATGGTGGACACCCCAAAAGATGGAGACGACGATGGAACAGCGGAGGATGACCCCTCCAAGAAACAGCCTAAGCGCCGGCGTCAGCGGCGCCGCTCAAAATCCCGCCAAAGCAAATACGGTGATTCCAGCATAGGAGATAATAATACTCTGGAGAGTGCCGAAGAAAACCCCCTCCAGCAAGATTCAACATAGGAGAACGGAGAAGCCAGCCCTCATGAGAGAGCGGCAGACAGAGAGGTCGAGGACGATAATTATATGCCTCCCTTCGAAGACGAGGCAAGCCTCGACGACGGCGAATTCGTCGTGCCAGAGGATCCCGTCGAGCAAGAGCAATTTCAACGCAGGCTTATGGCCATGGCAAGAAGCCTCAAGAAAAAACAGCAACAGCTTAGAGCTGATCAAGATTTGCTAGTCGGCAGATGGACTGAAGTCCTTGCGACCGAAGAGCATAAACTCGAACGCCCCTCCAAGAGCTACCCAAAGCGCAGGTTGCTACCCCGATTAGAGGAGGAAGCACTTAAAGCTACATCACCAGCACTCGATACGGCCGACCGGCCACCTTGTGGCCGCGACAGAGAGGCCTCTCGGTCCTCCACTCAAGCCGCACCCCGTACTAAGGCACAGGAAAATGCGCTAGACCTGCGAGACATGTTGGAGGACAAGGCAAGGCAAACAAGATCGATCTACGGATCGCGTGGGCGCCCCACGACTCGAGACGATAACCGTCACGCTGGACACAAATCCGGTAGGGCCGAGCACAGTAGACAAAGCTCATTGGAGCTAAGTCGTGATATAGCCCAGTACAGAGGCGCCGCACACCCACTATGCTTCACAGACGAAGTAATGGATCATAAAATCCCCGAGGGTTTCAAACCCGTAAACATCGAATCATATGATGGCACAATAGATCCTGCGGTATGGATCGAGGATTATCTCCTTCATATCCACATGGCCCGCGGCGATGATCTCCACGCCATCAAATACCTCCCACTCAAGCTTAAAGGACCAGCTCGGCATTGGCTTAACAGCTTGCCAACATGATCAATCAGTTGTTGGGAGGACCTGGAAGCCGCATTCATCGACAATTTCCAGGGCACTTATGTGCGACCACCAGATGCCGATGACCTAAGTCACGTAATTCAGCAGCCAGAGGAATCGGCCAGGCAATTCTGGACACAGTTCCTAACAAAGAAAAATCAAATAGTAGACTGTCTGGACGCAGAGGCCCTAGAAGCCTTCAAGCATAACATCCATGACGGGTGGCTTGCCCGGCACCTTGGACAGGAAAAGCCGAAATCTATGGCAGCACTCACGACACTCATGACCCGCTTTTGCGCGGGAAAAGACAGCTGGCTTTCTCGTAGCAACAATATGACCAAGAACACCGGTAATTCAGATACCAGGGACAGTAGTGGCAGGTCGCGTCGCAACAAGCAGAAGCGCCGCACTAACGACAACAATGCTGAGGATACGGCAGTTAATGCCGGATTCAGAAGCAATAAATCCGGTCAGCAGAAAAAGCCATTCAGAAAAATCCTAGGGGCCCGTCCAGTTTGGACCGAATACTCGACCGCTTGTGCCAGATACATGGCACCCCCAAAAAGCCGGCCAATCACACCAACAGGGATTGTTGGGTGTTCAAGCAGGCAGGCAAGTTAAATGCCGAAAATACCAACAAGGGGCTGCATAGCGATGACGACGAAGAGCCCCGGCCGCCGAACAGCAGTGGACAGAAGGGTTTTCCCCCACAAGTGCGGACGATGAACATGATATACGCAACCCACATCCCCAAGAGGGAGCGGAAGCGCGCGTTAAGGGACGTATACGCGGTAGAGCCAGTCGCCCCAAAGATCAACCCATGGTCCTCCTGCCCGATCACCTTTGATCGAAGGGACCATCCCACTAGCACCCGTCATGGCGGATTCGCCGCATTGGTTCTAGACTCAATTATTGATGGATTTCATCTCACTAGAGTCCTTATGGACGGGGGCAGCAGCCTGAACCTGCTTTACCAGGATACAGTTCGGAAAATGGGCATAGATCCCTCGAGGATTAAGCCCACCAAAACGACCTTTAAAGGCGTAATACCATGTGTAGAGGCCAACTGTACAGGCTCAGTCACACTTGAAGTGGTTTTCGGATCTCCGAATAATTTCCGAAGCGAGGAGTTAATCTTCGACATAGCCCCATTCCGTAGTGGCTATCACGCACTGCTCGGGCGAACCGCATTTGCCAAGTTCAATGCGGTACCTCACTACGCATACCTTAAGCTCAAGATGTCAGGCCCTCGAGGAGTAATTATGGTCAATGGAAACACCGATCGCTCCCTCCGAACGGTGCAGCACACGGCGACCCTTGCAGCGGAAGTTCAAAGCAGCCTCTCCAGGCAGTTCTCCAGTCCGGCCATTAAACATACGGACACCATCAAGCGCGCCCGGAGTAACCTACAACAAGACCTCCTGGCACGTTCCGAGCAGGCGTACCAATACGGCCCCAACCCCGGCCCTCGCAAAAATGCGATGCCAGTGCTTTGCGTACATAACTACGCTCTAGAAATACCATGGGTACAGGGGGAGGGGCACCATCACGGCACGCCCAAAATACAGCTTAAACCCCACCATGGGCTGCCGATTTTTTAATTTTTTCTTACTTTCAGGATTTCATTCTTCGGAAGGCATGTTCGGCAGTTCAATTGCCGCACAAACGATGCAAGAACCAGGGAAGCAGACAAGCCATGCCACATTACGAAACTCCCAGGTGGTCTCTATCACGAGCAGTATACCTGTTTTGCATACCATTCCGCAGCCTGCCCCTGGAAAGGACATGTTAAATAGTCCAACCTTTTGCTTATCGCATTATTTGTATCGTTTTGCTTTGATCACAACCCTTTTTAATAAACAATGCATAGCTTCTGTCTATTTTTGCATTATCTTTTTTTTACAAATATATGTTCCTTAACGACATGTTGCACCCGTACACTTTGGTACGGCCAAAATACGCCAGGGGCTTCAGTACGCCTCAATATGGTGTGAGAAGTCCGAACACTTTAACAAGTGCGGCACCCCGAACTTATAGCATTATATGCATCGGCTCCGAATCATGTCTTGGGTCAGTAGTTGGGTTTGCCCGACTCCTATGTTTTGGTGCCTTATGTTCCGCTATATCGGCTAAGGTAGCACTAGGGGAACTACTGCGATTGTGCCCCAGTTGAGCTGGGTCGAGCACCTCAGTAGAGAAAGCTAAAACTGACTGTCATGATGAAGCGAGAGCTGGTCGTTGTTCGAGAGGTTTTTCGAGTCACTAAAGACTTATGCCGCTTAGAGCGAGGAGTCGGCTCTGTCCGGCCAAGGTGTGGATAGCGTCCCGAACTCGGTCTTCCGAATACCAAGGGCTTCGCCGAAATTTAAAATTATAGAATTCTATGGCTAAGTGAGAGTGTTCACGCATTATAGTCCGATTGCCTTGTTCCTTGTGCTGAGCGCCTCCCTCGAAGGACCCAAACATGGGAAAAAGAGCGCTCAGGTTTATCCCCGAACACCCCAGGACTAGTGGCACGGGGGAAGAAGCCGACGACTCGCCATCTCTCAGAATTGATAAACAGCCGCACAGAAGGTAATATTTTAAATTCCAACAGCATTGCTTAGCGCATATGAACAAGTTTTCAGCGCACATGACAAAACGAGCGAGTTTTACTCAAAAATTACATCCCTGGAACACTCATCCGCCATAAGGCAGGCACCCTTCAGAACATCCTTATAATAATTCTCGGGCTTGCGATGCTCTTTCCCCGGCGGTGGCCTGTCCTTTACAAGCTTCTCAGCATCCAGCTTGCCCCAGTGCACCTTAGCACGGGCAAGGGCCCTACGTGCACCTTCAATTCAAACGGAGCGCTTGATGACTTCGAGCCTTGGACAGGCCCCCACCAGCCGCCGCACCAGCCCGAAATAGCTCCCAGGCAGAGCCTCTCCAGGCCACAGCCGAACTATGAGGAATTTCATGGCCTGTTCGGCCACCTTGTGGAGCTCGACCAGTTGCTTCAGCTGGTCGCTCAGGGGCACGGGGTGTCCGGCCTCAGCATACTGAGACCAGAACACCTTCTCTGTCGAGATGCCCTCCTCAGCTTGATAGAATGCGGCGGCATTGGACATGCTACGGGGAAGATCTGCGAATGCCCCTGGAGAGCTCCGGATTCGGGTAAGTAACAAGTAACTCACGTTTATGTGTTTGCTTTGCATAAAGAATGCCTTACACGCCGCTATCTTTTTCACCGCATCCAACTCCTGGAGGGTCTTCTGGGATTCGGCCTTGGCAGACTTGGCATCTTTAATAGCCACCGCGAGCTCGGACGCTCGCGTCTTTGAGTCAAGCTCCAAACTCTCATGTTTTTTCATGAGAGCCTAGAGCTCTTGCCGCACCTTGCCAACCTGGGCCTCATACTTCTCCCGCTCGGTATGCTCCGTGGCCGCCCTCTTCTCAGCCTCGAGCAGCGCTTGCTTGAGGGTCGCCACCTCAGACCTGGCCCCTACAATAGCCACGATAATCCTGTCATTTTTTTTGCAGTTGCACCTTTTTTATATATATTTAAACAAGGTATTTCTTACCTTCCTTCTCCTCGAGCTACTTCTTGGCACGCCCGAGCTCTTTCTCGGACTGCTCGAGGTTCTTCTTTAGCGTGTCCATTTCCACAGTCAGCGCGGCAGACGCCAGCAGAAAAGCCTGCATACGCATATTGACTCCTTTTTGTTAGACTCCTGCGAATTTTATTTGATCCTCTATTCGGCTTTTCTTCCTGAACGCCAAACAGAGCATCAGGGGCTACTATCTATGCGGTAATATTATTTACACCTTCTTTACTTACCTCAAAGCCTGTTAAAAGGCTAGTACAAGCTTCAGTCAGTCCGCTCTTGGCGGACTGAACCTTCTGGACCACCGCACTCATAATGGTGCAGTGCTCCTCGTCGATGGAGGCGCCTTTCAGCACCTCCAACAGATTGTCCGCCGCCGCCGGTTGGACGGGGGTCACCGGCACGGTGGGCTTGCTCCTCTTGGAAGGAGGTCCCCCGCCGGACTCTGGAACCTTTGAAGGTTCCGGAGCGGTGTCCGGCCTAGAGACGGACTTGGAGCCCTGGGGGGATTTGTCCCCTTTACTCCTGGAGGCCGGGAGGTCACCTTGCGGCGCCTCCAGGACCACCTCCTCCTGGCTTGGAACCTGTTGGGACAACACTTCGGCATCGTCCGTAGGGCAGGGGGAGATAGTTGTCGGAAGCGAATTCACATCCGACGAGTCCAGTGAACCGCTCGACGTCGTGTCGGGCCGGTCTTTGGGTGGGCTGCATAATCATATTCGACATAAGGGAAAGCTGTGCAATAAAGGAATACTATGAATTACTCTGGTATCCGGATACTTACGATTTCGCCAGGGGCTTGGCCCTGAGCGGACACTCCTCTCCGCCGTCATCGGCGTTGGTGGAGTAGTCTAGGGGAAGGGTTCTCCCTTTCTTGGACCCTTCGGCCTCCCCAGTGAGGGCGGCCTTCCTTTTCTTCTCTCCTCCCGCTGGGGGGGGGAGAGGTCTCTTCTTCCTCCTCCTCGTCTTCACGGGAGGAATGCACCTTGGAGTCATCGGATGATGACCCTGACACCTCCTAGCGCCGGGCACTCTTTTGAGTCCCCGTGGCCTTCTTCAAGGCCTTCTTCTCCGGCACCACATGGGGTGCCGGAACTAGCAGCTTCGCCAAGCGGGCATCGGCTGGGTCTTCAGGCAAAGGAGCCGAACAGTCGATCTGTCCGGACTTCGCCTGCCAAACCTGTCAAAGGTAAGGGAGCTTAGATCCCGCGTAGAGTTAAACTATGAAAAACTAATACCCTGTAAAAGGTACAAACAACTTACCGCGCTAGCGTGACGCTGCACGCTGAGTCCGCGATCCTCGGTAGCGGATGCGGGAGCCTCGGCGCCCTTGAAAAGCACCTTCCAGGCATCTTCGTACGTCGTGTCGAAGAGCCTGCTCAGAGTTCGGTGCTGCGCCGGGTTGAAATCCCACAGATTGAAGGCCCGTTGTTGACACGGGAGGATCCGGCGGATGAGCATAACCTGGACTACGTTGACAAGCTTGAGCTGCTTGTCCACCAGGGTTTGGATGCATGTTTGCAGTCCAGTCACCTCTCCTTTGCTGCCCCACGACAGGCCCGTCTCTTTGCAGGACGTGAGCCTCGTTGGGGGTCCGGACCGGAACTCGGGGGCTGCGACCCACTCAGGGTCACGCGGCTCGGTGATGTGAAACCACCCCGATTGTCACCCCTTCAGGGTCTCCACATAGGAGCCCTCGAGCCATAAGACGTTGGGCATCTTGCCCACCATGGCGCCTCCGCACTCCGCCTGGTTGCCGCGCACCACCTTCGGCTTGACGTTGAAAGTCTTGAGCCATAGGCCGAAATGGGGGCGGATGCAGAGGAAAGCCTTGCACACGACGATAAACGTCGAGATGTTGAGGATGAAGTTCGGGGCCAGATCATGGAAATCCAGGCCGTAGTAGAACATGAGTCCCCGGACGAATGGGTGAATAGGAAAGCCCAGTCCGTGGAGGAAGTGGGGAAGGAACACTACCCTCTCATGGGGCCTTGGGGTGGGGAGGAGCTGCCCCTCTTCGGGAAGCCGGTGCGCGATGTCGTTAGACAAGTATCCGGCCTTCCTCAGTTTTTTGATGTGTCCCTCCGTGACGGAGGAGACCATCCACTTGCCTCCCGCTCCGGACATGGCTGGAGAAGGTTGAGGTGGGGAATGCGGACTTGGGCGCTCGAGCTCGAGTGCGCGAGAATGGATAGGCAAAGGACGAGGAAGGCGTAGGTGAAAAGGTGGATCCTTATACCCTTAAATGGGTGGACACAGCTACGTGTCCCCACCAGCCTGGTAAAACTAGCTTATCTCCAAGCGCCGTAATCAATGGCGCGGTTGGGTTACCCACGCCCGTATTGATGAGAATCCCGGAATAAGGGGACACGATCTCTGCTTTAACAAGACGTGCCGAGGAAACCGCCTCGCGTGACACACTGAGGTGGGACAATAAAATGATTCGAATAAAGGATTGGCCGTGGTGCGGTGTCACACTACGGAATACGTCAGCAGATTAGATTTGTGTAAATATTATTCTTTCTATGGCAATATGTGGAAACTTATTTTGTAGAGACGGACACTATCTTTGTGTTCAAAATCTTCTATGAAGTACTTGGAGGAGGAACCCGCCTTGCAATGCCGAAGACAATCTGCGCGCCAGACTCGTCGTCGTTGAAGCTTGGTTCAGGGGCTACTGAGGGAGTCCTGGATTAGGGGGTGTCCGGATGGCCGGACTATACCTTCAGCCGGACTCCTGGGCTATGAAGATACAAGATTGAAGACTTCGCCCCATGTCCGGAAGGGACTTTCCTTGGCGTGGAAGGCAATCTTGGCGATACGGATATGTAGATCTCCTACCATTGTAACCGACTTTGTGTAACCCTAACCCTCTCCGGTGCCTATATAAACCGGAGGGTTTTAGTCCGTAGGACAACAGACAGAACAACAATCATACCATAGGCTAGATTCTAGGGTTTAGCCTCTCTGATCTCGTGGTAGATCTACTCTTGTACTACCCATATCATCAATATTAATCAAGCAGGACGTAGGGTTTTACCTCCATCAAGAGGGCCTGAACCTGGGTAAAACTTCGTGTCCCTTGCCTCCCATTACCATCCGGCCTAGACGCACAGTTCGGGACCCCCTACCCGAGATCCGCCGGTTTTGACACCGACATTGGTGCTTTCATTGAGAGTTCCTCTGTGTCGTCGCCTTCAGGCTTGATGGCTCCTACGATCATCAATAGCGATGCAGTCCAGGGTGAGACCTTCCTCCCTGGACAGATATTCGTCTTCGGCGGCTTCGCACTACGGGCCAATTCACTTGGCCATATGGAGCAGATCGAAAGCTATGCCCCTGGCCGTCAGGTCAGATTTGGAAGTTTATACTACACGGCTGACATCCGCGGGGACTTGATCTTCGACGAATTCGAGCCCCTGCCGAGCGCGCCGCACTGTCACGAGGAGCATGATCTAGCTCTGCCGCCGAACAGTGCCCTGGAGGCCGCACCCGCATCGGCTTCGACCCTTCAAGAAATTACATGGCAATTATATTTCATACAATAAAGCGAAAACCATATGGCTCCTGCCAGTTGCCGATAACTGTGTTACAAAACATGATCATCTCATACAACAATTTATATAATCACGTCTTGACCATATCACATCATAAACATGCCTTGCAAAAACAAGTTAGATGTCCTCTACTTTGTTATTGCAAGTTTTACGTGGCTGCTACGGGCTTAGCAAGAGCCATTTCTACCTACGCATCAAAAACCACAACGCGGTATAGTGATTGCTTTTTGATCTTCAGAAAGAATCCTATTCATTGAATCTGATTGAACTAAAGTTGGAGAAACACACACCCACTAGCCACCTATGTGCCAAGCATGTCGGCAGAACCTATCTCGTGTAAGCGTACGCATAATATCGGTCTGAGCCGCATCATCCAACAATGCCGCTGAATCAAGAATCAACTAGTGACGACAAGCAATATGTATATACCCACGCCCACAACTCCTTTGTGTTCTACTCATGCATATAACATTTACGCATAGACCTGGCTCGGATGCCACTATTGGGGAACGCAGTATTTGAAAACTTTCCTACGATCACGAAAGATCTATCTAGGAGATCCATAGCAATGAGAGGGGAAGAGTATGTCTACATACCCTTGTAGACCGAAAGCAGAAGCGTTATGAAACACGGTTGATGTAGTCGAACGTCTTCGCGATCCAACCGATCAAGTACCGAATGCATGGCACCTCCGCGATCTACACACATTCAGCTCAGTGACGTCCCTCATACTCTTGATCCAGTTGAGGCCGAGGGAGAGTTTCGTCAGCACGATGGCATGATGACGGTGATGATGAAGTTACCGACGCAGGACTTCGCATAAGCACAAAAATGATATGACCGAGGTGGAATTCTGTGGAGGGGGGGACCACACATGGCTAAACAATGAACTTGGTCTATGGGATGCCCCCTCCCCTATATATAAAGGAGTGGAGGAGGGGAGGGTCGGCCCTCTCTATGGCGCGCCCATGGGGGATTCCTACTCCTAGTTGGAGTAGGTTCCCCTAGTTGGAGTAGGAGAAGAAGGAAGAGGGAGAAGGAGAGAAGGAAAGGGGGGCCGCCCCACCTCCCAATTTGGATGGGGTTTGGGGGGGGGGGGCACCCCCACCTTGGCCGCCTCCTCTCTCTCTCTCCCACTAAGGCCCAATAAGGCCCATTGACTCCCCGGGGGGTTCCGGTAACCTCCTAGTACTCCAGAAAATGCCCGAACTCATCCGGAACCATTCCGATGTCCAAACATAGCCTTCCAATATATCGATCTTTATGTCTCGACCATTTCGAGACTCCTCGTCATCTTCGTGATCACATCCGGGACTCTGAACTACCTTCGGTACATAAGAAACACATAAACTCATAATACCGATCGTCATCGAACGTTAAGCGTGCGGACCCTATGGGTTCGAGAACTATGTACACATGACCGAGACTCACTTCTGGTCAATAACCAATACTGGAACCTAAATGCTCAGGTTGGTTCCTACATATTCTATGAAGATCTTTATCGGTCAAACTGCATAACAACATACATTGTTCCCTTTGCCATCGGTATCTTACTTGCCCGAGATTCGATCATTTGTATCCTCATACCTAGTTCAATATTGTTACCGGCAAATCTCTTTACTCGTTTCGTAATGCCTCATCCCGTAACTAACTCTTTAGTCACATTGCTTGCCAGGCTTATAGTAATGAGCATTACCGAGAGGGCCCAAAGATACCTCTCCAACAATCGGAGTGACAAATCCTAATCTTGATCTATGGCACTCAACAAACACCATTGGAGACACCTGTAGAGCATCTTTATAATCACCCAGTTACGTTGTGACGTTTGATAGCACACTAAGTGTTCCTCTGATATTCGGGAGTTGCATAATCTCACAGTCATAGGAACATGTATAAGTCATGAAGAAAGCAACAACAACAAACTAAATGATCATAGTGCTAAGCTAACGGATGGGTCTTGTCCACGACATCATTCTCTAATGATGTGATCACGTTAATCAAATGACAACACATGTCTATGGCTAGGAAACTTAACCATCTTAACTAACGAGATAGTCAAGTAGAGACATGCTAGGGACACTCTGTTTGTCTATGTATTCACACATGTATCAAGTTTCCGGTTAATACTATTCTAGCATGAATATTAAACATTTATCATGATATAAGGAAATATAAATAACAACTTTATTATTGCCTCTAGGGCATATTTCCTTCAGTCTCCCACTTGCACTAGAGTCAATTATCTAGTTCACATCGTCATGTGATTTAACACCAATAGTTCACATATTTATGTGATTAGTTCACATCTCCATGTGACTAATACCCAAAGGGTTTACTAGAGTCAATAATCTAGTTTAGATCGCTATGTGATTAACACCCAAAGAGTGATCATGTTTTGCTTGTGTGAGAAATTTAGTCAACGATGTCAGTGTCAAAACCGGCGGATCTCGGTTAGGGGGTCCTGAACTGTGCGTCTAGGATCGATGGTAACAGGAGACAGGGGACACGATGTTTAACCAGGTTCGGGCCCTCTCTATGGAGGTAATACCCTACGCCCTGCTTGATTGATCTTGATGAATATGAGTGTTACAAGAGTTGTTCTACCACGAAATTGTAATGACTAAACCCTAAAAGTCTAGTCTGGCTATGATTATCAGGATTCAGCCTATCTACGAGCCTAGCCCTCCAGTTTACATAGACACGGGAGGGACCTAGGGTTACACAAGGTCGGTTACAAAGAAAGGAATCTTCATAGTTGGTCATAAAGCTTGCCTTCCACGCCAAGGAGAGTCCTATCCGGACATGGGTGCAGTCTTCGGTCTTTGTGTTCTTCACAGCCCATCAGTCCGGCCCATGGCTAACAGGCCGGACGCCAGAGGATCCCTTAGTCCTGGACTCCCCCAGCAGCCCCTGAACTTGGATTCAATGACAAGGTATCCGACGCGTAGATCTGTCTTCGGCATTGCAAGGCGGGTTCCTCCTTCTGAACTCCAAGATAGTATTTGGACGTAATGATCGTGTCCGGACCTTTTACGAGTCCAAGCTGCTAATAATTTTTATAACGTGACATCACGCTCGCCCGGTTATTTATTTCGAACCGTTTCCTATCCCACCGTTCAACGTTTCGAGGTGTGGTTTTTATTGGCACGTCCTGTCAAAGTAGAGATCGTGTCCCATAATTGCGGGATTCTCATCTATAAGAGCATGGGTAACCCAACCGTTCTATTGGAAAGATTCCTTAGCAATAGGCAAGTCTTCAAGCTCAGGAGGAGGCGTTCAATACCCGGTGCCTTTATAAAGGAACCAAGTGCCGTCTTTTTAAGCCAAACCTCTCCTCAACCTTTCCAACCTCAAGTTCTAGCACCCACTGTTCGACTCCATTGCTCAGTTACAGACCCAACCCTCAAGGTCGATGGGTGGCCTCCTCCGTTATAGAGGAGGATACCACAAAGCTTTGGGCGGCCAAATACCTGACCGTGGAGATCCCCCATAGGCTTCCTGCTCAAGGACATGTTATTCCGACCACCAGATCCGGCGAGCGGGTCGTATTCGTCTCTCACTTCCTCCGAGGGCTAGGGTTCGCTCTCCTACCCTTTGTCCGGGGGCTAATGTTTTATTACGGACTAGATTTTCACGATCTAGCTCTGGATTCTTTCCTCCACGTCTTGGTGTTTATTATCACGTGCGAGGCCTTCCTACGAATCCCCACCTTTAGTGTGAAGCCGAAGGTAGTCGACGGGAATAGGCAGAGTGTGGCGGTGATGTAGAAAGCAAGCTTACCAACACTCTCTGGCCAAAAGGCTCCTTCACAAAGACTTCCAACCAATGGCAGCGAGAGTGGTTTTACATCACGGAACCCCGTAGCACCAAGTGGGCAGCTATACCTGTGTTCCGTTCTGGTCCTCCATTACAGCTTGCATCATGGATCAATAAGGGGCTGGACTCAGGATCAGTTGATGGAGTGCAGACCCTACAGAGCCGCATCCAAACCCTCCTTGAGAAGGCCATAGATCTTATCGACGTGATTCAAGTAATGCTAGTCCGCCGAGCTCTGCCGTGCCAGCGTAGGCATCTCCGCATGTGGGAGTCCAATCCGAAAGGACCACGAACCCTCCAACACTTCTTCGGCATTACGCACAAAGGGATGTGGAAGATGTTTTTCGTGAAACAAAAACATTGGACGTACACCACTGAGGACGCCGGCCTCGACTACAAACGTCCAGATACCCCGGTAAGCACTCGACTTCCGAACACTTTGTAGTTAAGTATGCTGTAATACATTACTGAGCAAACTATCCTCTTACAGGGTTGGATAAAGAAAGTGGAATTAATTAGGTGTTCAGCCCCCCTTCCCGAAGGTTCAGTGGCTCCCGTGTTAACAAGGATGCTGGCTCCGGCAGTATACCAAATGCCTATGAAGGAGAACAAAGCGGAGAGTGGGAGGACCAAAGATGGCCTCCATTCTGAAGGTATATCAGACATTGTGTCTGGGGGAATCAAGATTCCATCATCCGAAGACAAAAATAAAGGGGAAGTCAACGTCTCTTCCCCCCATGGAAAGAAAATGGCCGCCTCCGAAGATTGGGAGGAAAAGTCTGCCAAGCGAAGCAAGATGCCTCTGACGGGTGGCCCGGGCTTCGACGGCGACGTTCTCATGCAGTTCCTGATGAAGACAAGCCTCAGGCCAAATCGTCAGTGAACAAGGGTGTTTTAAATATGTCTCGTTCCTTTCTTGTAACGTCTAGAATACATGTTTTTTTGCAGTTCGGCACGCAGTCTTCTCCAACAATCCTCTTCCTCGGGGGACCTTCTCCCGGAGATGATGGAAGGCGGGACGCCTCCACCGATCTCCTCGCCCAATAGGGCGTACGACTTCAAGGCGTCATCACGGAGGGTCTCCCCCGATCAACAAGTGGTGCAAGGTATGATGAAGACACTACCCGAAGGTGATACTTCGGTGGTCCAGGGTTCGGAGACCAACAATGGAGGTCCCAAACAGTCCGCTCTTCAGCCGGATACGAATAAAAGGATCCCTTCAAAGGGAGGCCGTACTCCTACAGCAGCTTCCGGAGACCCAGAGGTGCTGGATATATTGTCAAACATGATGCAGTAGGTGTCCGTCTCAAAGGAACATCGTACCTTGATGGGCACGGTGGTTGAAAAGGTCATGTCCGCAAAAAGCGGATTGAATGAGGCCTTCATGGGCTTGCTAAGAGGCTTCGAGGTTTGTACTATAATATGTACGATTGTGTTTTATTCACAAAATACACCTGTGTATAGATAGTAGCACTGAGAATCTGATTGGCTTCCCGAGGGAGGCGATCAGAGGATCAAAAGATATGCCCAAGAAATAATATGATTAATTGGAACACAGGCTGTGACCTCCCCGGAAACTATCCGGACTATAGAGGTTGCGAAGTTGCAACACAAGATTGATGAGGCGGATAATGATATCGCGCTTATCAACAGGCGGCTTAACGACGCGCAAGGTATGTTTTTGGGACAGCCATACTATGCACGTGTTTACAATATAAGCATGATGCGAAGATTTGTGTAATAAGATGTACATTTTCTGTAGATGGTGCTGCCGCGGTCGAGATCCTTCGAGATGAGCTAGCCCGGGCCTAGAAGCAGGCCTGGATTAGTAATGCGCCAGCCAAAAAGGCATATGTTGAGTTAAAGGCCGAACAGGCTGCACGACACCAATACGAGGAGAAAATATCCTCGATGACGCTTGAACTAAAGGAGGCCGCTAGACGCTGCGGATTTCTCGAGAGGGATAATAAAGCCAAAACGGCTGATCTAGACAAGGCCTTACGAGAGGCAAGAGAAGCCCAGTCCGAATCTAGAGCAGCCCGGGAAGAGATCCGGCAAGCTGGGGAGATCGCAGCTGGTAAGCCATTTTTATTGCAAACTAAGTCCGGCGATCCGAATTATGCTCACCTTAACCAAGTGTGGAGCTCTCCAGACATGTTTTTGGACCTGCCGAAGAGTTCTTCCGATGCGGCGCAGTTTTATCAAGCGTAAGAGGGATATGCAACAAAGAAGCTTTTCTGGTCACAATTTGGTGCATCAAAACACCCTATGCTGCTGAATGAATAGATGTCCCAATAGGCCGAGCTTCACAGGATGTCCGATGCTTCCATGAAGAACATCATACTGCGGCTGTGGCCGACTGAGCCTATTCCAAATAGCTACTTTAGTTTCATGGAGCGGCTTGCTGATGCGGTGCCACATGTCAACGTCGTGAAGCGGTCGGCGTGCATTGAAGGTGCACAGATGGTCTTTGCCCGAGTCAAGACATACTGGGGGAAGATGAAGGCCATCGATATTGCAGCGAAGGGTCCACCCAAGGCCAAGGACCATCACGCACCAGATCATTACTTTGAGGACGTCTTAGAGGCTGCCCGCTTGATAGAGGGTCAAAGTTCGATAGGCATAATATTCGAGTGAAGTCTTTACGAATTGTAAAAGACAATTTTTATAATCAGTCTATATTTTAGTTTTGCCTAAAGGCTTTTGTTCCGCCTGTGCGGCCGTTTGCATGTGATCTAAAATTTTTCTAGTCATCAGCTTCAGCTCCCTTGTAGGAAATACAGGGGTGTTCGGAAAAGCATCTGATCACTCTTGACCCAACGTCCTGGTCTGTGAAGGAGGTGTCTGTGCGGCGAACTAGGCAACCGGACTATAGGGCGTTAACACTTTCACTTAGCCGTAGGAGTTTTATGGTGGGTCTACGATATAGCCCCTGGTATGTATGCGGCATATTCTCATATAATGCATTTACATATTTGACCTAAAATAGGTCCTTCGTGTGACACGGCGGGAATCGCGAAAGATTCCAATAAGTCATCGAGTGGTTGAGCAGCTCTCGCCGCATCATGACAGTCAGTTTTCGGCTTTCTCTACTGAGGTGCTTAACCAGGTGAACCGGAAGCACAATCACAGTAGTTCTCCCTTTACTACCCTAGCCGATAGAGCGGAGCGTAAGCTAGCAAACACATGAGCTGGGCAACCCAACTTTTGACCCAAGAAATGATTCAGAGCTGATGCATATAAGGCCAAAACTCGCGACGCCGAAGTATGCTATAGAGCTGTTTGGACTTTGTCGGCAACTCGTTTGTTCCCATACCGAGCCCCTGGCAAGTTCTGCCGAGGTGTATGTTTGAAACAACTATAGGGGTAAAACTCGGTTCTTTAGAAAAGAGTGGATTATTTTTACTGGGATCTGAGTGATGTGCCAATCGTTTATATAGATAACAAAGCCGCAACCCCGGCTATTTTACATGCCTTGGGTCGAAGGCGAAGGAAAAAGGCACTTTACAGGCTCGAAATAGAGAGTGCGGTCTACAAAAAGTAATTTTGGACGTCCTGTTGCACGTCTGTGCCGCCTTTCCTCGGTGGAGGGCCTCCTTAACAGGAGTATCCTTTGGGTGGATTTATGAACCCATACTCTGATACATTCCATGATACGGGCAGCTTGTGCGCTACCTGTGGCAAAGGATAATGGAAAAAGAAAGAGTAATTTAGAAAAAAGGGATTAGTTTATGGGAGTACTTGTAGACCCGTCTGTATTGTGCTTCCACCGACGCCCAGGCTATTTGAAGTGCATATTTATGTATGTGCGGTAAAGATGTCGCAGGTGTCTGAGGCGGACGGCGGAAGCCAAACTGCTAGTCCTGTTCCAAAATCGGTCGATCCTGTTGAGTGGAGACCAGAGGCTTAATGGCCAACAAGGTATGCGGTTTAATGAGACCGCTTTGTACTTCGGCTGAGGTTGCCGTAGTGTGATCCTCAGTCCAGAGGGAGTGTTTATCCTGCTCCCCTGTAGAATTGTGTGTCACGTATACCATGTTCACTGTTTTCACTTCGGGAGGAAATTGCTTCTGACCCCCGGCATTTGATTGGTGAGCCTCTTCGTCGTCGCTGTCGCCTGGCGGCCTCCTCCCCTTGTTTTCGGTGTTGAGCTTGCTGGCCTACTTGAAGACCCAACAGCTTCTGTTGGTATGATTGGTTGGTTTGTCGGGGTGGCCATGAATTTGGTAGGGCCGGTCCAATATCTTGTCCAAATTGGACGGTCCGTCTATGTTTGACTTGAATGGCTTCTTCCGTTGACCAGATTTGGGGTCACTGAATCCGGCGTTGACCGCTGTGTCATGCTTTCTTTCGTTATCATTGCGGCGTTTGTATTTACTGCGTCGTGGTTTGCCATTGTTGTCCCAGACTTCAGAAGTGCCCGGGTCGCTGGCGCTATTGCTTCGACGAGCGAGCCAGTTGTCTTCTCCCACGCAAAAGCGGGTCATCAGAGCAGTAAGGGCTGGTGTCGGCGTTCTGGGAACGGGGGTCCCCAGACTTGCCTGCCTGCGGCCTGCGACGTGGCTCAAAGGGGGGGCCAGCGCGGCCCATCTTCACCAACACAAACCCAAGACCCTCGTGAGGTGCCAAGCCTCGCGGGGCGGACGACGCGGAGCTTCCTCAAGCGCGGCCTCATCAGGCTGGCTCACGAGGAGGCGGAGAGATCAAGGCGGGGTACCTCACGAGGTGGCCGTGATGCAAGCCATGACGACCGGGGGCACCAGGCGGGTGCCAGCCCGCGCAGTGTCCTCCCTTCCTCTTTGGTGCAAAGGGGGCAAGCGCAGCTGCGGAGTACTGAGGAATCAGGCAAAGGTTGCCATTTCGGTGCAACGAGACCAAGACCAGGAGGACTACGAGACGGAGGTCACCGTGGAGCCCAAGACGGCGTCATCACCAGAGCTTTGCGCAGGCGAAGACTACTTTTGTCAGGATAGTTGATACTAGTTGTCCCCCTTCAAATTAGCCCACCATTGTTGGCTCCCTTCCCGCTCGATATTTGGGAAGAGGACCAGGGCCTCTATAAATAGGACCAGCCACCCGCAGAGCAAAGGGGGCTAAGAGGTTGGAAGGAAAGAGAGGGGTTTTCGATCAGAAAGAGAGAGAGAGAGAGAGAGAGAGAGAGAGAGAGAGAGAGAGAGAGAGAGAGAGAGAGAGAGAGAAAGGTGACTGAACTCCTCCCAGCAGTTCATCGCCCCAGCCAAGAACAGACCCTCGCGAGGCTGTTCTTCCTTGTATTATTCATCATCATCATCCCAAGAGGCAATCCACCACACCACACACTGGAGTAGGGTATTACACCACAACGGTGGCCTGAACCAGTATAAACCCTGCGTCTCTTGTGTTGTACTTTCCATAGTTCAGATCCTAGCAAAGCAGAGGGGTGCAGGTAGGCAGGAGGCGAAATCTCCGTGCGCACCCCAGTGTTCGAACCTCAAGGGTCTGCCGGAACCCGAAATCCGACATTTGGCGCGCCAGGTAGGGGTGCGCCGGGATTCGTCTTCCACCACCATGTTCTCCTCTGACCATCACGCCCATGTCTGATGCTCGTCGGGCCTGCGCCGAGCGCCGGGCCGCACTCGCTTCCCGCGTCGCCCAGACGGCCCCTGTCGGCGGGCGTCCTCGCCGTTCCCCGTCACCTGCCGTCAACGCCGCCACCGGCCCAGTGGGGAACGAGCAGCAAGCATCGTCCCAACATCTGTCCGTGTGCGGCAAGACGGCCGCATCGCAACTCCCTCGCTCACCCCAGCTGGTTCTTCGTCCCGCGCGCTCCACGCACCCATAGAGCCCCGCAACCTCTCCCCCGCCTATCGCGCTGCACCAATACCCCCGGTCATCGCGGCCCTCTTGGGAGGCTCGCAGGCGCCGCCTACAAGTCACCACGTCAAGCCGTTCATCCGCCGGGTCAGCGCCGCTTCCACGCGGCAGGGGGATCCCCTGGACCGGGCGGCGCCAGAGACCGGCCTGACCTTCAGCTCGGAGGACCACCCCTTCAACTCGGCCTGCTCGGGTGCGCTCCCCATCCTGTGCACCCCCACCATCTGCCAGGTGGCCGTCACCAGAACCCTCATTGATGGCGGCGCGGGCCTCAGCATGCTCTCGGTCGAGGCCTTCAACCTCCTCTGCATACCCCTGGAACGGCTGCAACCCAGTCGGCCCTTCTCAGGCATTGGGGGCAATTCGTCCAGCTCCTTGGGACAGATCCGGCTCCCAGTAACCTTCGGCACCTACGACAACTTCCGCACGGAGCTGGTCGACTTCGACATCGCCCCCATCGGCCTCCCCTACAACGCCATCCTTGGCTACCCAGCGCTGGCCCAGTTCATGGCCGCGACGCACCCGGCGTACAACCTCATGAAGATGCCCGGGAGCAGCGGTGTCCTCACTGTGCACGGGGACACCGGGGACGCGCTGCGGGTGCTCAAGCTCGCCTTCAAGGCGGCGGCGTCGGCACAGCCCGCCAACTTGGAGACCCCCGGGCCCAAGGGGGCTGTACCCGCCAAGAAGAAACAGTTGTTCACCCAAGACAAGGCAGAAACCAAGCAGATACCTGTCGATGAGGATGGATCCACCAACGCCACTTTCACCATAGGCGCCCACCTCAAATCCGAGTAGGAGAAGGCCCTGGTCGGGTTCCTGCGCACAAACAAGAAGGTATTCGCTTGGGAGCCGGACCAGTTGGCAGGGATCCCTAGGAGTGTAATCGAGCATCACCTCAACGTGTGCCCCATAGTGCGCCCTGTGAAGCAAAAGGCCAGCCGGCAGTCCACAGAAAAGCAGGCCTTCATCGTCCAAGAGACCTGCAAATTAGAAGCCGCTGGGGTCATTCGCGAGGTCCGATACCCGGATTGGTTGGCCAACCCTGTCGTTGTGCCAAAGAAGGGAGGGAAGGAGCGCATGTGTGTCGACTTCACCAACCTCAACAAAGCATGCCCGCAAGATCCGTTCGCGCTTCCCCGCATCGACCAGATCATCGATTCCACTTCGGAATGCAACCTGTTATGCTTCTTGGATGCCTTCTCTGGGTATCACCAGATCAAGATGGCGGTAGATGACGTCGAGAAGACAACCTTCCTAACCCCGTGTGGGGTGTACTGCTACACATGCATGCCATTCGGGCTGTGTAACGTAGGGGCAACCTTCCAGCGGCTGATGCACATCACCTTGGGCCCGCAGCTCAGGAAGAATGTCGAAGCTTACGTCGACGACATTGTGGTAAAGTCTCGGGAGGCCAGGACCTTGATACAGGACTTGGAGGAAACCTTCGCGAGCCTCAACGCAGTGAACCTATGGCTCAACCCAGAGAAGTGTGTGTTCGGAGTCCCCTCGGGCAAGCTCTTGGGTTTCCTCGTGTCCCACCGAGGCATCGAGGCTAACCCGGAGAAGGTCAAGCCAGTGGAAGACATGAGCCCGCCAAAGACCCTCAGAGAAATGCAGAAGCTCACGGGGCGCGTGACCGCGCTAGGGCGCCTCATCTCCAAGTTGGGGGAACGAGCACTGCCCTTCTTCAAGCTAATGAAGAAAAAGGGGCCCTTCGAGTGGACTGAAGAGGCCGACAAGGCATTCTAGGATCTCAAGAGATACCTGACCAGCCCACCGGTCATGGTGGCTTCGCGCCCTCAAGAGCCCCTGGTGCTTTACCTCGCCGCCACTCCCTACTCCGCCAATGCAGCCTTGGTGGCAGTCAGAGAGGAGCGCCGAATCAAAACCGAGGCAGCAGCCCAGGACAAGGCCGAACAGGGACAAGGAAGGCCTACAAAAACTGCCACCGCGGTTGAGGAGGATCAGCCGCCGCAGAGGGGCGCACCGGAGGCGGAAGAGGCCCCTCTTCCAGATGGCCAGTCTCAGGAGGCCTCATTCCCTCAAGAGGCGCCATGGTCTCCGAAGGGAGCCACCAGCACTGACGCACTCCACCACGTTGAGCACCCAATGTACTTCGTCAGCACGGTGTTGCGGGATGCAAGGGCACGGTACCCAATGCCTCAAAAACTCCTCCTCGTGCTACTGGTGGCCTCGCGCAAGCTGCGACACTATTTTCAGGGTCACCCCATCAACATCGTCTCATCATACCCCCTGGAGAGAGTGCTCAGGAGCCCTAATTCAGCTGGAAGGGTCGCTGAGTGGAACATAGAACTGCAAGCGTTTCAGCTCGAATTCAGCACGACCAGAGTCATCAAGGGAGCAGCGTTGGCGGATTTTGTGGCAGAATGGACGGAGGCGCCAGGCCTCAAGGCCGACGAGGATCGGTCCCTGTCCCCGGGAAGCGAGGCGCCAGAAGGCTGGGTCTTGTACTTCGATGGGGCGTTCTCCAGGCATGGCGCTGGGGCTGGGGCGGTGCTTATATCGCCCGCTCAGGACAAGCTCTATTACACCGTGCGGCTCTGTTTCCAGCAAGGTGAAAAGGTCTCCAACAACATAGCGGAGTATGAAGGTTTAATAGCGGGCTTGAAGGCCGCGGCTGCCCTGGGGGTGAAACGCCTCACCATCAAGGGCGATTCGCAGCTCCTTGTCAATTTCTCAAACAAGGTGTACGAGCCAAAGGATGAGCACATGGAAGCCTAACTAGCGGAGGTCCGCAAGATGGAGAAGCAGTTCTGGGGGTTGGAGTTGCAGCATGTGCCCCGTGGCACCAATCAGGAGGCCAACGACATCGCCAAACGGGCGTCCAGGCGGTTACCTCAGGAGCCTGGCGTTTTCGAGGAGCGGCTCTTCAAGCCGTCAACCCTGCCGTCATTATCGAACACGGCTCAGCCCCGGGAGAACCTCCCCCAGCCACCTGCCTCAGGGGCTCTGGCCTGTGGCCCGGCCTCAGGAGAACGCCTGCTCCTGACGATGGAACCTCAAGAGGGATGTTGGATCGCGGAGCTCCGGAGTTACCTAACGCAAGGGACCCTGCCGGAGAACAAGGAGGAAGCGGAGCGAGTGGCACGCCAGGCCATAGCATACTGCATCAAGGATGGAGAGCTCTACCGGAAGCGGCCAAACGATGTATCCCTGCGCTGCATCTCCAGGGAGCAAGGGAAGGAACTGCTGGAAGATATACACGGCGGAGACTGCGGACATCATTCATCATCACGGACCCTCGTCGGCAAGGCATTCCACAGTGGGTTTTATTGGCCCACCGCGCTCAATGACGCCGTCGAACTAGTGAAAGCTTGTGAGGCCTGCCAGTTCCACGCCAAGAAGATCCATCAGCCAGCAGGAGGCTTGCAGATTATACCCCTTTGGTGGCCATTCGCAGTCTGGGGGCTGGACATCTTGGGCCCATTTCCTCGGGGGCCCGGGGGCTACCGCTACCTCTATGTCGCCGTGGACAAGTTCACCAAGTGGGCTGAAGTAGAGGCTGTCCGCACCATTCCCGCGGGTTCCGCGATCAAGTTCATCAAGGGCATCGTGAGCCGGTTCGGGGTGCCGAATCGCGTCATCACGGACAACGGTTCGCAGTTCACCAGTAACCTCTTCAAAACATACTATGCTAACCTTGGAATGCACATATGCTACGCTTCGGTGGCGCACCCCCGAAGCAACGGGCAGGCCGAGCGAGCCAACGCGGAGGTCCTGAGGGGCCTCAAGACCAGGACATTCAAGAAGAAGCTGGAGGCCTGCGGTAGGGGTTGGTACGCCGAGCTTCAGTTCGTGTTGTGTTCAATCCGCACAACCGCGACCAAGCCGACTGGAGAGACCCCGTTCTTCCTGGTCTACGGAGCCGAAGCGGTCCTCCCTCACGAGGTCAGACGTTGCTCCGCGCGAGTCCTGGCGTTTGACGAGGCGCAGCAGGACGCCATGCGAGGGACGGACCTCGTGCTGGGGGAGGAATGTCGCCGAGAAGCCGCGCTACGAGCGGCGAGGTACCAACAAGCACTGCGACGATATCACTGCCGCAACATCCGCCCCAGAACTCTCGAGGTAGGAGACCTCGTGCTCAGGGGTTCTCTCGAGGGAGGGGCTGCACAAGCTCTCTCCCATGTGGGAGAGCCCGTTCAAAGTTGTTCATGTTTCCAGGCCCGGCTCCGCGCGCTTGGAGACTCAGGAGGGGGTGCCGGTCCAGAATGCATGGAACATCCAGCACCTCCGGAGGTTCTACCCCTAAAAAGGCCCAGAGCCTGTGAAGAAGGCGAATGCTTGTGAAGCTATCGCGTTTTGGAAAAGGCCCAGAGCCTGTGAAGAAGGCGAATGCCTGTGAAGCTATCGTGTTTTGGAAAAGGCCCAGAGCCTGTGAAGAAGGCGAATGCCTGTGAAGCTATCGTGTTTTGGAAAAGGCCCAGAGCCTGTGAAGAAGGCGAATGCCTTTGAAGCTATCGCGTTTTGGAAAAGCCCAGAGCCTGTGAAGAAGGCGAATGCCTGTGAAGCTATCGCATTTTGGAAAAGGCCTAGAGCCTATGAAGAAGGCGAATGCCTGTGAAGCTATCGCATTTTGGAAAAGGCCCGGAGCCTGTGAAGAAGGCCAACGCCTGTGAAGCTCGCCGCCGGTGACACTCTCACGTAATAATGAGTTGGGGCTGTACACGCCCCGGAGTCTCAGGAGCGCCGGCCTCAGGCCCTGGGGCTCCCTCCCACGCCCAGTGGCAGCACTTAGCTCCGCGCTGGTGAGAAGACGTCGAAGACTAGATTAGGTGCCAGATGCGGCTTTTCATTTGCTTTTCGCAGTTGGCTTGTTCCTTCTCATTCGAAGTTTTATTGAAGTTGTTGCCGTCTTTGGCTTGTGGTTCTTCGACTTTTCACTCTCCTGCCTCGATTTCTCTTGTGCGAGGCCTCGCGAGGGGGGGAGCTGAGCGCCCTCGCGAGTGTTCCTATCCTAGTCATTCAAAGAGTTCGCGACCTGGGCCCATTACAGGAGCACACAAACAAAGGGCCTGGGTCGGTCGCCCCCCACGGCCGGGGCCGGGAACTATCCACGCTCGGGCATGTAGCCGGAAGGTACGATAACGAAAGCAAAACGATGATTAACAGCAATAACCCAAACACGCCCCCGCAGGGCTCCACACTACTGTCTTTGTTATGCAGGAAAAAGGAAAAGAAAGAACAAATCTGGTGCAGCTCGCCTCACACCGGCCCGCAGGGAAGGCCCGAGCTCCCTCCGGAGCTCAGGCGGACTCCCTCTCGCGCTTCACCAGGGCGTGACGGCGGGCGGACACGTTGCCACCTCCCAAGCAGATGCGACGACGTGGAGGCTGACCGCGGCCACCGCTAGAAGAGTCACCGCCTGAAGAAGAACCGGAGAAGCTTGAGGAACCCTGAGCGCCGCCAGCCGCGCGAGCGCTGCCCTCTCCATCATCCCGGAGCTGGGTTCCCAGCCGCGGTCGTCACCCTCGGGGCAACACCCTGCGCGGCGACCATCTTCCCCAAACACCCTCACGTAGAGGGTGGCATCGCCGTCGAACTTGAAGTGTAGGCTGCACCGACGACTCAGGCCACGCGTGCGGGCAAACGTCTGCCAACCGCGGGCCAGGGACAGGCTCCCGGCTGCGGAAACCTCCGGGAGCTCGCCAAGGAGGAAGCGAGGAAGTGGAAGCCGGGTGCTAGTCGGCCCCACCGACCACACGACGAACTCCGGCAGAACTTCAGCAGCGCGAAAGCGCGGCCTAGGGGGACACGCAGCCGGAGCGCGCCCCCCGGCTGCAGCAATCCGCCCGTCCCTGTGCTAATGATCACCTCCACGGCCGCGGGGAGCCACCATGGTGGCCACAGGATGTTTGCGAGGGCGCCCTCGGCCGCGCATGGGTGGGGTAGAGGCGGGGTCAACCTAGCGAGCCTTCCCCTTCTCTACGGCCGAGAACCTCCTCGACGGGGCCATGAAGAAAAAGGAGAAGCAAGGGGGGATGGACTGGAAGGGCGCGCACCGGTCCATACTTATAGCTGGCGATGGCCAACCAACAGCCCCCATGATCGCAGGTAATTATGACCCGCTTTGCATGCAGGGACTTGTCCAATCCGTGTAGTTGCCGAGGCGCCATGGGGAAGTGGAGGCGCCCACGTCCAATCAACCGCCACGCGGTGCCCAAGGCCGCAGGCTGTTAGGGCCCGCGGCGCTTCACTCTTGCCCTTCCGCCTCCCTGCACGGCCAAGTCCGGGCGCGCCTTGAGCCCGGGGGCTACTGTCGGCGTTCTGGGAATGGGGGTCCCCAGACTTGCCTGCCTGCGGCCTGCGGCGTGGCTCAAAGGGGGGCCCAGCGCGCCCCATCTTCACCAACACAAACCCAAGACCCTCGCGAGGGGCCAAGCCTCGCGGGGCGGACGACGCGGAGCTTCCTCAGGCGCGGCCTCGTCAGGCTGGCTCACGAGGAGGTGGAAAGATCAAGGCGGGGTACCTCACGAGGTGCCCGTGATGCAAGCCATGACGACCGGGGGCGCCAGGCGGGTGCCAGCCCGCACAGTGTCCTCCCTTCCTCTTTGGTGCAAAGGGGGCAAGCGCAGCCGCAGAGTACCGAGGCATTAGGCAAAGATTGCCATTTCGGTGCAACGAGACCAAGACCAGGAGGACTACGAGATGGAGGTCACTGTGGAGCCCAAGACGGCGTCATCACTAGAGCTTTGCGCAGGCGAAGACTACTTTTGTCAGGATAGTTGATACTAGCTGTCCCCCTTCAAATTAGCCTGCCATTGTTGGCTCCCTTCCCGCTCGATATTTGGGAAGAGGACCAGGGCCTCTATAAATAGGACCAGCCACCCGCAGACCAAAGGGGGCTAAGAGGTTGGAAGGAAAGAGAGGGGTTTTCTATCAGAAAGAGAGAGAGAGAAAGGCGACTGAACTCCTCCCAGCAGTTCATCGCCCCAGCCAAGAACAGACCCTCGCGAGGCTGTTCTTCCTTGTATTGTTCATCATCATCAGCCCAAGAGGCAATCCACCACACCACACACAGGAGTAGGGTATTACACCACAATAGTGGCCTGAACTAGTATAAACCCTGCGTCTCTTGTGTTGTACTTTCCATAGTTCAGATCCTAGCAAAGCGGAGGGGTGCAGGTAGGCAGGAGGCGAAATCTCTGCGCGCACCCCAGTGTTTGAACCTCAAGGGTCTGCCGGAACCCGAAATCCGACAGCTGGCAAGGATTTTGGTTTTTCTTGACCGAGGTGGCGTGCGAGCCACTCGTCCTGGATGCTGTGCTTGAAGGCCGATAGGGCTTCCGCATCCGGACAGTCGACGATTTGGTTCTTTTTAACTAAGAACCTAGTCCAAAGCTTCCTGGCTGACTCTCCGGGTTGCTGGACAATGTGACTTAAGTCATTGGCATCCGGTGGCCGGACATGTGTACCTTGGAAGTTGTCAAGGAAGGCCTCTTCCAAGTCCTCCCAGCTGCCAATAGAATTTCCAGGCAGACTGTCTAGCCAGTGCCGAGCTGGCCCTTTGAGTTTTAAAGGGAGGTATTTGATGGCGTGGAGGTCATCTCCACGAGCTATATGTATATGGAGAATAAAGTCCTCTATCCACACCGCGGGGTTAGTTGTTCCATCATATGATTCGATATTTACGGGCTTAAACCCTTCTGGGAATTCGTGATCCATTACTTCGTCAGTGAAGCCAAGAGGGTGTGCGGCGCCTCTATATCGGGCCGCCTCGCGACGTACCTACGATGGAGTCCGTCTGCGGTGTTCGTCTCGTGTATGACTAGGCTTGTCACGGCCGAATAGATAGCTGTTGTCACATATCGAGGTACGTCCTCGCGATCCATAGATCGATCTGGTATGTCCCACTCTATTATTCAGGTCCTGCCGAAGGTCATATGTATGACCACGAGCTGTTTTATCTTTGCCTTTATAATGAGGCGGAGCGGGCTGGTATTCGGCTTGAGTTGTCGTTTTATCCCGACCTTGTTGTGGTCAGTCAGCCTCATTGCGTGATGATGGTATGGGCTCCAGCGCCTCATCATCAAACTGAGGTAGCAATTTGCGCTTCGGGTAGCTTTTGGTTGGGCACTTGAGGCTATATTCTTCGGCTGCTAGGACATCGGTCCATCTATCATTGAGCAGATCTTGGTCTTCTTGAAGCTGCTGCTGCTTCTTTTTAGGCTCCTTGTAGTGGCTATTAGCCGACGCTTAAAGCGCTCCTGCTCGAGGGGTTCCTCAGGTACGATAAAATCTTCATTGCCGAGGCTCACCTCATCCTCGGAGAGCGGAAGATAATTATTGTCCTCTGAGTCTTTGTTTATGGCCTGTTCGTCGGGGCTAGCTTGCCCATCTTCCCGATCTTCTTGTTTGGAAGTTGCTTCAACGGGGTCTTTATTGTCGTCGGCGCCGTCTGGAGTATTATCTTCTCCCATGCCAGTGTTGCTGTCTTTTGAACGACGTGACTTAGAGTGGCGCCGAGGACACCGGCGTTTTTCCTATATCTGAGGAGGTTTATTCTCGACTAGATTTTCTTTGTCATCGTCGTTGGTTGTTTTGGGTGTGTCCGCCATGTACACATCGTACGACGAAGTGGTCGTCCAGCGTCGAGTAAATGGTAGATTTTGGTTTTGCTCCTCCTCAGCATCGTCGTCCATACCGTCGATGTCTTCGGAGTGGTAATCAAGCATGTCGGTTAAGTCCTCGACCATGGCTATGAAGTGGGTGGCGAGTGGGAAGCAAAATTCTCCATCGTCAGCCCCTAGTTCGAACCGGACATAGTTCGGCTGTGAGTCCCCCGCCAAGGGCAGGTTCTTTAATGAGTTTAGCACATCGCCCAAAGGCGAGTGCTGGAAGATGTCTGCGGCGCTAAATTCAAAGATGGATAAACGATCAAGTTCGACGTCCGTGGGCTCACGTGGTTCGGAAATTATGACCGGAGACGAGTCCGGAGTTCCGGTGGCACAGGTATCGTGTGAGATTAAGTCTACGTGCGGCTTCAACACTGGGGAATCTATTGCCTCCGTGGCGTGGTTGAGCTTCCCGTCCTTGGATGATGCAGTCTGCTCTGGTTCTAAGGCTACAGTGGTTATAGGAGCTGTCTCCTGGATGCGGTCCGATGACAGATTTAGGCCATGTCCGTCGGGATGACCAGGAGTGGTTGCTGCGGCCTCGAATCCCACGAATATCAAGTCTCCATGGATGTCCGCAACATAGTTCGAGCTCCCAAATCTGACCTGGTGGCCAGGGGCGAAGCTATCGATCTGCTCCAGATGGCCAAGCGAGTTGGCCCACAGTGCAAAGCTGCCGGATACGAAGATCTGTCCAGGGAGGAAGGTCTCGCCTTGGACAGCGTCATTGTTGACGATTGAAGGGGCCATCAAACCTTTTGAGGACAACACGGTGGAACTCTCAATGAAAGCACCAATGTCGGTGTCAAAACTCGTGGATCTCAGGTAGGGGTTCCCGAACTGTGCGTCTAGGATCAAAGGTAACAGGAGACAAGGGACACGATGTTTACCCAGGTACGGGCCCTCTCTATGGAGGTAATACCCTACATCCTTCTTGATTGATCTTGATGAATATGAGTGTTACAAGAGTTGATCTACCACGAGATCATAATGACTAAACCCTAAAAGTCTAGTCTGGCTATGATTACCAGGATTCGGCCTATCTACGGACCTAGCCCTCCGGTCTATATAGACACAGGATGGATCTAGGGTCACACAAGGTCGGTTACAAAGAAAGGAATCTTCATAGTTGGTCGCCAAGCTTGCTTTCCACGCCAAGGAGTGTCCTATCCGGACACGTGTGCAGTCTTCAGTCTTCGTGTTCTTCACAGCCCATCAGTCCGGCCCATGGCTAACAGGCCGGACGCACGAGGACCCCTTAGTCAAGGACCCCATATTCAGAGTCGTTTGTATTTCGCAAATTTTTCAATGTCTACAATGCTCTACACGGAGAAACTCTAGCTAATTGCTCCCACTTTCAATATGTATCCAGATCGGTGTCAAAACTTGTATCGATGTAACTCTTTACGACGAACTTTTGGTCACCTCCATAACCGAGAAACATATCCTTATTCCAGTAAGGATAATTTTGACCGATGTCCAATGATCCACTCCTGGATCACTATTGTACCCTCTTGCCAAACTCTTGGTGAGGTACACAATAGGTCTGGTACACATCATAGTATACTTTACAACACATATGGGTGAGGCATAGGGAATGACTTTTTGTTCTCTTTCTATTTTCTGCCGTGGTCGGGTTTCGAGTCTTTACTCAACTTCACACCTTGCAACACAGGCAAGAACTCCTTCTTTGACTATTTCATTTTGAGCTACATCAAAATATTGTCAAGGTATGTACTCATTGAAAAATATATCAAGCGTCTTGATCTATCTCTATAGATATTGATGCTCAATATGTAAGTAGCTTTACCGAGGTCTTTCTTTGAAGAACTCCTTTCAAACACTCCTTTATGCTTTCCAAAAAATTCTACATCATTTCCGATCAACAATATGTCATGCACATATACTTATCAGAAAGACTGTAGTGCTCCCACTCACTTTCTTGTAAATACAGGCTTCACTGCAAGTCTGTATAAAACCATATGCTTTGATCACTTTATCAAACCATATATTCCAACTCCGAGATGCTTGCACCAGTCCATAGATGGATCGCTGGAGCTTGCACACTTTGTTAACACCTAGGATTGACAAAACCTTCTTGTTGCATCATATACAACTCTTCTTTAAGAAATCCATTAAGGAATGCAGTTTGGACTTCCATTTTCCAGATTTCATAGAACGTGGCAATTGCTAACATGATTCGGACAGACTTAAGCATCGCTACGATTGAGAAAATCTCATCGTAGTCAACATCTTCAACTTGTCGAAAACCTTTTGCAAAAATTCGAGCTTTGTATATAGTAATACTCCTATCAGCGTCTATCTTCCTCTTAAAGATCCATTTATTCTCAATGGCTTGCCGATCACTTGGCAAATCAACCAAAGTCCACACTTTGTTCTCATACATGGATCCCATCTCAGATTTCATGGCCTCAAGCCATTTTGCGGAATCTGGGCTCATCATCGCTTCCTCATAGTTCGTAGGTTCGTCATGGTCTAGTAGCATGACTTCCAGAAAGGATTACCGTACCACTCTGGTGCGGACCATACTCTAGTTGACCTACGAGGTTCGGTAGTAACTTGATATGAAGTTTCATGATCATCTTCATTAGCTTCCTCACTAATTGGCGTAGGAATCACTAGAACTGATTTTTGTGATGAACTAGTTTCCAATTCGGGAGAAGGTATAATTACCTCATCAAGTTCTACATTCCTCCCACTCACTTCTTTCGAGAGAAACTTCTTCTCTAGAAAG
Organism: Triticum dicoccoides; assembly: GCF_002162155.2. Taxonomy (NCBI): domain Eukaryota; kingdom Viridiplantae; phylum Streptophyta; class Magnoliopsida; order Poales; family Poaceae; genus Triticum; species Triticum dicoccoides. The sequence goes on from NC_041382.1 coordinate 659,949,878, forward strand.
GATCCATTCTAGCAATGAATATCTTGCCTTTGGATCTGTGATAGAAGGTGTACCCAACAGTTTCCTTTGGGTATCCTATGAAGACGCATTTCTCCGATTTGGGCTCGAGCTTATTAGGTTGAAACTTTTCACATAAGCATCGTAGCCCCAAACTTTAAGAAACGACGGCTTAGGTTTCTTGCTAAACCACAGTTCATATGGTGTCGTTTCAACGGATTTAGATGGTGCCCTATTCAACGTGAATGCAACTGTTTCTAATGCATAACCCCAAAATGATAGTGATAAATCGGTAAGAGACATCATAGATCGCACCATATCTAATAAAGTACGGTTATGACGTTCGGACACACCATTACGCTGTTGTGTTCCAGGTGGCGTGAGTTGCGAAACTATTCCACATCATTTCAAATGAAGACAAACTCGTAACTCAAATATTCGTCTTCCGCGATCAGATCATAGAAACTTTATTTTCTTGTTACGATGATTTTAAACTTCACTCTGAAATTCTTTGAACTTTTCAAATGTTTCAGACTTATGTTTCATCAAGTAGATATACCCATATATGCTCAAATCATCTTTGAAGGTCAGAAAATAACGATACCCACCGCGAGCCTCAACACTCATTGGATCGCATACATCAGTATGTACTATTTCCAATAAGTCAGTTGCTTGCTCCATTGTTCCGAAAAACGGAGTCTTAGTCATCTTGCCCATGAGGCATGGTTTGTAAGCATCAAATGATTCGTAATCAAGTGATTCCAAAATCCCATCAGCATGGAGTTTCTTCATGCGCTTTACACCAATATGAACTAAATGGCAGTGCCACATATAAGTTGCACTATCATTATTAACTTTGCATCTTTTGGCTTCAATATTATGAATATGTGTATCACTACAATCGAGATTCAATAAACCATTTATACCGAGTGTATGACCATAGAAGGTTTTATTCATGTAATAGAACAACAGTTATTCTTTGATTTAAATGAATAATCATATTACAATACACATGATCTAATCATATGTATGCTCAACGCAAACACCAAATAACATTTATTTTAGGTTCAACACTAATCCCGAAGGTAAAGGGAGTGTGTGATGGTGATCTTATCAACCTTGGAATCACTTCCAACACACATCATCACCTTGCCCTCAACTAGTTTCTGTTCATTTTGTAAGTCTTGTTTCAATTTACTAATCATAGCAACTGAACCAGTATCATATACCCAGGGGCTATTATAAATACTAGTAAAGTACAAATCAATAATCTGTATATCCAATATACCTTTTTTCACTTTGCCATCCTTCTTATCCGCCAAGTATTTGGGGTAGTTCCGCTTCTAGTGACAATTCCCTTTGAAGTAGAAGCACAAAGTTTCAGGTTTAGGTCTAGCTTTGGGTTTCTTCACGGGAGTGGCAACTTGCTTGCCATTCTTTGAAGTTCCCTTTTTTCCTTTGCCCCTTTTTCTTGAAACTAGTGGCAACGGTTTTTGAAGTCCCGGTTCTAAGCCGTAAAGCACGACGCACTAAACTATCAAGTAGTCATCGTACCGAGCTTGCCAAACGTTCATAATGTCTACATCTACTCCTACAATAGGTCTTTCACCTAGCGGTACATCAAGGACATAATTCTTCTGTGCAGCAATGAGGGTAATCCTCAGATCACAGACCCAGTCCGCATCATTGCTACTATAATCTTTCAACTTATTTTCTCTAGGAACATATCAAAAATAAAACAGGGGAGCTATACGCGATCTATTGATCTACAATATAGATATGCAAAAACTACCACGACTATGCTCATGATAAATTAAAGTTCAATTAATCATATTACTTAAGAACTCCCACTTAGATAGACATCCCTCTAATCATCTAAGTGATCACGTGTTCCATATCAACTAAACCATGTCCGATCATCACGTGAGATGGAGTAGCTTTCAATGATGAACATCACTATGTTGATCATATCTTCTATATGATTCACGCTCGGCCTTTTGGTCTCAGTGTTCCGAGGCCATATCTGCATTTGGTAGGCTCATCAGGTTTAACCCGAGTATTATGCATGTGCAAAACTAGCTTATCACACCCGATCATCACGTGGTGTCTCGGCACGACGAACTGTAGCGACAATGCATACTCAGGGAGAACACTTGTACCTTGAAATTTAGTGAGAGCTCATCTTATAATGCTACCGCCATACTAAGCAAAATAAGATGCATAAAGGATAAACATCACATGCAATCAAATAAGTGATATGATATGGCCATCATCATCTTGTGCCTTTTGATCTCCATCTCCAAAGCACCGTCATGATCACCATCGTCACCGGCTTGACACCTTGATCTCCATCGAAGCATCGTTGTCGTCTCGCCAACAATTCACTGGTGTGTGTCGGTCGTAAACAAACAGTTTTTAAACCCTTTCCGCAACGGCATTTGGAACCGTCGCCAAGTGAGTGTGTGCGATAGGGTGTCCTTCCCACATGACCCAGAAACCGTCGGCGATAGGCCCTCCTGGGACCCAGGCTGGGGCCGTGTGCATCCCAGTCATTTCCGTAGGTATGTACATCCCACACGGTAATCCGAGAAAATCAATTTCGTAGGTATGGACATCTCACACGGTAATCCGAGTAAATCATTTCCATAGGTATGTACATCCCACACGGTGAATCCCAGAAAAACATTTCCATTTGTATGTATATCACACACAGTCAATCCAAGGAATACGTTTCTGTTCTTATGTACATCCCACACAGTCAATCCAGGGAAAACGTTTCCATTTGGACGTACATCCCACATAGTTTTATGTGTAGGCTCGTGTCTGAAAGGTGTAACTATCACACATGGTCTTCCTTGGTTAACTGTTTGCTTTTATCAACTATATCACACACGATTTGATGAAGAAACCTGCATGGCATTGGGCTATCCATCGCAAGCGCTTTTACTGCTAGAACCGTTTGCAAATATCTATGACACATTTAGCAGGTTTATTAGTTTACAATTAATAATTCCAGTATTGCGCAAATTCACATTTCATATCGAACAACTATTTGCCAATTTCATATTAGGCACATAAATATATTATAACATCACAATACGGTAGCTACATGAAAACAACACATTACAACATATAGCTAGTTCAACTTCATAAGAACAATATATTCATTTAGCTAATCGAGATCATCCAGGCTCGTCTTATCCACCTCTGCTTTCAGTTCTATAAGAACCCGTTTTGCACGGGCCAACTAGGAAAGTGCCTCCTCCTTCGCCAACACCATCTTAGCAAAGTCTGATTTAAAAAATCCGAGCTCATTCTCCACCTTCAACTTTTTATCCCTCATACATGCTCCAAAGCTTCGTTAGGTACATCTTCAAAGACTGTGGCCACTCTTGATCAACCCACTCCAAGTAAGAACACTTCCGTTCATCCTATAATATTTAAAACTAGATCAGTAACAATTGTAGGGGAAATGGGTTTATAGCAACATAGAAAATAACCAATGCTTATTTTGAAAAACTAAAGAAACATGTTAATTATGACATATCTTCTCAAAAAGATCAATGCGCGAATGAAATAATTGGTACTGAGACAACAACCATATTCTGGAACATCAGATTCTATAATTAACTACAACGACGCTACAAGTTCTTATTCATGTACAATAAATAACAAATTGAACATTTCATGAGGAAGGTAAATATAACTACAACAGCATAGCGATAGTGTTTGGATGACAACAAATTGATACTAACAGGTGTGTACATGCACAAATTTAGTAACATAGAACTAATAGCACTAAGGCCGTCCACTATGTATGCCAAAACTGGGGTAAAGACAACTGTTCCTACATCTCGCACCAGTGCCCTGGACTAGAGAGCCGATGCAGCGGGAAAAAATCAGGGGCCCGGACTCCGGAGCACGTAGTTGCTCCGATGCCCAGTTCCTTCGTGCCATAAAGATTTAGTATTTTACTGCTTGGCTGCTCGGATGTGTGGACCAAAGTTGGCTGCCCAAATTGCTGAAGCGGTGCCAAATAATTTTCTAATGGCATCGCTGATGAGATGGCAACAATTCAAGATACTAGGTGCAAACTGTGACACTGTCTTAGGATGCGTCTGGTTGAAGGTGTGGTATGAATGGGTTGGGACCGTGACAGTGTCTGAATCACATCTAACAAATGATTTGTAACAACGAAAGAGGGTCTAACCTTCTCTACACATGCCAGAAACTTCCTCCCACTGTCCAGAGAATCAAACACAACTAGCTTCACGCATGGAGATTGATGGTGACAACGAGCAGATAGATCTTCAGCCACCCCGCTCCATTCATTGCCACTGATGGTTTTAGGGAGCTACAAGAGGAAGAAACGACTCAAATCGGCCTCTTGGTAAAAATCCTTCATTCCAAGTCATAGCCTAAGAGAGAGAAGAGAGGCATACCCGGGTGGTGAAGCAGTAGTCGCCGAAGGAGGTACCGCTAGAGATGTCTTTGAAGAAGACCATGGCGACCCTGGCGATAGGATGCGAGATGACGAGAGCGAGAAGGCAGCTATAGCTAGCAAGGAAGGAAGGAAGGAGGAAATAGGGGAAATGTGACTTGTGGTCGGGGAGAAAAGGGGGTGGGGAATGGGGGAAGGGGGGCGGGGGCAGATATTTTGGCGATAGGCCAAAAATTTTGAAATGTGGAGGGAAACCTTGCGCGTGGTGCCGCCGGACCATTCACTTTGAACGATTGTGTGCATCAAAAACGATTCTTCTACTTTACGCGCATGGGATGAGTTTGATAATTCAAATTTTGGTCTCAAGGCATGGGCACATTCAGTTTGAACGCGCACGGTGCCGCCAAACCATTCACTTTGAACGATTGTGTGCATTGCAAATGATTCTTCTGCTTTATGTGTATGGGATGAGTTTGACAATTCAAATTTTGGTGGAAATTTCACCAGGTACGTCATTGCATAATTTAACATCTCTTGCTAATTTGGGCACACAAAAGAGCATACAGCAGACATACCACACTTACTGAATCGAGCAATTTTAGTAATTACACAGAGCCAGTTGACCTAAACATTGCTCTAACAAAAGACCAACATTAAAAACAAACCCTAAGTACGCATAATTAAAAACCCGTCGCGGCGCCGGCCTATGCATCGCTGGTGTGAGATGAGACGTCGATGACTTGTCCCGATGACATGCCACCGTTGGTGGACTTCGGGTCCCCCCTACTGAAATCGACCGCGTCCTTGTCCTCGGCGCCGCCCTCAAGGTTGTAGTACTCGTAGTAGTGGCTGCGCTAGAGCTCACGTTGGTACTCCACCGCCGATTCCTCGACGGACAGACTCTTCTCCACCTCGACCTCGGCCACGCACAACTCCTCCTCCCGGCGCTCCTCGATCTCTGCCGCCTCCTACATCTCTAGCTCCTGCTCGGCGACCTCATGAGGAAGCGGGTGCTCCATGGCCACTGCCGCCTTTTCAGACGTGGGTTGCATGCTGGAGTCCGAGGTGGTCTGGGATATCTTGGCGTGTGTATCCTCAATCTTGCCGTGGATGGCCTCGACCCGGGCCAGGGCGACATCAGCGGCACGAATGGCAGCTCAAGCGCTCTCAGCCTTTGCAGCCGCCGTCACAGCAGTAGCTGCAGCTGTCTCGGCTGCTGCAGCTGCCCTATCGGTTGCCGTAGATGCCCTCTCAGTGGAAGCGGCCACGCTCAATGCGGATGCGGTGGCACTCTCGGCGTAGGCGCCCGCGCTCTCGGCGCAGGCGGACACGCTCGGGAGGGGGGGCGGCCATCGTACGGGCCTTCACGAAGCATTTCCATGGCATCATCTTTGCAAGAAGGGGGTGCGGGAATGGGGATCGGGATTTGTGGATTCGGGGGTTGCCGGGACTAGAGCAGACGAGTCGGCAAAGCTTAAGGGGGAGACTTAAATGGACCCAGATATTTTGATCGCAAACGGTTCCTAGAAAAACAACTGTGTGTGATGCTGTAGATATTTTTTATTAGTTATAAAAGATGAATTTGCAATAAAGTGCCAACGGATTGTGTTTTAAATGAACAAGAAATTTTGTAGTACTAATACAACTGTCATGTCAAATTTTGGAAAATTTCAGGGGTCGTCATTTGACCTTCTAAGACATTTAAGTGATTTTCTAGCCATTTAATGACCGTAATTGAAATTTGAACTACATGTACATGCAACAGCTAACCATAACGGTTTGAAAACTCATATTTCGTGTACTTGTGTGCGATTTAATTCCATATGCAGTAAATTGGAAGGAATTTTCGAACATATTGGTCTAACGGCTATGACACAATTAAGCATGGAGTGACATGGCATTTTAATTCCAGAAAATAAAAAACACATGAAACCTTGGTTGATGTGATGTCATGCCACCAAGATGATGTGGTAGAGGAATTGGCAGGTTTGACCAAATTTTGGACACACACCCCTCACAAACCGGAGCAACTCACTAGAAGGCTCGTAGTTCTGAGAGGAAACAATGCATGTTTGATGACGAACGGGAGATAGGTTCCTCTTATGGCCTTCAAATTTTTTTCTACGTCTAACGTGCACTACTACAACTGTAATGTGAATTTTTTGAAATTCTAGGGGTCGTTTGAAGTTTTAAAGACATTTAAGTGATTTTCTAGCCATTTAATGACCGTAATTCAAATTTGAACTACATCTACATGCAACGCCTAACCAAAACGGTTTGAAAAATCTTATTTGTGTGCTTGTGTGCGAGTTAATTCCATGTGCAGTAAACTAGAAGGAATTTCCAAACATATTTGTATCACGACGTGGACACATATGCATGCATACGTATGCATGGAGTGGCATGGCATTTTAATTCCAAAAAAAATCAGAAACACATGAAACCTTGGTTGATGTAATGTCATGCCACCAAGATGATGTGGTAAAGAAATTGGCATATTTGATGAAACTTTGGACACACAACCCTCACAAACCGGAGCAACTTGCTAGAAGGTTCGTGGTTCCGAGAGGGAACAATGCATGTTTGATGACGAACGGGAGATAGCTTCCTCTTACGGCTTTCAAATTTTTTCTACGTCTTACGTGCACTACTACAACTGTAATGTGAAATTTTGGAAAATTCAAGGGGTAATTTGACCTTTTAAAGACATTTAAGTGATTTTCTAACCATTTGTTGACCGTATTTCAAATTTGAACTACATCTACATGCAACGCCTAACCAAAATGGTTTGAAAAATCATATATGTATGCTTGTGTGCGAGTTAATTCCATGTGCAGTAAATTAGAAAGAATTTTCAAAAATATTGGTCTCACGAAATGGACACATGCATACGTATGCATGGAGTGACATGGCATTTTAATTCAAAAAAATAGAAAAATGATCAGAAACACATGAAACCTTGGTTGATGTAATGTCATGCCACCAAGATGATGTGGTAAAGAAATTGGCATGTTTTACGAACTTTTGGACACACACCCCTCACAAACCGGAGCAACTCGCTAGAAGGTTCGTGGTTCCGAGAGGGAACAATGCATGTTTGATGACAAACGGGTGATAGCTTCCTCTTACGGCCTTCAAATGTTTTCCTATGTTTAACGTGCACTAATACAACTATCATGTGAAAATTTGGTAAATTTCAGGGGTCATTCGACCCTTTAAAGACATTTAAGTGATTTTCTAACCATTTAATTACCGTAATTCAAATTTAAACTACATCTACATGCAACGCCTAACCATAATGGTTTGAAAAATTATATTTTTGTGTACTTGTGAGCGAGCTAGTTCCATGTGCAGTAAATTAGAAGGAATTTTCAAACATATTGGTGTCAAGACATGGGCACATGCATGAAGTGCATGCCATGGCATTTTAATTCCAAAAAATTCAAAATGATCAGAAAAACATGAAACCTTGCTTGATTTAATGTCATCCACCAAGAAGATGTGGTAAAGAAATTGACATGTTTGACGAAAGTTTGGACAAACACCCCTCACAAACCGGAGCAACTCGCTAGAAGGTTCATTGTTCCGAGAGGGAACAATGCATGTTTGATGACAAACGGGGGATAGCTTCCTCTTACGGCCTTCAAATTTTTTCTATGTCTAACATGCACTACTAATTTAATGACCGTAATTCAAATTTGAACTACAACTACATGCAACGCCTAACCAAAAAGGTTTCAAAAATCATATTTGTGTACTTGTGTGCGAGTAAATTCCATGTGCAGTAAATTAGAAGGAATTTTAAAACATATTGGTCTCACAACATGGAGACATGCATATGTATGCATGGAGTGACATGGCATCTTAATTCAAAAAAATAGAAAAATGATCAAAAACTCATGAAACCTTGGTTGATATATATAATGTGATTCCACCAAGATGATGGGGTAAAGAAATTGGCATGTTTGACGAACGTTTGGACACACGCCCCTCACGAACCGGAGCAACTCGCTAGAAGGTTCGTGGTTCCGAGAGGGAACAATGCATGTTTGATGACGAACGGGAGATAGCTTCCTCTTACGACCTTCAAAAAATTTCCTATGTTTAACGCGCAACTGTCATGTGAAAATTTGGTAAATTTCAGGGGTTGATACGTCTCCAACGTATCTATAATTTTGATTGCTCCATGCTATATTATCTACTGTTTTGGACATTGTTGGGCTTTATTATCCACTTTAAAATTATTTTTGGGACTAACCTATTAACCGGAGGCCCAGCCCAGAATTGCCGGGTTTTTTTGCCTGTTTTAGGGTTTTGAAGAAAAGGAATATCAAACGGAGTCCAAACGGAATGAAACCTTAGGGAACGTGATTTTCTCAATGAACAAGACCCGTGAGACTTGGACCCTATGTCAAGAAAGAAAAGAGGAGGCCACGAGGTAGGGGGCGCGCCTGCCTACCCTAGGCGTGCCCTCCACCCTCATGGGCCCCCTGTGCTCCGCCGACGTATTCCTTCCTCCTATATATATCCACATACCCCCAAACGATCAGATACGAAGCCAAAACCCTAATTCCACCACCGTAACTTTCTGTATCCATGAGATCCCATCTGGGGGCCTATTCTGGAGCTCCGCCGGAGGGGGCATCAATCACGGAGGGCTTCTACATCAACACCATAGCCCCTCCGATGAAGTGTGAGTAGTTCACCTCAGACCTACGGGTCCATAGTTAGTAGCTAGATGGCTTCTTCTCTCTTTTTGGATCTCAATACAATGTTCTCCCCCTCTCTTGTGGAGATCTATTCGATGTAATCTTCTTTTTGCGGTGTGTTTGTTGAGGCCGATGAATTGTGGGTTTATGATCAAGTCTATCTATGAACAATATTTGAATCTTCTCTGAATTCTTTTATGTATGATTGGTTATCTTTGCAAGTCTCTTCGAATTATCAGTTTGGTTTGGCCTACTTGATTGATCTTTCTTGCAATGGGAGAAGTGCTTAGCTTTGGGTTCAATCTTGCGGTGTCCTAACGGAGATATCACTGAATAACAAACAGTTATGGACTGCACTTTGGAAGCTCAATGTGCTACCAAAGATTAGAGTATTTTGGTGGCGAGTTCTGCGGGGGATTCTTCCGGACTCCGTGACTCTACACTACAGGCACATCAAAATGATGGGCCGGTGTGATCTTTGTCAGGCTGGAGACGAAGACCTGATGCTTGCACTGATGACTTGCACGCATGCAAGCTTGTTTTGGGCGGCGGCTAGTGATCGCTTTGATATACATCTACCAGCGCTGCACCAAGATTCCTGGGCTTGTGACATCACTCTAGACCAACAGCTCTCTGATGATGCACGATGCAAAATCATTACTATGATGCATTCCATTTGGACCTCGAGGAACAAGTGGACACATGATCAGGAGGGGTTCGATCCTGCGATGGCCATGAAGTGGGTGCAGGAGACACTATCCATTCTCGATATGCCAAACCGACACACTCGAATATTGGGGCAGTGTTGGCGCCCCATGGGCGCGGGATGGATCATCATTAACACTGACGGATCAGTGTTCGACGGGCAGCCAAATGGGGGGGGGGCGGGGGGAGTGGCACGCTCCCATCTTGCTTTCATAGGAGATTGGTGCAAACCTTTGCCGCGAGTCTCCGACCACTTCATCGCCGAGCTGCTGGCTTTTCAGGAGGGTGTAATTTTTGCTCAGCTCCGAGGCTACTCACATGTGATAATGGAGGTCGATTGTCTTCATTTGGTCGACCTCTGGAACTCGCGAGGCAATTCCAGATTGATTGCATCGCCTATCTTTTGAAGAATTATTGGACATAGTGCCGCATTTTATCTCTTTTTCGGTTCGACATGTCGGTAGGGACTTGAATGTGCCGGCCCATCTTTGTGCTCAGCGTGCTTGTACGCTTGATGGGACGGACAGTTGGCTAGCTATTAGCCCAGATTTCCTCTGCACTAGCCTACGGGCAGATTGTAACCGACTCCTTTTATACTGAATAAAGTCCTAGATTCGATGCAAAAAAAATTCTTGCAGTGTCCTTTCCCGGTGACAGTAGGGGCAGCAAGGCATGTATTGTATTGTTGCCATCGAGGATAATAAGATGGGGTTTTCTTCATATTGCATGAGTCTATCCCTCTACATCATGTCATCTTGCTTAAGGCGTTACTCTGTTTTTAACTTAATACTCTAGATGCATGCTGGATAGCGGTCGATGACTGGAGTAATAGTTGTAGATGCAGGCAGGAGTTGGTCTACTTGTCTCAGATGTGATGCCTATATACATGATCATACTTAGATATTCTCATAACTATGCTCAATTCTGTCCATTGCTCAATAGTAATTTGTTCACCCACCGTAGAATACTTATGCTCTCGAGAGAAGCCACTAGTGAAACCTATGGCCCCCGGGTCTATCTTTATCATATTGATGTCCTACTACTTAGTTATTTCATTTGCTATTTACTTTGCCTTTATTTTACTTTGCATCTTTATCATAAAAATACCAAAAATATTATCTTATCATATCTATCAGATCTCACTCTCGTAAGTGGCCTTATAGGGATTGACAACCCCTATTTGCGTTGGTTGCGAGGATTTATTTGTTTTGTGCAGGTACGAGGGACTTGCACGTAGCCTCCTACTGGATTGATACCTTGGTTCTCAAATACTGAGGGAAATACTTATGCTACTTTGTTGCAACATCCCTTCCTCTTCGGGGAAAACCAACGCAGTGCTCAACAGGTACCAAGAAGGATTTCTGGCGCCGTTGTCGGGGAGGTCTACGCAAAAGTCAACATACCAAGTACCCATCACATACCCTTATCTCCTGCATTACATTATTTGGCATTTGCCTCTCGTTTTCCTCTCCCCCACTTCACCCTTGCCATTTTATTCGCCCTCTCTCTCTTTGTCCTCCCTCTCTTTCTCTATTTGCCTCTTTTTGCTCGCTTGCATTTTGTTTGCTTGTGTGTTAGTTTGCTTGCTCGTCACATGGCTCAAGATAATACTAAATTGTGTGACTTCACCAATACCAACAACAATGATTTTATTAGCACTCCAATTGCTCCTCTTACCGATGTTGAATGTTGTGAAATTAATACTACTTTGCTGAATCTTGTCATGAAAGATCCGTTTTCCGGCTTCCTAGTGAAGATGCCTCTACCCATCTAAATAGCTTCGTTGATTTGTGTGATATGCAAAATAAGAAAGATGTGGATAATGATATTGTTAAATTGAAGCTATTTCCTTTTTCGCTTAGAGATCGTGCTAAAGCTTGGTTTTCGCCTTTTTCCTAAAAATAGTATTGATTCATGGAACATGTGCAAAGATGCTTTTATCTCTAAGTATTTTGCTCCTGCTAATATCATCTCTCTTAGAAACGATATTATGAATTTTAAACAACTTGATCATGAACATGTTGCACAAGCTTGGGAGAGAATGAAATTAATGATATGTAATTGCCCTACTCATGGTTTAAATTTGTGGATGATTATACAAAAAAATTATGCCGGATTAAATTTTGCTTCTAGAAATCTTTTAGATTCGGCCGGGGGAGGCACTTTTATGGAAATCACTTTAGGAGAAGCTACTAAACTCCTAGATAATATTATGGTTAATTATTCTCAATGGCACACTAAAAGATCTACTAGTAAAAAGCTGCACACGATAGAAGAAATTAATGTTTTGAGTGGAGAGATGGATGAACTTATGAAATTATTTGCTAATAAGAGTGTTTCTTCTGATCCTAATGATATGCCCTTGTCTACTTTGATTGAGAATAATAATGAATCTATGGATGTGAATTTTGTTGGTAGGAACAATTTTGGTAACAACGCGTATAGAAGAAATTTTAATCCTAGGCATTATCCTAGTAATTCCTCTAATAATTATGGTAATTCCTACAACAATTCTTATGGAAATTATAATAAGATGCCCTCTGATTTTGACTCTAATATGAAAGAATTTATTACTTCGCAAAAGAATTTTAATGCTATGATTGAAGAAAAATTGCTTAAGATTGATGATTTGGCTAGGAACATTGATAGAATTGCTCTTGATGTTGATTCTTTGAAACTTAGATCTATTCCACCTAAGCATGATATCGATGAGTCTCTCAAAGCCATGATAATTTCCATTGATGAGTGCAAAGAAAGAACCGCTAGGATGCGTGCTAAGAAAGATGCCTTTATAAGAGCGTGTTCTTCTAGTTCCTATGAAAATAAAGGTGAAGATCTAAAAGTTATTGATGTGTCCCCTATTAAATCTTTGTTTTTCAATATGAATCTTGAAAATGATGGGACTGAATATGATCCACCTTTACCTAGAAGGCATTCCAAGAATTCGGAATTTGTTGATCTTGATGCTAAATTTGATAAAAGTGGGATTGAAGAAATTAAAACCCTAGATGTGGCTAAACCCACCATTATGGATTTCAAGGAATTTAACTATGAAAATTGCTCTTTGATTGATTGTATTTCCTTGTTGCAATCTGTGTTAAATTCTCCTCATGCTTATAGTGAAAATAAAGCATTTACTAAACATATCGTTGATGCCTTGATGCAATCTTATGAAGAAAAACTTGAATTGGAAGTTTCTATCCCTAGAAAACTTTATGATGAGAGGGAACAAACTATTAAAATTAAAATTAAAGATCATGAATGCTATCCTTTATGTGATTTGGGTGCTAGTGTTTCCACGATTCCAAAGACTTTGTGTGATTTGTTAGGTTTCCGTGATTTTGATGATTGCTCTCTAAACTTGCACCTTACAGATTCTACTATTAAGAAACCTATGGGAAGAATTAATGATGTTCTTATTGTTGCAAATAGGAATTATGTGCCCATAGATTTTATTGTTCTTGACATAGATTGCAATCCTTCATGTCCTATTATTCTTGGTAGACCTTTCCTTAGAACGATTGGTGCAATTATTGATATGAAGGAAGGAAATATTAGATTCCAATTTACATTAAGGAAAGGCATGGAACACTTTCCTAGAAAGAAAATTAAATTACCTTATGAATCTATTATGAGAGCCACTTATGGATTGCCTACCAAAGATGGCAATGCCTAGATCTATTCTTGATTGTTATGCCTAGCTAGGGGCGTTAAACGATAGCGCTTGTTGGGAGGCAACCCAATTTTATTTTTATTCCTTGCTTTTTGTTACTGTTTAGTAATAAATAATTTATCTAGCCTCTGTTTTGGTTGTGTTTTTTGTGTTTAATTAGTGTTTGTGCCAAGTAGAACCGTTGGGAAGACTTGGGGAAAGTCTTGTTACACTTGCTGTAAAAAACAGAAACTTTAGCGCTCATGAGAACTGCTGTAATTTTTATTTGTAAAGTGATATTTAGTTAATTATTTTTGCATATGATTAATAGATAAATTCCTCACGTCCAGAGATTTATTTTAGAATTTTTGGGGTTCCAGATCTTACACTAGCTACAGATTACTACAGACTGTTCTGTTTTTGACAGATTCTGTTTTTCGTGTGTTGTTTGCTTATTTTGATGAATCTATGGCTAGTAAAATAGTTTATAAACCATATAGAAGTTGGAATACAGTAGGTATAACACCAATATAAATAAAGAATGAGTTCATTATAGTACCTTGAAGTGGTCTTTTACTTTCTTTTGCTAACGGAGCTCACGAGATTTTCTACTTTAAGTTTTGTGTTGTGAAGTCTTCAAGATTTGGGTAAAGATTTGATGGATTATGGAACAAGGAGTGGCAAGAGCCTAAGCTTTGGGATGCCTATGGCACCCCCAAGATAATCTAAGGACACGTAAAAGCCAAAGCTTGGGGATGCCCTGGAAGGCATCCCCTCTTTCGTCTACTTCTATCGGTAACTTTACTTGGAGCTATATTTTTATTCGCCACATGATATGTGTTTTTCTTGGAGCGTATTGTATTATTTGAGTCTTTGATTTTTAGTTTACCCCAATCATCCTTGCTGTATACACCTTTTGAGAGAGCCATACATGATTTGGAATTTGTTAGAATACTCTATGTGCTTCGCTTATATCTTTTGAGTTATATAGTTTTGCTCTAGTACTTCACTTATATCTTTTAGACCATGGTGGTGGATTTGTTTTATAGAAACTATTGATCTCTCATGCTTCACTTAGATTATTTCGAGAGTCTTAATAGCATGGTAATTTTCTTAAAATCCTAATATGCTAGGTGTTCAAGATTAGTAAAATTTTCTTAAGAGTGTTATGAATACTAAGAGAAGTTTGATGCTTGATGATTGTTTTGAGATATGGAGGTAATAATATCAAAGTCGTGCTAGTTGAGTAGTTGTGAAATTGAGAATTACTTGTGTTGAAGTTTGCAAGTCCTATAGCATGGACGTATGGTAAACTTTATGCAACAAATTTGAAACATGAGGTGTTATTTGATTGTCCTCCTTATGAGTGGCGGTCGGGGACGAGCGATGGTCTTTTCCTACCAATCTATCCCCCTAGGAGCATGCGCATAGTACCTAGGTTTTTGATGATTTGTAGATTTTTGCAATAATTATGTGAGTTCTTTATGACTAATGTTGAGTCCATGGATTATACGCACTCTCACCCTTCCATCCTTGCTAGGCTCTTCGGTACCGTGCATTGCCCTTTCTCACATTGAGAGTTGGTGCAAACTTCGCCGGTGCATCCAAACCCCGTGATATGATACGCTATTTCACACATAAACCTACTTATATCCTCCTCAAAACAGCCACCATACCTACCTATTATGGCATTTCCATAGCCATTCCGAGATATATTGCCATGCAACTCTCCATCATTCCGTTCATCATGACACATTCATTATTGTCATATTGCTTAGCATGATCATGTAGTTGACATAGTATTTGTGGAAAAGACACCATTCATAATTCTTTCATAAATGTCACTCTTGGTCAATTGCATATCCCAGTACACCGCCGGAGGCATTCATATAGAGTCATCTTTGTTCTAGTATCGAGTTGTAATCATTGAGTTGTAAATAAATAGAAGTGTGATGATCATCATTTTCTAGAGTATTGTCCCAAGTGAGGAATAAATAAATAAAAAGAAAGGCCATATAAAAAAGAGAAGGCCCAAAAAAAGGGAAAAGAAAAAAATGAGAGAAAAAGAGAGAAGGGACAATGTTACTATCCTTTGCCACACTTGTGCTTCAAAGTAGCACCTTAATCTTGATGTTAGAGAGTCTCTTGTTTTGTCACTTTCATATACTAGTGGGAATTTTTCATTATAGAAATTGGCTTGCATATTCCAACAATGGGCCTCCTCAAGTGCCCTAGGTCTTCGTGAGCAAGCAGGTTGGATGCACACCCACTAGTTTCTTTTGTTGAGCTTTCATACATTTATAGCTCTGGTGCATCCGTTGCATGGCAATCCCTACTCCTTGCATTAACATCAATCGGTGGGCATCTCCATAGCCCATTGATTAGCCTCGTTGATGTGAGACTTTCTCCTTTTTGTCTTCTCCACATAACCCCCCTCATTATATTCTATTCCACCTATAGTGATATGTCCATGGCTCACACTCATATATTGCGTGAAAGTTTATAGGTTTGAGATTACTAAAGTATGAAATAATTGCTTGGCTTGTCATCGGGGTTATGCATGATGAGAGCATTCTTGTGTGACGAAAATGAAACATGACTAAACTATATGATTTTGCAGGGATGAACTTTCTTTGGCCATGTCATTTTGAGAAGACATAATTGCTTAGTTAGTATGCTTGAAGTATTATTATTTTTATGTCAAAATGAACTTTTGTCTTGAATCTTTCGGATCTGAATATTCATACCACAATTAAGAAGAATTACATTAAAATTATGCCAAGTAGCACTCCGCATCAAAAATTCTGTTTTTATCATTTACCTACTCAAGGACGAGTAGGAATTAAGCTTGGGGATGCTTGATACGTCTCCAACGTACCTATAATTTTTGATTGCTCCATGCTATATTATCTACTGTTTTGGACATTATTGGGATTTATTATCCACTTTTATATTATTTTTGGGACTAACCTATTAACCAGAGGCCCAGCCCAGAATTATCGTTTTTTGCCTGTTTTAGGGTTTCGAAGAAAAGGAATATCAAGCGGAGTTCAAACGGAATGAAACCTTCGGGACCATGATTTTCTGAACTAACAAGACCCAGGAGACTTGGACCCTACGTCAATAAAGAAAAGAGGAGGCCACGAGGTAGGGGCGCGCATGGCTACCCTAGGCGCGCCCTCCACCCTCGTGGGCCCCCTGTTGCTCCACTGACATACTTCTTCCTCCTATATATATCCACGTACCCCCAAACGATCAGATACGGAGCCAACACCCTAATTCCACCGCCATAACTTTCTGTATCCACGAGATCCCATCTTGGGGCCTGTTCCAGATCTCCGCCGGAGGGGGCATCGATCATGGAGGGCTTCTACATCAACACCATAGCCCCTCCAATGAAGTGTGAGTAGTTCACCTCAGACCTACGGGTCCATAGTTAGCAGCTAGATGGCTTCTTCTCTCTTTTTGGATCTCAATACAATGTTCTCCCCCTCTCTTGTGGAGATCTATTTGATGCAATCTTCTTTTTGCAGTGTGTTTGTTGAGAACGATGAATTGTGGGTTTATGATCAAGTCTATCTATGAACAATATTTGAATCTTCTCTGAATTCTTTTTTGTATGATTGGTTATCTTTGCAAGTCTCTTCGAATTATCAGTTTGGTTTGGCCTACTAGATTGATCTTTCTTGCAATGGGAGAAGTGCTTAGATTTGGGTTCAATCTTGCGGTGTCCTTTCCCTATGAAAGTAGGGCAGCAAGGCACGTATTGTGTTGTTGCCATCGAGGATAACAAGATGGGGTTTTCTTCGTATTGCATGAGTCTATCTCTCTACGTCATGTCATCTTGCTTAAGGCATTACTCTGTTTTTAACTTAATACTCTAGATGCATGTTGGATAGCGGTCGATGAGTGGAGTAATAGTAGTAGATGCAGGCATGAGTCGGTCTACTTGTCTCGGACGTCATGCCTATATACATGATCATACCTAGATAGTCTCATAACTATGCTCAATTCTGTCAATTGCTCAACAGTAATTTCTTCACCCACCGTAGAATACTTATGCTCTCGAGAGAAGCCACTAGTGAAACCTATGGCCCCCGGGTCTATCTTTATCATATTGATCTCCTACTACTTAGTTATTTCCTTTGCTATTTACTTTGCCTTTATTTTACTTTGCATCTTTATCATAAAATACCAAAAATATTATCTTATCATATCTATCAGATCTCACTCTCGTAAGTGGCCTTATAGGGATTGACAACCCCTATTTGCGTTGGTTGCGAGGATTTATTTGTTTTGTGCAGGTACGAGGGACTCGCGCATAGCCTCCTACTGGATTGATACCTTGGTTCTCAAAAACTGAGGGAAATACTTACGCTACTTTGTTGCATCATCCCTTCCTCTTCGGGAAAAACCAATGTAGTGCTTAAGAGGTAGCTGGGGTCATTTGACCTTCTAAAGACATTAAGTGATTTTTTTAACCATTTAATGACCATAATTCAAATTTGAACTACATCTACATGCAACAAATAACCAAAACGGTTTGAAAAATCATATTTTTGTGTACTTGTGTGCGAATAAATTCCATGTGCAGTAAATTATAAGGAAATTTCAAGCATATTGGTGTCAAGACATGGGCACATGCATGGAGTGCATGCCATGGTATTTTAATTCCAAAAAATTAAAAAATGATCGGACAAAAAAATTGGCGCCAAGATGGTGTGGTAAAAAAATTGGCCTGTTTAACGAAAGTTTGGACACACACCCTCACAAACCGGAGCAACTCACTAGAAGATTCGTGGTTCCGAGAGGGAACAATGCATGTTTGCTGACGGACGGAAGATAGGTTCCTCTTACGGCATTCAAATTTTTTCCTATGTTTAACATGCACTAATACAACTATCATGTGAAAAATTGGAAATTTTCAGGGGTCATTTGACCTTTTAAAGACATTTAAGTGATTTTCAAACATTTAATGACCGTAATTCAAATTTGAACTACATCTATATGCAACGCCTAACCAAAACGGTTTGAAAAAACATATTTTTGTGTACTTGTGTGCGAGTTAAAAAATCATCAGACGATGTAAATATCTGGTGTTCAAAAAATAAAATGCAAAGATCTGGCAAGACAACCGGCCCCCACACGATTGGCACTCTATCTCGTGGCTCGAGGTTTGGTAGGTGATTGGCAAGGATCATTAATCAGACACGGTTTTGTATTGGAAACCATCAACTATTATGTTCACACGCGGATTTGATGCGGGAATTGTGTGTAATTCAAACTACAGTACTCGTAAATTCCGGCGATCGACGTGTATACTGTCCCCGTCGATCTAGATTCCTACTGCAAATAAATACTACCTTGCTCACGTCGTCCCGCCTGCATTCTCATCTACATCCTCCCCTCGCTCTCTCTCTCTCTCTCTCTCTCTCTCTCTCTCTCAAATCTCTGCCATGGCGCCGCCGGTCTGCACACGCGCCGACGAGGAGTCGCCGCCCCCCGAGGACACTCACTCGATTAGCAGCGACAAGGACCCCTACACGCCGCCTGATGAGGTTGCGCCGGACCCCCCAACTTTGGATTGGTTTTGGGGCCAGTACAATGTTTGTCTGTGGAAGTCGCTGCTGCCAGGTGAGAAAGCCAGGCAAGTGGCGTTCAAGAAGGAGATGGCGGAGGAGGAAGCCAGGTACCAGGCGGCCTATGAAGCCCGTGACGCCGCCTGGAAAAAGGAGGCGGCTGAGCTTTGGGGGCGGGCGCGTCGTCTTGCCGAGGAGGTGTACGAAGGCGGGTAGTTCGCGAGTAAAGTCATAGGCGTTGGGCGCCTCGTCGATGCATGGAGGTGGGCCGATACGCTCCAGCGTGCCACCGATGAGGAGCTCTGGTGGGCGCCAAACGAAATGGCAAGATCTGCCACGCGCGTCCGCCAGCAAGAGGCAGATCGGTATGTCAAGCACTACGAGGCGGAGGAGTCGGAGTACTGCCTCCGCACTGGGAAGACGCCACGCACTACGGAGCTGCTGGCGAGGCGCTGCCGGAATACTGGTCACGGAAGGGTTATTAGTTTTAGTATTGATCGTTTTTAATTTTATGCATTGTACCTTGTAGTGAAGTATCATCACATATATGTGATGATATTTTATATATTTATATATATATATATATATATATTATGTGATGATCTAATGAACAATTAATATATATATTATAAATTCCATTTTCTATCTGTTTTTGTATACTAATTTGAATCTAGCTGTTATCATCCACATATACAGAATGGAAAGCGTATATACACACATTGAAACAGAACATATAAGAATGGAAAACAGAGTCACACATTGAAATGGAGCATTATATAGAGCAATACTATGATTGCTGTGAATGCATAGCTATCCACGTCGAAATGACTTTTCAAAATAAAACGCGTCCATGAGACCATGACCAGCAGCCCGTGCCTAGGGTAGCTCTTGGCTCTGCCTAAGCTCGTGCAGGCGTTCGTCCAAGCGGTCGACACGCTCGCGGTACATCTGGAGCGCGATCTCGAGCTCTAAGTTGGCTATTTCATCGGAGATCACTAGCTCGAGGATGCGAGGGCCATGTTCCTCTACTGCGCCCAGGTGGACACCTGGGCCAATGAGGCGGTCGAGCCTATGGACCAGCACGTTGACATCCGCTGGGCTGCTGACAAGGCGAACGGCAACACCCATGCGAATGGTGCGGCAGGCGTCCGATGCAAGTACGACGCGATCGGCCTCTGGTGCATGTAAGGCACCGAGGGCCTCTGCCCACTCCTGGCAAGGAATAGTGGTACTGACGGGACGTGTACCCACCTGCGACGCCGTGTCGACAGCAGGCAAGCGCCGCTTGATCCGCTCTTGCTGCGCGGTGCGTCGCGCCTCTCGCTCTGCGGCGCTCCAACGGTCTCGCCGTGCGGCGAGCCGCATCCTATCGGCATGGACGTGCCTAGCTTGCTCTGCGGCAAGCCATCGATCATGTTGTGCCGCAAGCTGTAGCCTATCGACACTAACATGCCCATCTTGATCCGCGGCGCTCAAGCGCCATTCGCCAAAGGTCTGCTCAACCCTGGCGATGATGCGCATCACGACGTCATCCATCGTGTTGCCGGGGAGTGCCTCGGCCTTTAGGGGTCGTGGCGCCTGTTCGTTTTCCTCGTCGACGAGGTTGATGGCAGAGGCGGTGCTTTGCTGGGTTTGGATGCTTGGAAAAGGTGGATGTGCTACAACCTGCGCTTGTCGCCTCCATGCGTCGCGCCCCCCATATGCACAATATAGCAGGGTGGCGGGAAACAAGTGAGGAAATGGCGGGAAACCGTGGCGTGTTCATAAAACGCCATCAATTAATGGAAACTTAACATTGAACTAGCATAAGAAGTAGATGATGATCAGATGAACACTAACCACACTAGGGAACCTGTCGGTGATGAATTCATCAATCCCAAATGGTTGAATACTAGCAAGCGTTTGCCCACAACACACACGGCCGATTCCATCACAAATAGGTCGGCTGGATCAACTGTATGCCACATATCACACATGGTCAAAAAGTAATGCAGTAGACCTTCTTTAACAAGTGTTAAAAATAAATAAATAAAAACTAGGACCTCGAGGTTAAATTAGCTGAGGGAATGGGGCATTTCGATCATTTGACTGAAATGACCCACCCCATCACCTAATTTAACATCGACACAACTTCCCATCCAGTCACCCAACTGATGGCTGCTCCAGCCTGAGCACACTTAACTTGATAGTTTTCTTACATGAGCTACTGGGGGAACAACTAGTCCTTGCTGATAGGAATGCCTCTTCACATCCTTATGGCGTATCCGGATGACCGCCCGTCCCACAATGGCCAATAGATGTTGCGTAGACAGAGCATATCACATACATCTTATTAGAAGCAATCGTCTTCGTTATTATCGGTCTTCGCACACATTTCTAATTACAGACCTGTTTGCCACGTATCACACACATCTTGTTATATTGAACCGTTTCTGTTCTCTTGCCTAATAAAAAACAGTTCATCCGAGTGAACCGTATGCTGTACATCGCAGACACACCTTGATTGGGCTGACCGTTTCCTTTGTGTTGCCTAATCACACATAGTTCATCCCAGTGAACCGTATGATGTATATCGCACACGCCTTCATCTGGCTGCTTGTTTCTTTTGTTCATCCTCATCGGAAATAGTTAATTGAACTGAACCGTATGCCCTTCATCGCACTTGCAACTAAAACCTGAACCGTGTTTGACGCATCCATCATCACAAACGTCTTATACATTTCTGACGGTTTTCATACAGCACCGTTTACGATTATTGCATCGCAAACAGTTTTTTGAAGGGTCTCTGATCGTAGTGTCGCGTTAGCAGCATCCTGGTTTTTGCCCTTTTCTCTTTGCCCGATTTTCAATTGGTCTGGTTTTGAAATTTGAAGTTTTGAATCATTTCAGATGGACTTAAACACTTGGGTACCCCTTGACTTTCATCCAAGTGTCTCATTTCCCTCCCTAACTATCATTTCTTCTCTGGTTCACCTCAAAATAATATCTTGAATATTTTTCTTAAAGGAAAATTTCATTCCCCTCTGTAAAACCCTAGCTAGCTCAATGTGCTCCAAAGCAACCCCAATTTTTCTTGCCCACAAAAATCTGAGAAAATTCCCAAATATTCTTTGAACCCTAGGGCACCTTCCTGAGCAAAAATATCTCATCACTTTTTGGAATATTTTTGCTACATAAAATCTTTTCTGTTCTGGACAGAAATGGGGGTTTCTACAGCAACTACCATTTTACTTGCTCTATTGTGGCTGATTTTTCTTATGCATCATCACCTTAGTAGATGATTGCTAACCTCCAAAGCCTAGCTCCAACTCTCAGTAGCTTGACCACAGTAAGTTCTCAAAGTTACTGACCAGGAACTTACCAGTGAGTTGAAGTCCATTCTACTGCGTCTGAGCTCAAACCAAAGCATGGTAACATCTTAATCTACCACGAACTACACGCCAGACATGAAGTTTGGGCTAGAGTTCACGCGATGACTGTGTGTGATAGCCTGGCTTATTAGGGATGATAGACTACTCATATCAATAAGGAATTCCTTCTTTTCCGGAAGCCCATTCGGACAGAACTCCAAAGTTAAGCGTGCTCAGCTTAGAGTAGTTTCAGGATGGGTGACCGACCAGGAAGTCGCTCCCGGGTGCGCACGAGTGAGGACAAAGTGCGCAGAAAAGACTAGTATTGATCTGTGGGGCCAGTCTAGATCCCGCCAAGAGTAACGACCACCGGCGGGTGTGTCCGGAGCGTTACAAGTTGGTATCAGAGCCGACCCTCGCGGATAAATGGATGTTTGCGGACAGGTGCGCGGTCATGTTGTTCATGACGTTTGTGAGCCGTCGTGGCACACGGCATGGCACATGTATCGGACTAGATGCACAGACGTATGTGCCAAGAGGGAACGTTCCTGTGGCCCGACGAGGACGTCGGTTCCTTTGAGTGGGGGTGCATGTGATAACCTGGCTTATTAGGGATGATAGACTACTCATATCAATAAGGAATCCCTTCTTTTCTGGAAGCCCATTCGGACAGAACTCCAAAGTTAAACGTGCTCAGCTTGGAGTAGTTTCAGGATGGGTGATCGACCGGGAAGTCGCTCTCGGGTGCGCACGAGTGAGGACAAAGTGCGCAGAAAAGACTAGTATTGATCTTTGGGGCCAGTCTAGATCCTGCCAGGAGTAACGACTACCAGTGGGTGTGTCCAGGATGTTACACCGCATTCGTTCAGGCGTGCTGACATACGGCCGACGCGCTCTGCATCGCTTGAGCCTCTATTGCGCGCGTGCTTGCTTCCCCGACTGCCAAACCTTACCAAAATTAGCCACGATCACCGTCCCGGCCCTCTTAACTCCCCCCGGTGCTCGCCGACGCCGGAGCTCACTGCAGCGAACACGGGCGCGGTCCGGCCAACGCAACTGTTCCCGCGTAAGCTGCGTCGCCTTCCCCCTCGCTCACTGATGTCGTTCGTCGCAGGGCGCCGTGTCGAGGTGTCCTTCGGTGGAGCCCGAACCCTCCTCGTCGCTCGGCTATAAATAGAGCCCTCCCTAGCCTCCTCGAGCCTTATCCACTCCACACACACACTCCACAACTCCAGCCCCTCCCGGGATCGGGCCACCCTTCAAGGGCCTCCGCCGTGCCTCGATGGTGCCGTTCCGCCTAGTTGGAGCCCCTGGTGTCGCCTCTAGTCGCCGTCGTCCTCATCTCCGGCGATCTCTGCTTCCTGTCGCCGCTGGAGAGGTCGTTTCCGACGCCGTCCGACCACCCCTAGCTGACCTACGTGTACGGGCAGGTGTGCCGCCATCTCCTCTTTCGATCCCACCCTCTAGTTCGGGCCAAGGAGCCCTCCTCGCTGGTGTGTGCTCTGGCGAAGCCGCGCCGTCCTCTGTTTCCCTCTGTGAAAGGATCGGTAGGGTTGACTAGAGGGTGGGTGAATAGGCAACTAACAATTTTTAGCTTTTCTTTACCAAATTAAACTTTGCATCAAAGTAGGTTGTCTAGATGTGCAACTAGGTGAGCAACCTATATGATGCACCAACAACGAACATACAAGCAAGAAGAGAAGTAGCACCAATAAGCTTGCACAAGTAAAGGTAAGAGATAACAAAGAGTGGACCCGGTGAAGAGGAGGATGTGTTACCGAAGTTCCTTCCTTTTGAGGGGAAGTACGTCTCCGTTAGAGCGGTGTGGAGGCACAATGCTCCCCAAGAAGCCACTAGGGCCACCGTATTCTCCTCACGCCCTCACACAATGCGAGATGTCGTGATTCCACTATTGGTGCCCTTGGAGGCGGCGACCGGACCTTTACAAACAAGGTTGGGGCAATCTCCACAACTTAATCGGAGGTTCCCAACAACACCACGAAGCTTCACCACAATGGACTATGGCTCCGTGGTGACCTCAACCATCTAGGGTGCTAAAACACCCAAGAGTAACAAGATCCGCTAGGGATTGGTAGTGGAATCAAATTTCTCTGGGTGGAAGTGTAGATCGGGGCCTTCTCAACCACTCCCGAGCAAATCAACAAGTATGATTGGCTAGGGAGAGAGATCGGGCGAAAATGGATCTTGGAGCATTAATGGAGCTTATAGGGGAAGAGGTAAGTCAACAAGGACGAAGGCCCCATCCAACCGTTACCCCCAAGACAACCCCGCAGAGGGCGGTACTACCACAGGGGGCAGCGGTACTACCGCCCAGCCAGGGAGGGCTTGAAGATAGAGGAGGGACCATGCCCAGCGTGGTACTGTCGCGGTGGTAGGGCGGCACTACCACTCCCGAGCGGTACTACAGCACCTACTACCACTGCAGGTGCCTCTCAACCCGACATGAGATCCCCCCCCCCCGCCCCCGAGTCGAGGCGGTAGTGGTCCGGTACCATAGTGGTACTGCCGCTGAGGACCCTCAAGCGGTACTACCGCTAGGGCCAAAGACTGCCCAAACAGCAGGGAATCAAACCTCCAACGACGCGGGAAGGCCCAAAGGGTGTGAAACGGAAGTGTACGTGATGATTCCACCCTAGCCTTACCAAAGTGGACCCCCTCTTGATAGTACGGTGACTCCTACGAAACTAGTCCAACAAACAAGAGATGAAAGAGCTACACCGTCTTGAAGAACACCCCGAGGGGAAAGAAATCGTCTCGAGCCAAAGGATGAATCTCTGAAATGCTCAAAGCACACTGTTAGTTTGCAAACATGTTGTCATCGATCACCAAAACTACATCAAGAGAGATATGCCTTAACAATCTCCCCCTTTTTGGTGGATTGATGACAACCAGGGATTTGCACAGGGATAAGACATGAAAGTAAAGATACTGAGAACTACAAAATATAGACGGGCTCCCCCTGAATGTGTGCACCTAGTTAGTAGTGCCTTTGGAATGCAAGACACACACATTAGGATCAACACTCCCCCTATATTTTATAGTCCAACAATTCTAAGCATAGGATACATGAGAGCTGGATATAAAACAGGATAAGCATGCAACTCATAAGATACCACAGTACTAGATAGACATAGATAATAAAGGTAAAGAGAAGGTAGCATATGTCTCATACCATATGTCTAGAACTTAGGTCTCACTGGCACCAAACCAAACCAAGCAAAACGACGAGAAAACAGAAGACACCACAAACCACAAAGACACACTCGCAACACGGCAACAACACAAATCCCTAAACTCTCTCCCCCTTTGGCAGCGAGACACCAAAAGGGCAAAGAGCGTTGCTACAGCTCCAGGTGATAGCAAGCTGAGGATCTCGAACATCACATCTCAGCGGGATCGTCTGCACCGCCGTCGTCGGTCAGAAACTGCTCGCCGTCTGAATCGGTCCATGGGCAATGCTGCTGAACCCACTCCTCCTCGTCAGTGATCCTCTCCTCAGATCCGCTGTTAATAGTGGCACCCGACTGGCGCATGAGCTCATTGTGACGTCTGAGGTCCTTCTTCTCAGA
Source organism: Triticum dicoccoides (assembly GCF_002162155.2). Classification (NCBI taxonomy): domain Eukaryota; kingdom Viridiplantae; phylum Streptophyta; class Magnoliopsida; order Poales; family Poaceae; genus Triticum; species Triticum dicoccoides. Next base: position 659,975,901 of record NC_041382.1, read on the forward strand.
GACATGAGACATGTACTGGCCATGAGACTCCATGCAGAAAAGTTTCTTCATCTTGCGCTTAATCCTCTTAGCCCACGAGGGATCCACACCGGAGGGCTCATAGTCCTCATCCTTGTCGGCATGAGCCTCGTCCTCGGACTCCATGTCAGCCTCAGAAGGTGGAGCATCAGATCGAGGGGCCTGGGTGCCCCAGTTATCCTTCTTCCTCAGACATTTGATATCATGAGAAATCAACTCTCCGGTTTCCAGTGCAGCCCTGGGATAGTGATGTGCCTAGGCCTTCTCAGTGAGCAGCATGATTAAAGGACCATAGATCGGGCACTTGCCTTCAGAAATGGCAGATAGAAGTTCAGACCACATAACATGAGAAATGTCCAGGGTCTCTCTAGTGGTTTCTTCCTTCTCATGTTGGTAGAAGAGAAGCATGTCCACAAGATAGGAGTGGACCATATCCAGATTCCCAATGCACGGGAAAAGAGTCTCGCGGAAGACACGGCGAAGGATGTCCAGATAGGTAGACAGCTCATAGGTTACCTTCTTTGTCTTGGGGTTAACCTTCTGAGAGCAGTAGGGCCAGAGTGCTTGCTTGTGAGTGGAGGTGACATTGTGGTGAGGACGGAAGCCGACTGGATGGTCAAGCCTGTGATCTTCCACCCCAAGTAACTCCATGAAGGCCTTCCACGTGACAGAGAGCAACTTGCCATTTGTCATCCAAGTCAAAGTCCTTTCTGCATCAGTTCCAAGATGGACAGTGGCATAGAATTGGCATATGATGTCGGCATCAAAGTCCTTATTGAACTGCATGATTCTGAGAATGTTCAACAGAGTGCACATCTGAAGGGCTTTGCCAGAGTACTCAGGGTCCTTTTCCATTGGATCGGTGTCGATGGAACGGACATCAACAAAGTGATTCTTCTTAGCCTTGATCACATCAAAGAAGATGGCGAACTGAAAGCGGTTCCAGAACAGGCAGTTGACCAAAGTGGGATCTTGGTCTTCCACATAGGGGTTGCGGCGACGCTTTGCCCAAAATTCCTTGGCAGTCATCTCAGTCATAGTCTTTCCCTTTGTCTTGCTTGCAGATCTCTTCGTGTGTTGAGGTGGCGGTGGAGCACTTGAGGTTGCGCCTACTGGCGGCGGTTGAGCACTAGATGAACCACCGGCTGACTTAGAAGTGCGGTAGCGCTTTGACATGGCACGACCAGGGTTGACATGGCGGGCCTGCTGCTCAGGATGATCACCACCTGGAACCAAACACACGAGCAGAACAAACAACACAAAAGAAAAGAGCATAAGCCACCAACCAAAACAAGGATCAAAACTTGGTAAGAAAAGATGGAACTGGGCATCCAGCGGTAGTACCGCGACCCAACAGCGGTAGTACCGCTTGCGCGGTAGTACTGCTCGAGGAGGGCGGTAGTACCATGCCAGGTGGGGAACGGCGGTTCCCTACTGCCGTGGACAGATCCGGCACTACCGGAGATGCCAAATTCAAAAACAAGCATACCAAACTTCAATCCCCAGGGCCTAGAGGCCATCTCCATCCTACTCAAGCCTCGCCCTAGCCAAAAGACGAGAAGAACAATGCCTATTGCCCCTAAAAACTAGATGCAAGATCTAGACAAAAAAGAGAACGGGAACGGGGGCAATACCGGCATCCATGGCTAGAGGACGTGGTGGGGATCGACTCCGCCAGAGGAAACGGGAGGGACGTCACGGAAATGGCGGCCGGCCGGGCCCCTCCTGAGGCTAGAGGTCGCTGGAGCAACGAAGAAGACGAGCGAGTGGGGGCAAATGGGTATGGGGGAGAAACAACTCCCCCTGACTTGACATAACCCCCCATCGCCCGCCCCGCAGCCATAGTGCCGCTGGGGTGGGCGGTAGTACCGCTTGGCGCTTGTCAGCAGTAGTACCGCGCACGCAGCGGTAGTACCGCTCTGTCGCAAAAAGGACCGACCAAAAGGGGCTGAGCTCAAGAGAAGAAACTGAGACAAAAACAAGAACACACACACAAAAAAAACCGACAACAAGAACGAAGACACACACCTCTCCAAGAGAGGCCGGTGGCCGAGGCCACCTATGTTTGAGTTCAGAGGTATGGCGCCGCGAAGATTTTAACCTTGGGCCCATGACCAACACTCATCTTTGAAGTACAAGTACCATAAAAAATGGCTAATGTGAAAGAGTTTGGTTAGTTTATGCATTATGGTGGGAGGGAAAGTTCATTGAGAGAACAACACTCCCCCTATGTCCATGCCTACACCTAAACTAGACGACATGTTGAGTGTGGTGGGGTGTGCAAGGGTTCAAGTCACATTGCTCGAATCAATGATATTCAGCTCATTCCTTAACTCGTGAAATCTTGCTTCATCCAAAGGCTTCGTGAAAATATCTGCAAGGTTATCATGAGTGTTAACATAGTTGAGCTTGATCTCCCCTCGCCTAATGTGATCCCGGATGAAGTGATACCTAATCTCAATATGCTTTGTCTTGAAGTGTTGCACCGGGTTGAGAGAAATCTTGATGGCACTTTCATTGTCACACCAAAGAGGCACTTTGTCACAAGTGACACCATAATCCTTTAAAGTTTGCCTCATCCATAAAAGTTGTGCACAACAACTACCGGCAGCCACATACTCCGCTTCCATGGACGAGAGAGACACACAACTTTGCTTCTTGGAAGACCAACTCACCAAAGAGCAACAAGAAATTGGCAGCCTCCAGAAGTGGACTTCCTATCCACTTTGTCTCCCGCCCAATCCGAGTCTGAATAACCTACAAGCTTGAAGTTTGCTCCTCTTGGGTACCATAAGCCAAAGTTTGGGGTATGAGCCAAATATCGAAAGATTCGCTTGACCGCCACAAAGTGACTTTCCTTAGGTGCGGCTTGAAACCGTGCACAAATTCCCACACTCAACATGATATCCGGTCTAGATGCACAAAGTTAAAGCAAGGAGCCAATCATGGAGCGATATACCTTTTGATCCACCGCTTTACCATTGGGATCAATGTCAAGTTGGCACTTGGTGGGCATGGGAGTGGAAGCCGGCTTGACATCACTTAGCTTGAATCTCTTTAGCATGTCTTGCATGTATTTGGCTTGGTTGATGAAGGTTCCTTCTCTCCTTTGCTTCACTTTGATCCCGAGAAAGAACTTCAACTCTCCCATGGAAGACATCTCGAACTTTGAGGTCATGAGAGCGGCAAATTCCTCATTGAAAGCTTTGTTAGGGGAACCAAAGATAATATCATCAGCATATAATTGGCACACAAACAACTCCCCTTTGACCTTCTTAGTAAAAAGAGTGGGGTCGATTAGCCCAACTTCAAAACCACAGTCTTGTAACAACTCGGTAAGGTGGTCATACCATGCACGTGGGGCTTGTTTAAGGCCATAGAGTGCCTTGTTGAGTTGATACACATGATCGGGAAAGTAGGGATCCTCGAACCCGGGGGGTTGCTTAACATATACCAATTCATTAATCGGACTATTAAGGAAAGCACTCTTCACATCCATTTGTTGTAACTTAAAGTTATGATGAGAAGCATATGCAATCAACATGCGAATGGATTCAAGACGAGCAACAGGGCAAAGGTTTCACCGTAGTCGATACCTGACCTGGGAGTAGCCTTGTGCTACCAAACGAGCCTTGTTGAGAATGATAATCCCATGAGCATCTTGCTTGTTCTTGAATATCCACTTGGTTCCAATGACATTGTGGTTCACCGTTGGCCTTGGCACCAATCTCCACACTTTGTTGCGCTCGAAGTTGTTGAGTTCTTCATGCATGGAATTGAGCCAATCTGGATCTTCGGGCGCCTCATAGACCTTTTGGGGTTCAACACAAGAGACAAACGCGTGATGTTCACAATAATTTGCTAATTTTCTATGAGTGCTTACCCCCTTTCTTAAGCTTCCAAGCACATTCATCATGAGATGATCCTTGGTGGAGAGCTTGGCGGCACGACGCTCCAATTCCTCCTCGGGGTGAGACGAGGAGTGGTCACTTGATCATCTTGAGCGTCATCTTGAGCTTGTTCTTGATCTCGTGGAAGCTCTTGATCTTGAACTTGCTTGGAGGAGGGAGCTTGACCTTGGGCATCACTTGATGTTACAACACCATCTTGATATTGATCTTGCACTTGGTCTTGTTCTTGAGGTTGAGGGCCCTCACTTTGTTCTTCGGAAGCGTGTGGGTCTTGGGTTGGTGAAGGCTCCACTTGAATAGAACATTGTCCTTCTCCTTCGGCCACAAGGGGTTCCTCAATGGGTAGGATATGACCAACACCCATTCTTCTTATGGTTTGGGGAGGAATTTCATCACCTACATCACAAGTACCACTTTGCTCCACTTAGGAGCCGTTATTCTCATCAAACTCCACGTTACACGTTTCCTCAATAAGTCCCGTGGACTTGTTGAGAACACGGTAAGCATGAGAGTTTGTAGCATAACCAACAAATATGCCCTCATAATCTCTAGCCTCAAATTTAGACAAACGGACACCTTTCTTGAGAATGAAACACTTACACCTGAACACCCGGACGTACTTGAGGTTGGGCTTGTTACCGGTGAGTATCTCATATGGAGTCTTATTCAAGCCTTTGTGGAGGTAGAGCCGATTAGATGCATGGCATGTGGTGTTGATGGCTTCGGCCCAAAAGTTGTAGGGAGACTTGAACTCCGCCTTCATGGTCCTTGCCGCATCCATCAACGTCCGGTTCTTCCTCTCCGCTACACCATTTTGTTGAGGGGTATAAGGTGCGGAATATTGATGCTTGATTCCCTCAACACTCAAAAACACATCCAAGGTGTAGTTCTTGAACTCGGAGCCGTTGTCACTTCTTATTGTCAAGATCTTTGCATTGTGTTGTCGTTGAGCTTGATTTGCAAAGTCGATGACGGTTTGTTGGGTCTCGCTCTTCCTCTTGAAGAAATATACCCAAGTGTATCTTGAATAGTTATCTACAATCACCAAGCAATACTTTCTACCCCCAAGACTATCAAAGGATGGAGGTCCAAAGAGATCCAAATGAAGGAGCTCCAAAGGCCTCTTCGAGTAGATGATAGTCGTGGGAGGGTGAGCCTTCTCATGTAGCTTTCCTTCGATGCAAGCACTGCAATCACGATCTTTTGCAAAACTAACATTTGTTAGTCCACGGACATGGTCCACCTTGAGGAGACTTTGCAAAGATCTCATATTGACGTGGGCTAGACGGTGATGCCAAAGCCATCCCACGTCAACTTTAGCCATTAGGCATGTCGCGGTCTTAGTGGGTCGCTCCGAAAAGTTAATCACATAGAGACCATTCTCGACATGCCCAACAAAGGCTACTTTAAGAGTCTTGCTCCACAAGAGGGCCACGGTATCAATATCAAAGAAAGTGGCAAAGCCCATGAGTGCTAGTTGACAAACGGAAAGTAAATTGTATGCAAGGGACTCAACAAGCATGACCTTCTCGATCGTAAGATCATGAGAAATGACAACTTTGCCGAGTCCCAATACCTTATAGGACGAGGCGTCACCCCACTCGACATTGGTGGGCATGGATGGAATCTTTTGCACATCCACCACCAAGTCCTTGCTTCCCGTCATATGATTAGTAGCTCCACTATCGAGCAACCATGATCCCCCACCAGAAGCAAACACCTACAAGAGATCAATGCTTGGTTTTAGGTACCCATTTTGTAATGTATCCTTTGATGTTAGTAACAAGGGTCTTAGGAACCCAAATAGACCATTCAATGTACTCATAAGGAGAACCAACAAATTAGGCATAAACATGCCCATTTCAAGCACGACACAATACATAAGAAGGGTTAAAGTCGCCGGCTTTGTTGGGAATGGAAGTGTTGCCCTTCTTGGCATCACTACCCCTCACGGAGTTCTCCTGCTTCTCCTTAGTAGCACGCTCTCCCTCCTTCACACAAGTTTGCTTGAGAGGAGGAGGTCATTTGGCCTTGTCATTCTTCTTCTTGTTCTTGGACTTGGGCATGTACCCAATCCCTTCCTTGGCCACAACTCCCTTTTGGTTGGTCAAAAGGTCGCTGAGATTCTTCTCGCCTTGTATGCAAGAGACAAGACCTTTCTCAAGTTGCACCTTTAGCTTAGCATTCTCCTCAACAAGATGCACATGCTCACAACATGGGCTAGTAGCATTTGCATTATCAAATTAACATCATACGAGGAAAAATGGCTTTCTCCTTGGTTAGATTTACTTGAAGTTGATCATGAGACTCTTTGAGGCTAGCATGAGCACCCTTCAAGACCTTGTGAGCCTTGTCAAGTAGGTAAAACTCCTCTTTGAGTCTAGCAAGATCAACCCCAAGCTTGGCCTTCTCAGAGTTTAGCACACGAGAGACAACAGGAGCATGATCAAAATCTTTCTTTAACTTAGCGTGATCAATGTTGTGTGACTCCTCAAGAGCCAAACGAAGACCACACACTTCCTCAAGAGCATTGGAAAGATCTAAAATCTCATCGGCATAGTCATGACTATGCCCCTCCATATTGGAGATAGTATCTTCATGAGCCTCTATCATGTCATTGGCTTCACCAAGTTGTTCCAAGAGAGCAACAAAATGCTTCTTGGATTTACACTTGAGTTTACCCATAAAGGACTCAAACTCATCTTCCTCCACATTGGATCCCTCATATTCATCAATGAAATTCGTCAAGGAAGGATTATTAATGATGGTAGTTTTGATGTTGGGGGTTACCTTGTTGGTGGCCTTAGCCATGAGGCACTTGGCGGTGATGTTCTCATTGGGTGAGTCGAAGAGAGACACTCGTGGAGCTTTTGCAATGGCAACGGAGGCCATGGCAACCGACTCACCATCTTCATCATCATCATCATCCTCATGGTACTCTTCTTGAACCACCAACGCATTGTGAGGGGTCTTCTTGGTGAAGTTACTCTTGTTAGGGAAATACTTGGCTTTGTCCTTTCGTATGAGTCTGCCACCATTGTCTTCCCTCTTCTCATACGGACATTCCGCAACGAAATGGCTCACATTGCCACAATTGTAGCAAGTCCTCACATGATGCTTGCTCTTCGTGCCACTTGAGTTGTTCTTGTTGAAGTTTGGCCTTGAGTTCTTCTTTCTCCAAAATTTCCTTGAGGCAAGTGCCATGTGTTCATGATAGGCATACTTTGTATCTTCGGGGTTGCTTTCCTCTTCTTCCTCTTCTTCTACACAAACCTTGGCCTTCAATGCAAGGTTGGGATTCTTTGCCCTTTGAGAGAGAAGCACCACATTGTCGGCGGTCTTGTCCAAGATGTTCATAGCCACAAACTCATCCAACACTTCACTTGAGGTCAAGGTGTGGAAGTCAGGTCTTTGACGAATGACGGAGGACATGGCCTTGTGATAAGGCATCATTGCCTTGAGGAATTTGCACTTGATCCAATTGTCATTTGTGTCCTTGCTCCCATGATCTCGAAGTGAGACCGCAAGTTTGGTTACTCTCCGATAAAGCTCACGAGGTTCTTCATCTTCTTTCATAGCAAACTCATCGGCTTCATCTTTCACTACTTCATAGTTGGAGCGTTGAATGCTTGCGCTTCCCCGGTAGAGAGAGACAACACAAAGCCATGCATCTTTGGCCAAGGCGAATGGCCGAAGATGAGGTAGATCTTCGGGTGGAATTGCATCTTGGATGATGAAGAGAGCATTGTCATTGAATTGATTATTCACGGCTTCTCGAGGAGTGAAGTTGCTTGGGTCATGCGGATAGAAACCTTCTTCAATGATTCTCCAAAGTTTAGTATTCACATGATTTAAATGACGCTTAAAGCGATAAACCCAAGAATCTAAGTCCTCATTTTTCACAATCTTAGGGGGAGGACCGGCATGATTCAAATGAGTGGAAGGAATCGGTCTGCCATAAACAAGTGGTGGTTCCACATGGGCAAAGATGTCGGTGCCATTTTTACCACTAGAAGAAGGATCCTTTTCACTAGTAGCTTCCCCCTTGTCAGAGTTAGCATCTGTCACCTTGTCAGTGGGATCACCCACTTCCAACGGTGCGGTGGATAGTTTAAGCCCTTCAGTGAATTTAGTAAACATGCTTTCAACCTCGGTCGTCATTGAGGTTTCAATGTCTCCAAGGCTACATTGAATTCCTCACGGGAGACCGAAGTTCCCCCATCACCCGTAGACGATATTGGATTCACACCGGAGTGCTCCTCCACACCGTCTATGGTGTCAACCATACTCTTCGGACGGCAATGTCCTTAGTAAAGAGACGAGGCTCTGGTACCAATTGAAAGGATCGAGATAGGGTTGACTGGAGGGGGGTGAATAGAAAACTAACAATTTTTAGCTTTTCTTTACCAAATTAAACTTTGCATCAAAGTAGGTTGTCTAGATGTGCAACTAGGTGAGCAACCTATATGATGAAATAACAATGAAAATACAAGCAAGCAAGAGAAGTAACACTAATAAGCTTGCACAAGTAAAGGTAAGAGATAACCAAGAGTTGACCCGGTGAAGACGAGGATGTGTTACCGAAGTTCCTTCCTTTTGAGGGGAAGTACGTCTCCGTTAGAGCGGTGTGGAGGAACAATGCTCCCCAAGAAGCCACTAGGGCCACCGTATTCTCCTCACGCCCTCACACAATGCGAGATGTCGTGATTCCACTATTGGTGCCCTTGGAGGTGGTGACCGGACCTTTACAAACAAGGTTGGGGCAATCTCCACAACTTAATCGGAGGCTCCCAACAACACCATGAAGCTTCACCACAATGGACTATGGCTCTGTGGTGATCTCAACCGTCTAGGGTGCTCAAACACCCAAGAGTAACAAGATCCACTAGGGATTGGTGGTGGAATCAAATTTCTCTTGGTGGAAGTGTAGATCGGGGCCTTCTCAACCACTCCCGAGCAAATCAACAAGTATGATTGGCTAGGGAGAGAGAACAGGCAAAATTGGAGCTTGGAGCATTAATGGAGCTTATAGGGGAAGAGGTAAGTCAACGAGGAAGAAGGGGACCCCCTTTTATACTAAAGGGCCCCATCCAACCGTTACCCCCAAGACAGCCCCGCAGAGGGCTTGAAGATAGAGGAGGGACCGTGCCTAGCGCGGTACTGCCCCGGTGGTAGGGCGGTACTACCGCACCTACTACCGCTGCAGGTGCCGCTCAACCTGACACGAGATGCCCCCCCCCCCCGAGTCGAGGCAATAGTGGCCCGGTACCGCAGCCCGAGGGTGTCCTTGGGGTTTTCTCGTAGTTCCTACGGGGTGGAGACAATGGGGTCGGTCCATGGATTTTCCTTCCTTTTGCTACATTTCGCTCAAAGGGTTGAAGGGAGTACTGCCGCTGAGGACCCTCAAGCGGTACTACCGCTGGGCACCGCGGTACTACCGTTGGGGCCAAAGACTGCCCAAACAGCAGGGAATCAAACCTCCAACAATGTGGGAAGGCCCAGAGGGTGTGAAACGGAAGTGTATGTGATGATTCCACCCTAGCCTTACCAAAGCGGACCCCCTTTTGATAGTGCGGTGACTCCTACGAAACTAGTCCACCAAACAAGAGACGAAAGAGCTACACCGTCTTGAAAAACACTCCGAGGGGAAAGCAATCGTCTCGAGCCAAAGGATGAATCTCTGAAATGTTCAAAGCACACGGTTAGTCCGCAAACATGTTGTCATCAATCACCAAAACTACATCAAGAGAGATATGCCTTAACACTCTCCCCCTCCCTCTCACTTGACAAGTGGGGCCAGCTAGTCAGCCACTCTGTACGTGTGTGAAGTGGTACAAGTGGTGGCGCCTATGAGGTTTACGCCTTCGACGTCACCCCCCTCGATCTGTTTTATTTAAATTCAAATTTAATTCTATCCAGAGAGCTTCAAACAAGCAAAACTTTTTAACCATAAGTCCAAATGAATTGATTCTTTTTGCATTGTGTTCTTTATGAATCAACCTAGCAGCTCACCAAAATGAGATTTTTCTCTGCTGTCTAGAGTTTCTGGTGAATTTCAGTACGGTTCTTGATGTTTTATTTTGGTGTTTATAATTGTTTTTAGAGAGTGAGCTTGTCTTGAGGATCCCCAGGAGGTTTGTGAACCTCATCTGCACTAAGGCAAGCCACAGCAACATCTTCATGGTGCCATTACAATATTTGTGATTTTTCAACTTGAATTAATGATTTAATCCATGCATTTAAATCATTAGTATATTATTTATATTCTGCTAGGTTGCTTTCTTAAGTTGATATGCTTAGTTTATAGAAAGTTTGAAGCTAACTAAGTTGGTTAAGTAACTAGAAGTAATAATTGTTCTGAAGAAGTAATATGGTTATGGATATAAGTAATCATTTTTAGTATTTTCTTGGATGATAAAAATGATAAATTTGCTAGTAAGGATTCTGTTTAAAGTGGAGATTAATCATAACCAGGGAACTGTTATGAGATGTTAATGATTATGCTTAGTGTGGATATAGTTGACCCAGTTATTTCCGTTGAGATATGATGTGCATGTTAGTGCTGCATTTCATGGCATATTATGACACCGGTTGCATTCACTTTAAGTTGAACCTGATAATAACTCAACTTGAATATCTCGTTGAGCGGGTCATGGTGCCACTGAATCGAGTTTTTCCTAGTGCAACCACATTTGCCTTTATGGGAAGGCCTTTATTCGGTCTGTTGGCATGCCTCTGGTTGGTGCCTCCAAAGAGGGAAGGTTATGGGCGTGCGGTACCCTGGCCCGGTAAGCAGACATAACCTTGTGTGCCCGTTGTTGATGTTATGGTACCTTGTCCCAGTGTGGGACTGTTTATGTTTTGCCACGACGGTGGCCGTTGGTATCTTTGGAAGAAACGTGGCCACCCAGGACTAGCCAAGTGGGGAGTGGGTCGGAGTGGCCGAGAGAGTGTCATGGCAATGGAGGGGTTCCGTCAGAATGTCGCTGGTCCACCCTAATGGGAGTGCGAGGCCATGGGTTCCATGGTGTGGGTACAGTGTGCTACTTCTGCAGAGTGTATTAAATCTATGGATAGTCGAGTCCACGGTTACGGACACGCTCGAAAGTAGGTCACACCATGGGTCAACGTTTAAATAAATTTTGCGCACTAAGTTATGAATGTCGCACTATTGAGAAGATGATGGTGGGTAAACCATTTTGATGATTGGTTGTGATCGCTGGAAAGATCACCGTTTGGGGCCAAGTGTTGGTCATGGTTGTGATCGCCGGAAGGATCACCGTTTGAGGCCAAGTGTTGGTCATGGTTGTGATCGCCGGAAGGATCAATGTTTGAGAACAAGTTTTGGTCATGGTTGTGATCGCCGGAAGGATCATCGTTGGTAAGCAAGTCCGAGGGAAATTTTATCCTGGGATCATAATCACAACATGTGTGATATGTTGTTCCATTATTAATTGGTTAAATATCATGATATTATTTGTCATTATGTTTATGTTTGTTTTGAGCTTGCAAGTACATTCAATGTACTGACCTGGCATGGCATGCCAGCTTTCAGGAAAGCCTCGTTGGACAGGAGTGCCGTCCGAGTCTAGATCGTGTCCACATCGGTGTCCCTGTGCTATGGAGTTCCGCTACGATGTTGTTCCGCTGCCACGTAGTTGTTCTGATCGAGGCCCCTTTATGTTCACTAAATAATGTACATATTGCTAAGCGACACCACGTGTGCCGCTTGGCCTCGCCACCTGTTGTAATATAAACTATGATCCGGTAGCATCAATAAAGCGGTTGTTTTCTGTACCAAGATATTGTGTGTTGCCAGAAGACATGGTCTCTGGGCTGGCAATGCATGGTAAACCGGTTGCTCTGAGCCAGGGTGCCACACGGTACCGCTTAGTGATAAAGTAAAGCAATTACATGGCGATTGCATTTCATACAATAAAGCAACAACCATACGGCTCCTGCCAGTTGCCGATAACTGTGTTACAAAACATGATCATCTCATACAACAATTTATATAATCATGTCTTGACCATATCACATCACAACATGCCCTGCAAAAACAAGTTAGACGTCCTCTACTTTGTTGTTGCAAGTTTTACGTGGCTGCTACGGGGTTAGCAAGAAACGTTCTTACCTACGCATCAAAAACCACAACGCAGTATAGTGATTGCTTTTTGATCTTCAGAAAGAACCCTATTCATTGAATCCGATTCAACTAAAGTTGGAGAAACAGACACCCACTAGCCACCTGTGTGCGAAGCACATCGGTAGAACCAGTCTTATGTAAGCGCACGCATAATGTCGATATGAGCCGTTTCATCCAACAATATCGCTGAATCAAGAACCAACTAGTGATGGTAAGCAATATGTATATACCCACGCCCACAAGTCCTTTGTGTTCTACTCGTGCATATAACATCTACGCATAGACCTAGCTCGGATGCCACTATGGAGGAACGCGGTATTTCAAAATTTTCCTGCGATCATGCAAGATCTATCTAGGAGATGCATAGCAACGAGAGGGGAAGAGTATGTCTACGTACCCTCGTAGACCGAAAGCGGAAGCATTATGAAACGCGGTTGATGTAGTCGAACGTCTTCGCGATCCAACTGATCAAGTACTGAACGCACGACACCTCCGCGATCTGCACACGTTCATCTCGGTGACATCCCTCGTACTCTTGATCCAGTTGAGGCCGAGGGAGAGTTTTGTCGGCACGACGGCGTGATGACGGTGATGATGAAGTTACCGACGCAGGGCTTCGCCTAAGCACTACAACGATATGACCGAGGTGGACTTCTATGGAGGGGGGCACCGCACACGGCTAAACAATCAACTTGTGTGTCTATGGGGTGCCCCCTCCCCCGTATATAAAGGAGTGGAGGAGGGGAGGGCCGGCTGTCGGTGTCAAAACTGGCGGATCTCGGGTAGGGGGTCATGAACTGTGCGTCTAGGATTAATGGTAATAGGAGACGGGGGACACGATGTTTACCCAGGGTCGGACCCACTCTATGGAGGTAAAACCCTATGTCCTACTTGATTGATATTGATGAATATGGGTGTTACAAGAGTTAATCTACCACGAGATCGTAATGGCTAAACCCTAGAAGTCTAGCCTATGTGGGTATGGTAATGAGTATATGTGTTGTCCTTTCCGGACTATCACCTTCGGTTTGTATAGACACCGAGGGGATCTAGGGTTTACATGGAGTCGGTTACATAAGAAGGAATCTTCGGTCGCCCAGCTTGCCTTCCATGCCAAGTAGAGTCCAATCCGGACACAGTGCAGTCTTCGGCCTTCATGTCTTCACAGCCCATCAGTCCGGCCCTAAGTATAATAGGTCGGACGCCCGAGGACCCCTTAGTCCAGGACTCCCTCAGTAGCCCCTGAAACTGGCTTCGAGGACGAGAAGTCCGGCGTGCAGATTTGTCTTCGGCATTGCAAGGCGGGTTCCATCCTTCCGAACTCCAAAATAGTCTTCGGACGAAGTAAGTATATCCTCACCTGTTACGTACACCATACACAACCACAGAGAGAATATAATATTTGCCCAAATCTAATCTGTTGACGACATCACGTCTGTCCGGTTATAATTTTGAACCTTTTTCTTCTGCCCTCCCACGCTTCGATACGCGGTTGCTATTGACACATCTTGTCGAAACAAAGATCGTGCCCCCCTTATTGCGGGATTCTCATCAATGCGGGCATGGGTGACTCAACCGTGTTGTTTATACAGTCCTAGGGAACACATGAATCCTAAGGCGAGTGAGGAGGCGTTTAATATTTGCTGCCTTTATAAGGGGATAAGGATTCCCTCTTCCTCTCCTCACGCTCTCTCTCTGTCACCGCCTCAAGCTCCAATGCCCAAGTTCTCATCTCCTCTCCACTCAAGCAACCATGCCCGGATCTGGTGGTCAGGGCAAGTGGATGGCCTCCTCCGTCAAGGAGGAGGACATTACTAAGCTCTGGGCGGCCGGATATTTGGCGAAAGAGATCGCCCATCGCCTGCCAGTCGAGGGACAAGTCGTCCCCACGCCGGAGCCCATAGAGAGGGTAGTATTCATCCCCCATTTCTTCCGTGGGCTAGGGTTTCCACTCCACCCTTTTGTCCGCGGGCTGATGTACTACTACGAGATAGATTTCCATGATCTATCCCCGAATTCTTCCCTCAACATCACGATGTTTATCGTCGTGTGCAAGGCCTTCCTCCGCATCCATCCCCACTTCGGGCTATGGCTCAAAATCTTCAACATGAAGCCGAAGGTGGTGGAGGGACAGGATGCGGAGTGCGGAGGGGCCATGGTGAGCAAGCTATCCAATGTCTCATGTCCCAAAGGCACCTTTGTGGAGACAGTAAAGGAGTGGAAGAAGCAGTGGTTCTATATTACAGAACCTCGTGGCACCACCTCGGCTGCAGCTGCTGAATTCCGCTTACTAAATTTGCTAGCCCATGCTTAGATGAGTTTGATAAATTTATGTCTAAGCAAGAAGATTTTAATGCTTACTTTGGTAGACAATTGAAATACAATTCAAATATGCTTGAACACTTGGGTGATTATATGGCTAATGTTAAAGGTGAACTTAAACTTATTAGTAAACATGCTTCTATGGTTACCACTCAAGTAGATCAAGTACTTAAAGCTCAAAATGATTTGCTCAATGAATTGAATAGTAAAGATAATGATAATGATGTTAGAGTGGCTACTAGAACTGGTAGAATGACTCAGGAACCTTTGTATCCTGAAGGCCACCCTAAGAGAATTGAGCAAGATTCTTAGAGAAATAATATAGATGTACCTAGTTCTTCTAAAAAGAAGAAAAATAAAAATTATAGGACTTTGCATGCCTGTAGTGATCCTATTGTTGAAACACCTGAGAATCCAAATGATATTTCTATTTATGATGCTGAAACTCAGTCTGGTAATGAACCTGAAATTAGTGATAATGCTAATAATAATGTTCACGATGATGCCCAACCTAGTAATGATAATGATATAGAAATTGAACCTGATGTTGATCTTGATAACCCACAATCAAAGAATCAACGTTATGATAAGAAAGATTTTGTTGCTAGGAAACATGGTAAAGAAAGAGAACCATGGGTTCAGAAACCCATGCCTTTTCCTCCCAAACCATCCAAGAAAAAGGATGATGAGGATTTTGAGCGCTTTGCTGAAATGATTAGACCTATCTTTTTGCGTGTGCGATTAACTGATATGCTCAAAACCAACCCTTATGCTAAGTACATGAAAGATATGACTACAAATAAAAGAAAGATACCGGAAGCTGAAATTTCCACCATCCTTGCTAATTATACTTTTAAGGGTGGAATACCAAAGAAACTTGGAGATCCCGGTGTACCAACTATACCATGCTCCATTAAAAGAAATTATGTTAAAACTGCTTTATGTGATCTTGGAGCCGGTGTTAGTGTTATGCCTCTCTCTTTATATCGTAGACTTGATTTGAATAAGTTGACACCTACTGAAATATCTTTGCAAATGGCTGATAAATCAACTGCTATACCTGTCGGTATTTGTGAGGATGTGCCTGTTGTAGTTGCAAACGTTACTATTTTAACGGACTTTGTTATTCTTGATATTCCCGAGGACGATAGTATGTCTATTATTCTTGGAAGACCCTTTTTGAATACTGCAGGAGCTGTTATTGATTGCACTAAAGGCAATGTCACTTTTCATGCTAATGGTAATGAGCATACGGTACACTTTCCGAGCAAACAACCTCAAGTTCATAGTATCAACTCTATTGGAAAAATTCCATCGATTATATTTGGAGGTTTTGAATTTCCTCTTCCTACTATCAAGAAGAAATATGATATTCTTATTATTAGGGATTTGCATATCCCCGTTGAGGTAACATAGTGTTGTTCGAAATTTCTCCGGTTCCATGTTATTCGAAATGAGTTCGTTAACAAGACTTGATCAACCTTGTTAGAGGATTCCTTTTGATGATCATGAGATGGATGAAACTAGAAGGCACAACTTTTGTATACCACTTTTACTTTCTGTTATTTATATTAAATAAAATAAAAATAAATATTTTTTCTGTCTGTTATCTAATTATCCGTGCAATATAAAAATATCTCGAAAATAAAAGTTCTCCAAATGCCCTGAAATTTAAATATGATTTTTTCTAGAATATTTGGCACTGAGAACACAGCAGGGGGGTCAACCACCTGCCCACGAGGGGGGAGGGCGCGCCCTACCCCCCTGGGCGGGCCCCCTGCCTTGTGGGCCCATGGTGGCCATCCTCCACTTATCCTTTCACCCACACACTTCATCTTCCTCCCACAAACACAAATATCCAGCTCAAACCCGAGTCCAAGCTCGTTTTGCTGGCATTGTCGATCTCCTTGCTCAAAGCACCTCTCACAAAACTGCTTAGGGAGATTGTTCCTTGGTATGTGACTCCTCCATTGGTCCAATTAGTTTTTGTTCTAGTGCTTTATTCATTGCAAATTTTTGATTCTTAGGTGACCCTGTTCTTGAGATTACATGCCAAATTTATATGGTTCCAAGTAGTTTTGATGCATGATATAGGCTCTAGGCACTTGTAGGAGTAGTTGCTATCAATATATTGAGTTTGGTTTACTTTTATTTTGAAGTTACTAAAAATTTCAGAATTTTTCACAGGAAGAAAAATTCTTAGGGAAATTTTCCAAGGTGGTTCTTCAGGGAAGCAAGGACCTTGGCTTGCAATGCGTGATGCTGATGACGAGCCACCAAGAGACGCTCCAGTGCGTCCTTGTGAATGGCCCTCTAAGAACTTTATGGATCGAGCGGGAATTAAGGAAGAATTCAATGCATATTTGCGTAACACTGATCTTGTGAGCTTTGAGGAAGAGAAGTGTAGCCAGTATCACAACCTCACCAGTATCTTTGTGAGGAGGTTTGAATTTTCAACTTCACGTAATTCTTCAACTGTCCTGTTTGATCTTTATGATAAATCTTACACTATGGACTTAGAAGATTTTACCTCTGTTTGCAAACTTCCACAATGGGGTAGTATAAGGGATCCTCGCAAATCTAAATTTAGAGATTTTCTTACTAACATAACTGTGGGAGAATCTAGAGATATTACATAAGCTATCATAGGGAGCATTCACTTTCCTGCTATACATTATTTTTCTCTCTTCATAGGTAGATGCATTAATGGTAAAGATGAGGCATGTCACATGTGTGTCCCCGATCTTAGTATTCTTAGGAGTGCCGTGTTAGGAGACAAATCATATAATTTGGGAGCCATTGTTGCACGTAGGTTGCATCTTAATAGACTTAATGGAGATTTCTTTGGTGGAATTTATGCAACCCGCATAGCTAATTTTCTTGGTATAGCCATACGCGAAGATGATATTGAATTACCTCGTGCTTATCTAGATTTTAATGCTATGGTTCACCACCAGTTTGTCAAGAGGAATGAATCACCTCTCTAGTATCTAATCTTTGACAGACGTCGTGCTGTCCGTATTACTCTCCTTGCTCCTGACTTCTTTGGTTATCAGGCAAGAGGAGGATATACTATTACCAGAGAGGAGGAAGATGAGTACGAGAGGAGAGAGGAGGCCGCTCGTCGCCATGCTGTAGCTCAGCATGCGATAGCTGCTACATCGCAGTACGACCCCGGCTACTATTATGGATATCCGCCAGGCCAGCCGTGGCCATAGACCAACTTAGGCCAAAAGCCTAAGCTTGCGGGAGTACGTATTTCCCACCGACATTACATTCATGTTCACACACTCATTGCTAGATGTCGGTGCTCATACTTTTTCATTGTATCATCCATGCTAGTTTAATTTCCTGTTTATGCTTTCTTCTTGTGTGTTTAATGAACCTTAAGAAAACCAAAAAAAAATTAGTTGTAGCTTTTAATCAGTTTAATTTCCATGCTTGTAGTAATAATTAAAAAGAAAACCCAAAAATATTTCCTGTTCTTCTTTTGCTTGTTGGGAGCTTTCCCGTGTAAATAGTTTTATTTCTTTTCTTTTCTTTGGGGGTCGATAGGAGAAGACCATGATTAAATTGTTGAAGTGGCTCTTATATGCATTATTGTTTATCTGACAAAAGAGCCCATATTGCCTTGTCTTCTCATGTTTATTGAATGCTTGCAGATTCTAGCTTAGTCCAATGCACGTGCACTATTATTATTATTCACACTATTCGGTCGTGCAAGTGAAAGGCAATTATGATGATATATGATGGACTGGCTGAGATGAGAAAAGCTGGTATGAACTCGACCTCTTTTGTTTTTGTAAATATGATTAGTTCATCGTTCCTGATTCAGCCTATTATGAATAAACATGTTTGCAATGACAACTAGAGATCATAGCTTCTTGTGCCATGCTTGATTAGCTATGAGTTATAATGGTTTACCTTGCGTGCCAGCATGCTATTGAGATAGTTATGATGTGGTATGATAGGGTGGTATCCTGCTTTGAATGATTTAAGTGACTTGACTTGGCGCATGTTCACGCATGTAGTTCAAACAAAATTAACATAGCCTTCACGATATTTATGTTCATGGTGGATTATATCCTAGTCATGCTTACATTCGGTGTTGATTAATTTTAATGCATGTTCATGACTCTTGTCGCTCTCTAGCTGGTCGCTTCCCAGTATTTTGCTAGCCTTCACCTGTACTAAGCGGGAATACTGCTTGTGCATCCAAACTCCTTAAACCCCAAAGTTATTCCACATGAGTCCACTATACCTACCTATATACGGTATCTACCTACCGTTCCAAGTAAATTTGTATGTGCCAAACTCTAAACCTTCAAATAAATATCTTGTTTTGTATGCTCGAATAGCTCATGTATCAACTAGGTTTGTCTGTATCTTCCATGCTAGGCGGGTTATTCTCAAGAGGAGTGGACTCCGCTCCTCACTCACGAGATAAATAGCTGGTCACCGGGATGCCCAGTCCCATGCTTTACGCAAACTAAATCAAAATAATTGCAAACAAAACTCCCCCTAGGACTCTTGTTAGTTGGAGGCACTCGTTGTTTCGAGCAAGCCATGGATTGATGCTTGTTGGTGGAGGGGGAGTATAAACTTTACCATTCTGTTTGGGAACCGCCTATAATGTGTGTAGCATGGAAGATATCGCCATCTCTTGGTTGTTATGTTGACAATGGAAGTATACCGCTCAAAATATTATTCACCTTTGTTTCAAAACCGAGATCTGGCACCTCTACAAATCCCTGCTTCCCTCTGCGAAGGGCCTATCTATTTACTTTTATGCTGAGTCGTCATCCTCTTATTAAAAAGCAGCAGTTGGAGAGCACCGTTGTCATTTGCATTCATTACTGTTAGTTTACATTGAGTATGACTTGACTGGATCTCTTTTACCATGAATTACAATGTCTAGTCAGTCCTTGCTCTTTAAAGGTGCTCTGCATTTTTGTTTTGCGGTCTCAGAAAGGGCTAGCGAGATACCACCTTGTTATATCATATTATGATTGTTTTGAGAAAGCGTTGTCATCCGAGATTTATTATTATTGCTCGCTAGTTGATTATGCTATTGATATGAGTAAACTTGAGACCTATGTGTTATTGTGAATGTGGTTAGTTATAATCTTTGCTGAAAACTTGAATGCTGGCTTTACATATTTACAACAACAAGTGCAAATAGAGTTTGTAAAAGTTTTTCTTTATCACTTTCAGTTTGTCAACTGAATTGCTTGAGGACAAGCAAAGGTTTAAACTTGGGGGAGTTGATACGTCTCCAACGTATCCACTTTTCCAAACACTTTTGCCCTTATTTTGGACTCTAACTTGCATGATTTGAATGGAACTAACCCGGACTGACGCTGTTGTAACATCCCAAATTTTCAATTTGGATTGTTATACAATAGATCATCATTGCATATCATATTTTATTGCATTTTGGATGATCCCAGAAATTTCACGCAACTCAAGGACCCTCGGAGAGAGTTGGGGATTTCGCTATTTTCATATTTGAGTTTTCTCAAATTTTGAAAATAGGATCGTTTGATTTTATTTATTTTATCTTCAATTATTTCTATTACAAAAATATGAGAGAGGGAATAAAATGACTTTCCCAAAATAAAGAAATATTGAGGATTTAATAAAAAATCAAATAAGATTTTATTTTGGTTTTATTTGCTATTTTATTTGAATTTAGGAAAAATGTGTGTTTTTCAAAATTGCATTTAGGCCCCAAATAAATGTTCATCCTGTGCGGCTTGATTTTAGAAGCCGGGGAAGATTTATTTCGGGATTTTTGGACTTCGTTTAGTATTCCTTTTATTTTTTTCTGAGCGTAACTATTTAAAAAAACGCGATCCGACCTATCGGGCCATGTCCGACCCGGACACCTGGCCCGGCCGGCCTTATAAGCCGGGGGAGCCCTGTGACTCCCCAAGGCCGGAGCTTCAGATGCCTTCCAGGGTTTCCGGGTTTTCGTCGTGTGAGTTGTTGGTTTGTTGCATTCATCTTTGCATCATGTGCATTGCATCATGTCATAAATCTTTTGCATCTCAACTAAATAAATTGCATAGATCGTTGATCTATTTAAATCGAGGGAACTCACATGGTGTTTTTCTCTTTAAGACATACCCTCCCAATATTTAGGGAGCTATATAAAATATTCCATTAGTTTGGAATTTACCGCAACACACGTGCATATTAAATCCCTTCCTTTCCTGCCTCAAGTTTGGACTCTCTAACTTTGCCAAATTCTTTTCCCATCTATCGAGGCTCTTTTCTTTAATCTCAACATTTTTTGAGGACTTCTAAAACCTAGCCCCAATTCAAACCCATTTGAATGATATTCAAATGAGTTCGAATTTAAATCTTGCATTTGCGCCAACTTCTATCTTCTTGGTTCCAGCTCAGTTTTGTGGGTCCGGAAATATATACGCGTGTCCTACTTCTTCCCCAATACCTCCTTTCTTCTACTTTTCCTTCTTTGTTTTTTTCTGTTTTTAGAAATCAAGAGAGGGAGAGAAGGGAGCCCAGCAGGCCATTTAGGCCCAGCTGCACCTAAACCTAGCCAGCTCCAAGGCCCACTCCCCCGGCCCACCGAACCCTCTAACCTAGCCCGCACCCTGCTCTCCTCCCTTGCGCCGCCACTCCCTCCTCTCGATCTCACCCTCTCTCTCCCGCAGCGCCCGCTCCTCATCTCGCCCTCCTCTTGCTGCACCGCTCGCCCGATCCATCGCCTCGCCTTCCTCCCCAACAACGTCGTCCTCCCAGCGCCCCCTCTCTCTCCGACTAGCACTCGTCCATGCCGGAGTGCCTGCCTCCCGCGCCGCCTCTCCTCTTGCTTCTCCTCGCAGAGCACCCCCGCGCCTCGGCATCCTTCTTCCTCGACTCCAGCCGCCCCTGCCGGCGACCAGTAGGCCGCTGCCGTCCGTCTCCTCCGCCTCTCTGCGCCACTTCTAGGACGCCGAGGAACGATGGGGACAACGTCTTCCGGCCTCCACGCTCCCTCGCGCGGGCCATGACCACCCTCAAGGCCAAGCTCCGCCGCCCTCTCGTGCCTCTGCCGCGCCGGTCTACGAGTCCGCCGCCGAGCTCCACCAGGCCCCCGCCGGCGACCTCGACCTTCAGGCCGTCGCCGCGCCTCCGCCGAGCCTCCTCTGGTCGCTGCCGGCCGAGCTCAAAGCTCGACTGATGCGTGCTGCTTGCTCGTCTCGCGCCACTCCCCCATGCCCCTTCAGCCTCCTCTGCTCGCGCAGCAGCGTCCCACCTCCGTCACCATGTGCTGGACCCCGAGTTCACCTTCCTCAACGTCACCACGCCATGGCCGATTTTGTTGCTTCACTGTTGGGCATGAGTTGCCTTGCTGCTGCCTCGAGAGCCATTTTGTCGTGCTTCATTTTGGGTCGGCCAGAACGAGAACACCAAGTACCGTCGCCAAGACCCCGTGAACGTCTACACGATGACCGCCGAGTACCTCTTCGCGAGTACAACTACCATCGCGTGGATCCGCCAAGACCGTGGAGTAAACGAACATGTACCCCTACGCCCGAAGACATCGGATCCATCAAGTCCGAAGACCCTTAGTACCACGACAACCCTGAAGGGATTTGTATTCGCCAAGTTCCTCCACCGATGACTCGAATGGCTACAAAACATGAACCACTACCGTCGACCCTTGAAGACCCCGTGGACGTCAACTTCCATGTCGTTGACCCCGAATCTCTACGAAAACGTGTACAACTACTTCCATCTCCGAAGAACCGGGTAACAGAACCGTCAAGTTCGTCTACCGCCTACATGTACAACTACTGTCGACGAGATCGCGAGAACCTCTTCCGTCGACTCTAGAGCATGTGAAAACAACTACTTCCTCTACGAACCGGTGCGCTCCGAAACGCACGCTTCAAAGGTATAACCCCGAGTTGACTGCCCGTGAACGAATGCATGTTTGGATGTTGTATTTGCCCGTGAACGTTAGTTGTTTCCCTCGCTGGGCACCACCATCGACCCGTGGGAACCCGGTTACCGGGATCACCCCACCATTTTTTGCACGCTCCCGTCACTTCCTTTTGCACCGGTATCCCCGTGGGCTACCGGATAACCGATATGTTGCCGTGGCATCATTTTCGTATTCATCTCCGTGGCACCCTTTTCCTTTACACCACGGTGACAAATGCTTCATAATGCTCATGTCAACTTTTAATAAAAATGGCATAAACTTGCACATGTCATCTGCATCATGTTTATAACATTTAAATGGTTAAAATTGTTGTTTGCATTAAATTGCTAAATGCACATGAGGATTTACCGGAATTGTTGTTTGATGTTTCCGGCCTCATTTAAAATGCCTAACTATGCATTTTACTCATGTTTCACCTATTGCCATGTTTAACAACATTTAATATTGTTGGGTACATAAACGAGAGAGAACTCAATAATTGATATGGTGTTCCGTCAATATGCAACTCGTTGCATGTTGAGATCCACTTAATTTGTAGGGTTGTTTGTGCATTTTGCCATGCCACGCCTCATTAAACCGGACATGCACCATACTTGTTTGCGCATCGTGCCATGCTTATGTGATGATTGTTTACTATGTTGTTTGATTCTTTCCGGTGTGCTTCTTCGGGTTGGTTCCGATAACGTTGCATTGTGAGGATCCGTTCGACTACGTCCGTTTGTCTTCTTCATGGACTCGTTCTTCTTCCTTGCGGGATTTCAGGCAAGATGACCATATCCTCGAAATCACTTCTATCTTTGCTTGCTAGATGCTCGCGCTTTTGCTATGCCTATGCTACGATACCTACCACTTGCTTACCATGCCTCCCATATTGTTAAGCCAAGCCTCTAACCCACCTTGTCCTAGCAAACCATTGTTCGGCTATGTTACCGCGTTGCTCAGCCCCTCTTATAGCGTTGCTAGTTGCAGGTGAAGATTGAAGTTTGTTCCATGTTAGAACATGGAGATGTTGTTCCTTGTTGGAACATGTTTACTTGTTGGGTTCTCACAATATCTCTTATTTAATTAATGCATCTATATACTTGGTAAAGGGTGGAAGGCTCGGCCTTATGCTTGGTGTTTTGTTCCACTCTTGCCGCCCTAGTTTCCGTCATATCGGTGTTATGTTCCCGGATTTTGCGTTCCTTATGCGGTTGGGTTATAATGGGAACCCCTTGATAGTTCGCCTTGAATAAAACTCCTCCAGCAAGGCCCAACATTGGTTTTACCATTCGCCACCTAGACTTTTCTTTCCCTTGGGTTCTGCAGACTCAAGGGTCATCTTTATTTTATACCCCTGGGCTAGTGCTCCTCTGAGTGTTGGTCCAAACTGAGCGATGTCCAGAGCTACCAGGGGCAACTCTGGGCTGGCCCACGCGACGTCTGGCTCATCCGGTGTGCCCTAAAAACGAGATATGTGCAGCTCCTATCGGGATTTGTCAGCACATCTGGGTGGCTTTGCTGGTCTTGTTTTACCATTGTCGAAATGTCTTGTAACCGGCATTCCGAGTCTGATCGGGTCTTCCCGCTAGAAGGAATATCCTTCGTTGACCGTGAGAGCTTGTGATGGGCTAAGTTGGGACACCCCTACACGGATTTGAACTTTCGAAAGCCGTTCCCACGGTTATGGGCAGATGGGAATTTGTTAATGTCCGGTTGTAGAAAACCTGATGTTGACCTTAATTAAAATACATCAACCATGTGTGTAACCGTGATGGTCTCTTTCTGGTGGAGTCCGGGAAGTGAACATGGTGTTGGAGTTATATTTGGCGTAGGTTGTTCTAGGATCACTTCTTGATCATAGTTTATCGACCGTGCTTTGCCTTCTCTTCTCGCTCTCATTTGCGTATGTTAGCCACCATATATGCTAGTCGCTTGCTGCAGCTCCACCTCATACCTTTTACCCTACCTATAAGCTTAAATAGTCTTGATCGCGATGGTGTGAGATTGCTGAGTCCCCGTGACTCACAGATACTTCCAAAACCAGCTTGCAGGTGTCGTTGAACCGTGCAGATGACGCAACCAAGCTCAAGGAGGAGCTCGATGAAGATCTTATCCTTTGTGTTGTTAAGTTATAGTTGATCAGTAGTGGAGCCCAGGTTGGGACGATCGGGGATCTGTGTAGCATTTGGGGTAGTCTTCTTTTATTTTGGCTCCGTAGTCGGGCCCTGATTGTATCTGGATGATGTAATGCTTTATTCTTGTATTTGTGTGAAGTGGCGATTGTAAGCCAACTATGTATCTTTTCCCTTATGTATTACATGGGTTGTGTGAAGATTACCTCACTTGCGACATTGCTTTCAATGCGGTTATGCCTCTAAGTCGTGCTTCGACACATGGGAGATATAGCCGCATCGAGGGCATTACAAGCCCAGCCGAGCCACCGCTAAACCCTAGCGCGCCGCGCCACCCCTGCCGCCGCCGCCGCCTCGCCGCGCAGCGCCGCCCCTCGCCGCCCGCCGGAGCCGCCGCCCGCCGCCTTGCCTCGCCGGAGGTTGACCCCGCCCCGCCGCCGGTTTTTCACGAAAAAACCGTTCGGTTTTTTGTCGGTTTTCGTTCGGTTTTTTAGATTCATTTTTTTATAGATCGGTTTTTCCGGTTTATTTATTTAGCGAGCGTTCGCTCGTTCGTTTGTTTTAACGAACGCGTTCATCATTTAGATCAAAAATAACGAATGTTCGTTCATTAATCTGTTCGTCGTTTTTCTTTTTTTGGGATTAAATCCACGATTTTTCTGATCGGGATTCCTGATCTGATTTTTGTTCTAGTATAACTTTTCGCTCGTTTATCGGAATCAGGTGATTCAAGCGCCTGGAGTTTCGTCTCGAAACCCTCTTTCCGTTTAACCAACTCAAACAAGTTTTTGCCTCTGTAAAAATTGCCCTAGATCCAGAATAGTAAATGAAGCATGTTTCTGTTGCCGTTTGTCTTTCGTGGTTTCGTTCGATTTGGTTCTTTTTGCCAACCGGAGTTCTTAAGTTGAACTTTCTGGTTATATATCTTATTTGAGTTTTACCTGTGCATTAGTCGAGTACTTATTGTATGCTTGTTTGTTTGCGATAGAGTAGCCGGAGTGCGCCGCTTGCTACTTCGAATCACTAGGTTTTGCGGATCATCAGCTAGGCAAGTAACACTTTGATCATACCTCCTACTACCTAGTTTTTATTGCATTTGATCAATCCTCACACATTGCATGATTAGGATCGAATTAAATTTTGGGTTTGAGAAGTAGTTGAGGTAGTACCTATTACCTGTTTATTATCAAACCTTTGGGAGTTACTTCTATGTTTGCTTATTATGCCATGCTATGCTAGTAGACGTGGATTGGGTGAGTGAAATCCATGAAAGATGTGAGATTCTTAAATTAATGGTTTATCTAAGGTGGCAACTTAAATACACATCTGGGTGGATTGAGGCACCTGGGTATTGCAGCGATTGCCTGTTTTTATTTTGGACCGGAACCCAGGCTCAAAGGGATCATGAGATTATTCATGCTAGAAACTTCCGTGTGCACCCACAAGCTACTATGGGCTCTAGCATAGTTGACTAAGTTGTGTGAACTCTTATAGTGGTAGACTAGCAGATGTAGGGGAAAGTAGGTGTAACGGTCTACCCGATCGTAAGGTGCTAGCGCTTCTGAAAGAATATGTCTCGGTCATCCATTTCTCAAACATCATGTAGTGCGAGAATCCCAATGGAGGAGATCGAGTCTTGT
Source organism: Triticum dicoccoides (assembly GCF_002162155.2). Classification (NCBI taxonomy): domain Eukaryota; kingdom Viridiplantae; phylum Streptophyta; class Magnoliopsida; order Poales; family Poaceae; genus Triticum; species Triticum dicoccoides. The sequence goes on from NC_041382.1 coordinate 660,002,009, forward strand.
GGGAAAAGTGCGCAAACCTCTGCAGAGTGTATAAACTAATCATGGTTAGCCGTGTCCCCAGTTATGGACATCTTGAGTATCTAGTACTTGGATTATCATGTGAATCTCATCATGTTACTCTAATTAATTTTGTTGGATTTTAATGATGATGCTTAGTTGGGATTGAGAGGGTGTCTACACTCTCAATGTTTAACAACTACCATGATAGTTAAATAAAATTTATTCCTTTGCAGTAGGGAAAACATGGCTTTACGCAAAACTGTAACCACAGAGCTTTCCACCAGCCAAATATACATGTAGTATAGTCTTATTCCTTCATTGCTCTCTATGTGTTACATTGCCAGCATATTCCATGTGCTAACCCGTTTCGGGATGCAACGTTCATGTTGCAGACTTTTCAGACGACGAGTAAGGTGCCTTTTAGGTCGTGGTTCTATACTCAGTGATGCCGTTGGAGTTGTTGGACTCACTTATCTGCCAAGCCTTCCGTTGTTATCGTTATTAGATGGCCTTAAGCCATATTTATTGTAATAAGTTCTCTTTTGAGGCACTCGATGTAATAAGTGCGTGATTGCTACTCTGTTATAAATCCTTCGAGTACTGTGTGGTGTCAACATTACTGATCCAGGGATGACACCTGAGCACAGAGATTGGACCATTTGAGGTCTGGTCGCTACAAGATGGTATCAGAGCACACGCTGACTATAGGACACGACCACTAAGCTAAAGCCCTAGGTCACTACTCTCTTCTCATTCTGACCTCTCATCTTTTCTACTCTTTTAGGATGGCGGATGCAAGGAACAAGTTCACACAACCGGATGAAGATACACCCTTTGGACGTCATTTGAAGGAAGTCACTAGATACCTGAACATAGGAGTACCAAGCTTCACCGGGACCTACAACGCCACTTTACCTAAAGAAGAGCGCTGGATGATTCAAGTTGAACTTCCAGGAAGGACGTTCATGCCAGTCACTGAACCTATAGAATTTTCTTTTGATGCACCAACTTGGAATCTAGGAAAGAGCATGACAGCTCACATCGCCATGGGACGCATTGGAGAAGTTTACTGCAATGATCTCAAGGATACTATCTATCAGATTTGTGGGCGCCGAGATGAGCACTAGGAGATGATCAACACCAGGAAGGATAGGTCAATTGCAGCTTTTAACCAGGAGTTAAACTAGCACATTCGATGTCAGGAGAACCAGATATGCGCCGACATGATAGATCTGAAGAAGGCGAGGACAAGAATCAAGGAACTGGAGGAAGAACTCAAGGCTACATGTGAAGATTATGAAGAGGCAATTGAAGTACTAGTGGATAAGAATGTCGACCTAACAATGAAGATCGGAATATTTTTGGGAGGCCCTACACCAGTAGAAGAAGACAAAGAACCCAAGGAGATTCGCCCGAAAGACTACATCATCATCGACGACACCGACTCGAATCCAGATGATAGCGATGATGACTATGTTGATGAAGCTGGAGAAGATATCATGGAGTCTGCAACCGAAGAATATTTCTAGTAGACCACCCCATCAGTAGTAGTAGTCCACCATGTAAATAGAGTAGTCCGAGCACTTTTGCGATAGTTAGATCGATTGTATGCCCTTGTTTGATTTAATGAAGTGAATTGTTTGCTTTTGCCTCATGTGCATATGGGTAGTGTTTTCTCTCTAGACCCCTCTCTATTCTTAAATCTCATCTTCTCTAAACCCTCATATGCCTCCGAGACGTGACCTGAGATTTACCTTCCCACCGGAGCTCACCCAGTTGATCCAGCAGCAGAACACATTGATGCAGTTGATAGTCCAGAATCAGAATCAGGAGAACAACAACAACAATCCACCACCACCACCACCACCACCTGTTGATCACTTAGCCCGTTTTCTTAGGCTGAATCCGTCGGTGTTTTCTAGTAGCACCGAGCCGATAGTAGCAGATGATTGGCTCCGCAAGACAACAAGGGAGTTGACCATGGCAGGATGCACAGATGCAGAAAAGGTGAAGTTTGCCGCATATCAGCTTGAAGGACCCGCGGCTTCATGGTGGGAGAATTTCACCGCCACTTTCCCTGTCGACACTGTCACATGGGACCAGTTTCAGCAGGCTTTCCGTACTACCCATGTTTCAGCAGGAGCTATGGCCATGAAGAAGCAAGAGTTTCGCAACTTGCGCTAAGGAGGACGGACAGTTGGCCAGTATGTGGAGGACTTTAGTAAGCTAGCACGTTATGCTCCAGATGACATTGCTATGGATGCAGCTAAGCAGGAGACGTTTCTGGAAGGACTGAATGATGAGTTGAGCATGTAGTTGATGGTAGCAACCTTCAACAACTATGAGGAGTTGGTAGATCGTGCTCTCATGATTGAAGGGAAGCAGCAGGATATTGAGAACCGCAAGAGGAAGTATGGACAAGGGAAGTACAATTCAGGAGCTCAGCAGAAGCCACGTTTTACCCCTAGACCGGGAGGACATTTTCAGTATACCCATGGAGGAGGTAGCTTGCACAATCACAATGGCACCAAGAATGGTAATGGGAATGGAGGAAGCAACGGCCAGAACCGCACCAACCCATCAACCCCAGCCAAGAGAGACCTGAGCCAAGTCACTTGCTTTAAGTGCCAGAAGACCGGACATTATGCAAATGAATGTCCTGAATCCCAGAATGGAAATGACAATGGAAGCTCTGGGAAGAAGCCGAACCCTTTCAATAGGGGACAGGTGAACCACGTTAACATGGAGGAAGTTGAAGAGCAGCCGGATGCAGTAGTCGGTAAGTTTTTGGTTAAGTCATTTACTGCACTCGTTCTTTTTGATACTGGTGCATCGCATTCATACATATCAAGGGGATTTGTGGATAAGTATAATATGCCCACCAAAGTTCTTAGAACACCTATGTTAGTAAGCTCACCAGGAGCGGAGTATATGGCTAGTAAGGGATGTTTTCAAGTGCCATTGAGTATAGGTAGGCATGTGTTTCCCTCGGATTTTATCATTTTGGAATCACAATGTTTGGATGTAATCCTGGGTATGGATTGGCTGTCGATGTATGGAGGAAACATCAATTGCGCCAGTAAGTCAATTTTGCTTACCACCCAGAAGGAAGAAGGATCAAGTATGTATCCCGACATGTGCCAAAGAGGACTCAAGTAAATTGTTTAACAGGAGTTGTGCAGGAGGAAGTAACAGTAGTGAAGGATTTCCCTGATGTATTTCCAGAAGAGTTTCCAGGCATGCCACAGGATAGGGATATTGAGTTTTTGATTGAGCTTTTGCCAGGCACAGGGCCAATATCTAAGAGACCATATAGGATGCCCGCAAAGGATTTGGTGGAGATTAAGAAGCAGATTAAGGAGTTACTAGATAAAGGTTATATTCGCCAAGTTCTTCACCTTGGGGATCGCCAGTACTTCTAGTGGAGAAAAAGGATGGATCATTAAGGATGTTGTTGATTATCGAGGATTAAATGAAGTAACCATCAAGAACAAGTACCCACTACCAATGATCAATGATCTGTTTGATCGATTGCAAGGAGCTAAGGTATTTTCCAAGATCGATCTGCGATCAGGATACCATCAGTTGAAGATTCGAGAACAGGATATACCTAAGACGACTTTTACCACCAGGTATGGGCTGTACAAGTATACGGTCATGTCGTTTGGACTGACTAACAGCCCTGCATATTTTATGAACATGATGAACAAGGTGTTTATGGAGTTTTTGGATAAGTTCGTCGTAGTGTTCATTGATGATATCCTGGTATACTCGAAGAATGAAGAGGAGCATAAGGAGCATTTGCGTTTGGTACTTGGTAAGCTCAGAGAACATCAGTTATATGCCAACTTTAGCAAATGTGAGTTTTGGTTGAAGGAAGTTGGATTCCTTGGACACGTTATATCTGGAGAAGGTATAGCAGTAGATCCCACCAAGGTTGACACCGTGACAAATTGGGAAGCGCCAACAACAGTTGGAGAGATCCAGAGTTTTCTTGGACTCGCAGGATACTACAGGAGATTCATTGAAAATTTCTCGAAGATTGCAAAGCCTATGACGGAGTTGTTGAAGAAGGATACCAAGTTCATATGGACTGAGGAATGTGAGGCCAGTTTCCAGGAGTTGAAGAAACGTTTGGTTACATCACCAGTGTTGATTTTGCCAGATCAGACCAAGGATTATGAGGTGTATTGTGACGCTTCACGTCGAGGACTTGGAGAAGTGCTTATGCGGGAAGGAAGAGTTGTTTCCTATGCCTCACGACAGCTCAAGCCTCATGAGTTGAATTATGCTACGCATGATTTGGAGTTAGCAGCCGTAGTGCATGCATTGAAAACCTGGAGACACTTTCTCATTGGAAATCATTGTGAGGTGTACACAGATCACAAGAGTTTGAAGTATATTTTCACGCAGAAGGAGTTAAATCTCAGACAAAGGAGATGGTTGGAGCTCATCAAGAATTATGATATGAGATTGCATTATCACCCCGGAAAGGCTAACATAGTAGCCGATGCGCTAAGTCGTAAGAGCCATGTCAACACCTTAATGACGGGAGATTTACCAAGAGAGTTAGCCAAGAATCTTCGTGAGCTATGTTTGGAGATAGTCCCGAGAGGTTATGTAGCAGCATTGGAGATTCAATCTACTTCGATGGATAAGATCAGAGAAGCCCAGAATACTGACAAGGAGATTGCTTCTATCAAGGAGAAAATGAGCAAAGGAAAAGCTAAGGGATTTCGTGAGGATGAGCATGATACCTTATGGTTTGAAGACCGTGTTTATGTGCCTAATGACTCGGAGATCAGGAAGTTAATTTTGCAAGAGGCCCATGATTCACCATATTCGATTCACCCAGGAAATACCAATATGTATTTGGATTTGAAGGATATTTTCTGGTGGACCGGAATGAAGAAGGATATTGCAGAATATGTAGCAGTTTGTGATGTATTTCAGAGAGTAAAGGCAGAGCATCAGAAGCCAGCAGGATTGTTACAGCCATTGCCAATACCCAAATGGAAGTGGGATGAGCTAGGCATGGATTTTATTACAGGATTGCCCATAACACGTTCAGGTATGACTCGATATGGGTTGTAGTCGATCGTTTGACAAAGGTAGCTCATTTCATTCCAGTGAAGACTACCTATACCAGTGCCAAGTTAGCAAAGATATACATGACCAGGATCGTATGTCTGCATGGAGTTCCAAGGAGCATTGTATCAAATAGAGGAACCCAATTTACCTCAAAGTTCTGGAATCAGTTGCATGAAACTTTGGGTACCAGGCTGGAGTTTAGTACAGCTTTCCATCTGCAGACAGATGGACAAACCGAGAGAGTCAATCAGATTTTGGAGGATATGCTAAGAGCTTGTGCACTAGATTATGGATCTAGTTGGTACGAGAATTTGCCATATGCAGAGTTCTCATATAACAACAATTATCAATCCAGTTTGAAGATGGCCCCTTTCGAAGCCTTGTACGGCAGGAGGTGCAGGACCCCATTGTCGTGGGATGAGGTTGGATACCGCCAGCTGTTTGGACCGGATATGATTAAGGAGTCTGGACAGAAAGTAAAATTGATTCATGATAGGCTCAAGGTAGCCCAGTCCAGGCAGAAGAGCTACGCAGATTCAAAATGCAAGGAGACAGTTTACGAAGTCGGAGACCGAGTTTATCTTCGAGTATCTCCACTTCGAGGAGTTAAGCGCTTTGGAGTTAAGGGAAAGTTAGCGCCACGTTTTGTAGGACCATACAAGGTTTTGGAGCATATGGGGGAAGTAGCCTACAAGTTGGAATTTCCCGAAGGATTGTCAGGAGTTCATGACGTGTTCCATGTTTCCCAGTTGAAGAAGTGCCACGCAGAGAAGGCTGATATAACGCTGAGAGATACAGTGCCGCTGGAAGCGATTCAGTTGGACAGTGATTTGACATATGAGGAGAAACCAGTCAAGATTCTTGAGTATGCTAGCCGAGTCACCCACAGCAAGGTTATCAAGTTTTGCAAAGTTCAGTGGAGCCACCACACCGAGGATGAAGCCACCTGGGAGCGAGAGGAAGATTTGCTGAAGGACCACCCTCACCTATTTTCTAGCCAACCCAAATCCCGAGGGCGAGATTCATCTTAAGGGGGGGAGGGTTTGTAACATCCCAAATTTTCAATTTGGAATCTTATACAATAGATCATCATTGCATATCATATTTTATTGCATTTCGGTTGATCCCAAAAATTTCACGCAACTCAAGGACCATCGGAGAGAGTTGGGGATTTCGTTATTTTCATGTTTGAGTTTTCTCAAATTTTGAAAATAGGATCGTTTGATTTTATTTATTTTATCTTCAATTATTTCTATTACAAAAATATGAGAGAGGGAATAAAATGACTTTCCCAAAATAAAGAAATATTGAGGATTTAATAAAAAATCAAATAAGATTTTATTTTGGTTTTATTTGCTATTTTATTTGAATTTAGGAAAATGCACGTTTTTCAAAATTGCATTTAGGCCCCAAATAAATGTTCATCCTGTGCGGCTTGATTTTAGAAGCCGGGGGAAATTTATTTCGGGATTTTTGGAGTCCGTTTAGTATTCCTTTTGTTCTTTTTTCTGAACGTAACAATTTAAAAAAACGCGAACCGACCTATCAGGCTGTGTCCGACCCGGACACCTGGCCCGGCCGGCCTTATAAGCCGGGGGAGCCCAGCCGAGCCATCCCTAAACCCTAGCGCGCCTCGCCGCCGCCTCGCCTTGCCACTCGCGCCGCCGCCCCGCGCCTCCCCTCGCCGCCCGCCGCCTCGCCTCGCCGGAGGTTGACTCCGCCCCGCCGCCGGTTTTTCTCGAAAAAACCATTCGATTTTCCGTCTATTTTTCATTCGGTTTTTTTAGATTCGTTTTTTATAGATCACTTTTTTCGGTTTATTTATTTAGCGAGGGTTCGCTCGTTCGTTCGTTTTAACGAACGCGTGCATCATTTAGATCCATATAACGAATGTTCGTTCGTTAATCTTTTCGTCATTTTTCTTTTTCTCGGATTAAATCCGCGATTTTTCTGATTGCGATTCCTGATCCGATTTTCGTTCTAGTATAACTTTTCGCTCGTTTATCGGAATCAGGTGATTAAAGCGCCTGGAGTTTCATCTCGAAACCCTCTTTCCGTTTAACCAACTCAAACAAGTTTTTTCCTCTGTAAAAATTGCCCTAGATCCAGAATAGTAAACGAAGCCTGTTTCTTTTGCCGTTTGTCTTTCGTGGTTTCGTTCGATTTGGTTCTTTTTGCCAACCGGAGTTCTTAAGTTGAACATTCTGGTTAGATCTCTTATTTAAGTTATACCTGTGCATTAGTTGAGTACTTATTGTATGCTTGTTTGTTTGCAATAGAGTACCCGGAGTGCGCCGCTTGCTACTTCGAATCGCTAGGTTTTGCGGATCATCAGCAAGGCAAGTAACACTTTGATCATACCTCCTACTACCCAGTTTTTATTGCATTAGATCAGTCCTCACACATTGCATGATTAGGATCTAATTAAATTGTGGGTTTGGGAAGTAGTTGAGGTAGTACCTATTACCTGTTTATTATCAAACCTTTGGGAGTTACTTCTACGTTTGCTTATTATGCCATGCTATGCTAGTAGACGTGGATTGGGTGAGTGAAATCCATGACAGATGTGAGATTGTTAAATTAATGGTTTATCTAAGGTGGCAACTTAAATACACATCTGGGTGGATTGAGGCACCTGGGTATTCCAGCGATTGCCTGTTTTTCTTTTGGACCGCCACCCAGGCTCAAAGGGATCATGAGATTATTCATGCTAGAAACTTCCATGTGCAGCCACAAGCTACTATGGTCTCTAGCATAGTTGACTAAGTTGTGCGAACTCTTACAGTGGTAGACTAGCAGATGTAAGGGAAAGTAGGTGTAACGGTCTACCCGATCGTAAGGTGCTAGCTCTTCTAAAAGACTATGTCTTGGTCTTCCGTTTCTGAAACATCATGTAGTGTGAGAATCCCAACGGAGTAATCGAGTCTTGTGGGGAAAAGTGCGCAAACCTCTGCAGAGTGTATAAACTAATCATGGTTAGCCGTGTCCCCGGTTATGGACATCTTGAGTATCTAGTACTTGGATTATCATGTGAATCTCATCATGTTACTCTAATTAATTTTGTTGGGTTTTAATGATGATGCTTAATTGGGATTGAGAGGGTGTCTACACTCTCAATGTTTAACAACTACCATGATAGTTAAATAAAATTTATTCCTTTGCAGTAGGGAAAAATTGGCTTTACGCAAAACTGTAACCATAGAGCTTTCCACCAGCTAAATATGCATGTAGTATAGTCTTATTCCTTCATTGCTCTCTATGTGTTACATTGCCAGCATATTCCATGTGTTGACCCGTTTCGGGCTGCAACGTTCATGTTGTAGACTTTTCAGACGACGAGTAAGGTGCCTTTTAGGTCGTGGTTCTATACTCAGTAATGCCATTGGAGTTGATGGACTCACTTATCTTCCAAGCCTTCCGCTATTATCATTATTAGATGGCCTTAAGCCATATTTATTGTAATAAGTTCTCTTTTGAGACACTCGATGTAATAAGTGTGTGATTGCTACTCTGTTATAAATCCTTCGAGTACTGTGTGGTGTCGGCATTACTGACCTAGGGATGACACCTGAGCACAGAGATTGGACCATTTGAGGTCTGGTCGCTACAGCTGTTTTCAGCAGAATTACCATGGTGTTATTTATGTGCAGGAGCAAACGTTCTCGGAATGACCTGTAACTTCACGGAGCCACTTTCAGAAAATAAGAAAAATACCTGCAAAAGATGAAGGCCAGGGGGCCCACCACATCTCCACAAGGGTGGGGGCGCTCCTGCCCCCCTAGGGCGCGCTCCCTACCTCGTGGGCCCCCTGTTGCCTCTCCGACTCCAACTCCAACTCTATATATTGAGTTCCAGGGAGAAAAAAAAACAGAGAGAAGAAACCATCGCGTTTTATGATACGGAGCCGCCATCAAGCCCTAAAACCTCTCGGGAGGGCTGATCTGGAGTCCGTTCGAGGCTCCGGAGAGGGGTATCCTTCGCCATCGTCATCATCAACCATCCTCCATTACCAATTTCATGATGCTCACCGCCGTGCGTGAGTAATTCCATCGTAGGCTTGCTGGACGGTGATGGGTTGGATGGGATCTATCATGTAATCGAGTTAGTTTTTTTAGGGTTTGATCCCTAGTGTCCACTATGTTCTGAGATTGATGTTGCTATGACTTTGCTATGCTTAATGCTTGTCGCTAGGGCCCGAGTGCCATGATTTCAGATCTGAACCTATTATGTTTTCATCAATATATGAGTGTTCTTGATCCTATCTTGCAAGTCTATAGTCACCTATTATGTGTTATGATCCGTTAACCCCGAAGTGACAATAATCGGGATACTTACCGGTGATGACCGTAGTTTGAGGAGTTCATGTATTCACCATGTGGTAATGCTTTGTTCTAGTTCTCTATTAAAAGGAGGCCTTAATATCCCTTAGTTTCCGTAAGGACCCCGCTGCCACGGGAGGGTAGGACAAAAGATGTCATGCAAGTTCTTTTCCATAAGCATGTATGACTATGTTTGGAATACATGCCTACATTATATCAATGACTGGAGCTAGTTCTGTGTCACCCTAGGTTATGACTGTTACATAATGAACCGCATCCGACATAATTCTCCATCATTGATCCATTGCCTATGAGCTTTCCATATATTGTTCTTCGCTTATTTACTTTTCCGTTGTTATTGCTATCATCACTACAAAATACCAAAAACATTACTTTTACTACTGTTACCTTTTGTTACCGTTATCACTACTATCATATTACTTTGCTACTAAATACTTTGCTGTAGATATTAAGTTTCCAGGTGTGGTTGAATTGACAACTCAGTTGCCAATACTTGAGAATATTCTTTGGCTCCCCTTGTGTCGAATCAATAAATTTGGGTTGAATACTCTACCCTCGAAAATTGTTGCGATCCCCTATACTTGTGGGTTATCACGCTCCACAACTTCAACGGTACACCTTCAAGACGCCCCTGCTAGGTGCTGTCTTGGGCCGTCGCGGACGCGACGAGCCGCCGTCGGTATATCTCTGCATCCATAATCGCCTCCGTCGACCCAGCCTCGAGGACTCCGCCTCTACAGTGACATGTACCGAGTCGCCGCCACCGGAGCTCGCCCCTGTGTTGTGAAATCATCATCATCACTTCTGTATTTTCGCCTCCGGGTGATCTGTTGTCGTCGCCTGCCATGGGTGAGCTGCCATCAGGGAGCTGCAGGGCGCCTCCACCGCTGAGCGCATGTGCCACTGTTGTCGGCCCCGCTTCGCTCCGCGGCTGCTTCCTCCATCGCACGAGCCTTGCTGACCCGCCCCCTCCTCCTTTGTTGTGTCACCATCGGTGACTCACCAACCATGGCCCGGAAGTGGATACAAGCATGACTCGGGACTATTCGGGCATAGATTCCTCCAAGCTGGCCATGATCCAGAAAGTGGGGATGGGCGCGGGCTCGCCTCGCGGGTGCCTCTCTGTTGTTGCGCCCGGCTTGAACCGCCCCGTCTCCGGCCAGGTCATACCGCCACGTCTTCGGCCGGGCCTCGTATGATTTCCCCCGCTGTCAAACCGCCGTCGTCGCTCACAAACCACCGCTTTCATCGTGGCCTACCTCGATGGACTGCTAGCTCCGCTGCTGAGACTGGTGAGCCGCCGCCTCCGTGGCCTTGAATCTTCGTTGCTCTGAGTTGCCTGCTGCTTCTGCCTCAGCTTCTCTGCAAGCTAGCACTTTGACTGTCTTCTCTAAAATACAATGAGTGTGTGTACTCCATTGACCTAGTCACCACTGCTGCCGTGCCACCTCTGCCTCAGCTAGTTTTTGTTGTGTGTCGCTGCTACGCCAAGTCGCTACTCCTGCCATGGGCATCGCCTGTACTATGCCGTATTAACCTACTGATTTTTGTGCGGTATGGAAGGGTCGCTGAAGATCAGGTCCTAAGGTCACAAGTGAAGGTTCACATCATCAAGACATCTGCTTGTGCTGCTACTATCCACGTTGTCACGAAAGCATTGTTTATTTGTAATGATTGCCTTAAGATTAGAGGAGAAGATTCCTCCTGGCGATCTGGTGCAAATCAACCAAAGATGAGCATACAATGTTAAAAGTAATGGTGGAGAGTTAAGGCTGGAACTACCTTGATGGATTAAGCAGGACTTTCAAGTACTGCTCCTGGTGGTCGATGTCAAGAGACAATGATAGATGGTATACAATAAATTCATTGAAGACCGGAGTCTGTGAGAATGGGGGACAAGACCCATTTAAAAACTAGATGGATTACAACATTACCAGGTTATCCAAGGACGGTATATACGGATCATCGTTCATCTGAATATATCAGGTGATATCTCTCTAAAACTTATTTTACTAGCACATATTGTTTCTATCATAGAACAAAATACTTTGATTTGTACATTTTTATATACAGGACCACTATTCATTACAAATGTGGTTTATACCACGGGTAAGCAGCGCTGGCTGATAATACTCCGCCTAGAGATAGTCCGGGACATATTACGTGATGAGTGGACGAACACAAGCCGCCGCCCTTGCGGTCCGGCCCACATCGACTTGCTGGGATCGTGTTTGCTCGCTGTTCAATGGACGTGCGCAAATCACTGCACCCGAGGCCTGGTCTACACCGACCTATCTGCATGAACTGTTTATTGATTATGAGAAAGTCCCTGTTTGGGTAGCCCGGTTTTCTTCCAACAAATTGGAGGAAAATTATCATTATTCATCGTCTACGCTGGATGGCTCAATAGACATGCGCAGAAGTCGCTGCCACTACGGTTTGCTTAACTTCAAACAGCCAGTTGGAAGGAACCATTGGCCGAGTTGCTGACACGGCTCATACGGGATCATTTATAACCCGCCGCAGTCACCTCAACCTTCTGTGGATTCACATCGTGTTATCAACACCAATGATATATACCTTTTGCTATGGTTAAATACGGAGAATCTCAAGACAACTCCTCGAGTCGTCTCAAGACTCGGGGGCTACGATGACATGACTCAGCAAATATTGCCAGTTTCAGCAAATTCAAGAACCCCAGGACGATGGAGGGAAGATAACCCAGCCCTGGAGGCTACTGCCTTATTGGCGAATATTTAAAGGCCGTCAGAAAATTTCTGGCTTAAAAAGAAGGATTCCGGTTTAAAATCTGGCTATTAAGCCTATATTATAAGAGCACAGCTCTGTTACCTTGGTAATCCGGCTATCAAGCCCATATTATAAGATCACAGCTGTGTTACCTTGGTAATCCGGCTATCAAGCCCATCTTATAAGAGCACAGCTCTGGTTACCTTGGTAATCCGGCTATCAAGCCAATATTACAACTTCATATGAGCATGGCTCTGATTTATTTAAGGCTTCATGCCTGGATCAAAGGGACCAAAGAGAGTCTGTTGCATAGCACAGCTCAAACATAGGTACCCCTTGGGCACAACCCACATAATCACTTGGGGCTTGGTCGTATTCAAACCATAGCTACACCTCTTCATTGGCGGAAGGCCACCAGGGAAATCACTTGGGTGCTTGGTCGTATTCGAACAATAGCTACACCTCTTGATCGGCGTAAGGCCACCAGAGAAATCACTTGGGGGCTTGGTCGTATTCGAACCATAGCTACACCTCTTGATCGGCGTAAGGCCACCAGGGAAATCACTTGGGGGCTTGGTCGTATTCGAACAATAGCTACACCTCTTGATCGACATAAGGCCACCAGGGAAATCACTTGGGGGCTTGGTCGTATTCGAACCATAGCTACACCTCTTGATCGGCGTAAGGCCACCAGGGAAATCACTTGGGGGCTTGGTCGTATTCGAACCATAGCTTAAACCCTCTTGATCGGATCAAGTGCCACATACATATACATCATCATATATTGCATCATGCATTGCATCATCATTACATCATCATAGCATACATCATATGTGCATGGATATACCGGTTTATATGGCAGGAATTGGTTTTCAAACCAGGTTATATTATTCAAATCTTTAATGGCCAACATGGCTGGAATTTTTATTATTATGGTTATCAAAAACCAATATTATGGTTGAGGTTTTAAAAGTCGCTTCAGCGCAATGGCTATTATTTTATCAATGGATATGATTTATTCTACAATGGAGGAAATAATCCCGAGTCGCTGCAAGATTACGACCCGGCACTTGGGGGCTACATTATTCAAATTGAGATTACATCAAATATGCAAGTCCCATGTCACTGCCAGCATGCACCATGACACTTGGGGGCTAATGCAAAGTCATTTTTTGATTACCTTATTGAAGACCCGACTCATCACATTTTAATGAGCCGGCCCTTGGGGGCTACCAATTGCTCCTGTCAACAATTCAAGGTACACAAGTCTTAATCCATTATATTGAAGGGTCCACTCCTCAGTTGGTAAAGCACAACACTCTTAACCTTGTGGACGTGGGTTCAGGCCCCATGATGGGAGTTACATCATATGATGTTATTTTCAATAAAGTATATAGAAAGTCTCAGCTCAGTATTATCTTACTGAGTCGGCCCTTGGAGGCTACACGTTGCTGTTAAAGTCTACATGATCATATTTTCAAAGTCCCTGCTCATTATTTACAAAATGACCCGTCCCTTGGGGGATACACTGGTTGAACTTTTTATGAGCATCGGGTAATTACAAGTTCCAGGTTGCTACAGGCATGACAACCCGGCACTTGGGGGCTACATATGTGGAATACTCAATTCTGACTGGTGATTGAGATGAACAACCTAGATTTCTTCAAGCTTGTGACATTCATATTGAAGCAATTCTTAAGATGTTACTATGTTACCTTCTTAAAGACTGGGGGGCTACAAGTGATAGGCATATAAGAGGTATATTTTCAAGCTTGATGTTAACTACAGTTATAACCCGGTGCCATCAAAATTTATAAACCGGCAAGTTCTACATCCTTAAACCGGCTGAAGATCAGATGAGTATTTCAAGGACCAATATTGTTGTTAAGCATTGGGAGCTGAGTCAAATGAATTATTCTTCATAATATTTTTCTGTGACAAACCAATGTCAGCAAATTGATTATGAAGCTGGCTATTGACCCGGATGTTCTAGAAGAAGGAAATGACAAGAACTTAAGGATGATCAGGATTAGTTTAACATGGATAATCCAAATTAAACTGGGGACTAATGTCGGGGATATACCATGCCGTATGACCCGGCCAGAGTTATAACCCGGCTGGGTCTTGGTAACCCGGCAGGCAATCATAACCCAGCAGACCATCATAAACCGACAGACAGTCATAACCCGGCAGAAAATCATAACCCAATTGACAGTCATAACCTGGCAGACAGTCATAACCCGGCAGACAATCATAACCTAGTTGACAGTCATAACCCGGCAGACAGAGTCGCCTCGGACGTTATGAAGCCCAAAACATTAAGAGGCCCATGAACAGAAGTCATGATAGTTTAAGTCTTAATCCGAGTTGGACTCTACATGTAACCCACCCCTTCAACTTATATAAGGAGGGGCAGGGCACCCCAAGGAGGGAGAGAAAATAATCTTAAGGGTTAGGCATAACTGGGAGAGCCGGTTTACGGCGACTCCCTCATGATGATAATGAGACCTAGCCACAAACAGCATGTAGGGTTGTTACCGGATGATGTCTCCCAGGGCCCGAAGCTGTCTAAATCCTTGTCTTGTGTTGCGTCTCTCGATTCTGCTCAACCCCTCTCAAGCTACCACATAGATGCGTTGGCCTCACGACTAAGTCCTCACACTAGGACATCTGTCGTGACAATTCCACGAGAGTATGAGTTAGAGTGCATTACTTCTCTGACACATGTGTTGATGTCTTGTGAATCAGCTGGAGATGCTCTCCTTCTTCCTGATCGAGCTGAGCCTCGTGGAATACATCAATTCTGGACGCGACGACCATCTACATTGCTCAGTGCATGCTCAACGGGTGCTGGTCTTGGAACAAGTGTCGTGAGCTCCACACAAAGTACTCGGAAGAGCAGCTCTGGTGTGTAAACACACTTTGTACTTACTATCTTTCATTTAGACCAGACTTGAGTTCGGCAAGATCAACTTGGGTAATAGCTTTTGTACTGACGGTTGTTGTTTGGTTTGGTTTGGTTTGCAGGGACTATATTCGACGATTCGTCTACCATGTATCTTTGGCTGCGAACATCATCTACAGGTATGACATTGTCCCACCTCTCTATTCTATTTTGCTACTCTTCTCCCTACATCCGAGAAAATTGGTGCTTAATCTGCTATTGATTTACAGTCTCTGTTCGTTAACACCAAGTCTAAATTGTTACTTTGATTTTTCCTGTTACTTAGGATAGCTGTATGACCTGGGATGAGGAGGACCTGCTCACTGACCAAGACAAGCTACGAGCTCCCAGCTTGTCTAAACCAGGTATGATATTGGCCAACCTCTTTCGGAAGAAGGCCACGCTCGTGAGCCCCTCTGGATCGAAATAGGTATCCCTTTCCGCCTCTCTTTTTGGATTCACTCAATGTTTTGCCTCGTGGATTGGTACTGTAATGTGAAGTTTGGTCCTTGTTTACTTCCTATAATTGGATTGCGTGTTGTCCATTGTTACTTCCTGTAAAGTCTGGTCCATTGTTATATACTTCTCATTGTATGATGGCGAGTTGTCATAGCTGGAGCATGTCTCATAAGAGAGAGCAATGAAGTCGATTGTATTGTTAGGATAGTAGCAGATGTGCCATAATTGCCTTATTTTATATTCCCTCCGTTTCTGCTATATTCTCGTGTAAGGAAATGTATTCCTGAGATGATTTTGTTGTGTTATGTAAACCCGGGAGATGTGTTATGTGATGTGATATGATGGATGATTTGAATTCAACATGGAGTTTTCTTGATTTGAATATGAAACAATGTTGGATGACGTGTGTTACTGGGTTGAAGAGGTCTTGTGCCCAAACAATTTCGTCCATTTTTTTCAAAATCTGAGATCTAATATTGGACAAATAATTGGGCTGAAAAAGGCCACAGCCCAACAAGCATTGGACTGTCTAAGAAATGACATGAAAAAAGCCTAAAAAAAGGCTGAGGCCCCCCAAAACGGAAGAAGCTCAGAAAACAAGAAGGCTGAATTGTTGGGTATGGCCCATATAGCTAACCAAAGTTAATAGGGAAAATATACTAAATGGGCTGAATTGTTGGGCTTGGCCCATGTAAAACACCAAATTGGACCGGGATGAATCTTATCAACGACCTTTTCAATTGGTCGCAATTTTGCCACGTCGGATCCGACGTGGCCTGGGTAAACAGCTAGCGACCAAAACAGAATGTCATAGGATCAACGACCTTTTGTTTTGGTCGTGGAATTTCACGACCTTTTCACATAGAAGGTCGTTAATTTCAGTTTACGACTGCCAACTTTTGACCTTCTGTTTTTGGTCACAAAAAGGTCGCAAATGAAAAACAATGACCTTTCAGCGACCAATAGTGATGGTCGCAAGTTGACATATTTCTTGTAATGATATCCTCACCAAAAATAACCCAGAGCAATATCCTCCAGAAGACGACGACCCCAGAGTACTGACGGTCTTCGAGACTTTTGCTTCAAACAATAAGCGTAAAAGTGCACTCCGCGACATTGCCGAAGTCTGTCAAATCGCAACAACAAACCCTTGGAGCGACACGGCCATAAATTTCAATGCTGACGACGAACCAAAATTCAGGACAATCCGGGCACCAGCTGCCTTGGTCCTCAGTCTGATCATGGACGGCTTTCGGCTCACCAAGGTTCTCATGGACGGCGGCAGCGGACTAAACCTCGTTTACGAGGACACACTTAGTAAAATGGAAATAGACAGAGCCGCATCAAGCAAAGTAGCACGACCTTCCGGGGAATTATTCCTAGTCGGGAGGCGCGATGCGTGGGAAAAATCACCCTCGACGTGGTATTCGGCACACCAGAGAACTATCGGACCGAAGAACTAACCTTCCAAGTGGCCCCTTTGAACAGAAGATATCACGCCCTATTGGGGCGAGATGCATTCACACGCTTCCATGCTATACCTCACTATGGGTATATGAAGCTCAAGATGCCGGGGCCCAACGGCATAATCACTCTCGCTAGTGATCCAGACATAGCACTCCGCGCCGAAAACAAACCCGGATCACTGGCCCTTGAGGCATTATCTGAAGCCCTCGCGGCCGAAGAATTAACCGCATTACGCTCCACGGTGGATAAGGACGACATAATCTTGGACAAACGACGACCCAAATCCACCTCCTTCAAACCAGCAGAAGAAATAGTCAAATTCCAAGTCCATCCAATGAACCCCAAGAAGACAACATCTATCGGGGCACAACTAGACCCAACGGTCGACACCGCGCTACGAGAATTTTGGCGTGAAAATTGGGATATATTTGCCTCGCACCCTTCTGATATGCCAGGAATCCCACGTAGATTGCCGAACACAGCCTCAACATACTGAAGGGATATAAACCAGTCAAACAAACACTATGGTGTTTTTCCGAACCCAAACGTTAAGCGGTGTGGGAGGAGCTAGCCAAGCTAATCGAGGCCGGATTCATTAGAGAAATAAAACACCCGGACTGGCTAACAAACTTGGTGATGGTGCCAAAGAAGGATAAATCCTGGCGCCTATGCATCGATTTCAAAGACCTCAATAAGGCCTGCCCTAAGGATCCCTTCCCCCTCCCCCGCATCGACCAGATTATCAATGTCACCGCATGACACGATTCGCTATGCTTCCTCGACGCATATTCCGGATACCATAAAATCAAAATGAAGGAGTCCGATCAAGCCGCAACGGCATTCATTACCCCATACGGGCCATTCTGCTTTAACACCATGCCCTTCGGGCACAAAAACACCAGGGCCACCTACCAACGCATGATTCAAACATGCCTGGAGAAACAGATCGGCAAGACAGTTGAAGCATACATGGATGACGTCGTCATTAAAACTAGGCACATCGACTCACTAATAGACGATTTACGTCTCACATTCGACAACCTCCATACATATGACATCAAGCTCAATCCGGAAAAGTGTGTTTTCAGCGTTCCTGCTGGAAAGCTGCTGGGCTTCATCATTTCCAATAGAGGAATTGAAGCAAATCCGAGCCTTGTCACAATTGGCCACACCAACGGACCTTAAATAGGTCCAAAAACTCGCTGGGTGTGTGGCAGCTTTAAGACGCTTTATCTCCAGATTGGGGGAAAAGGCATTGCCATTGTATCGCCTCCTCCGGCGCACCGATCAATTCGAGTGGACGAATGCGGCAACAGCTGGACTAGAAGAAATAAAAACCCTTCTCGCGAGCAACCCAATCATGTCCGCACCGAACGTCGGTGAACCCATGTTATTATACATATCAGCAACACACCAGGTGGTGAGCGCCGTGCTTGTTGTGGAACGAGACCAGGACAGACACAAATTCCCACTTCAGAAGCCGGTATATTACGTTTCCACCATCCTCACACCATGCAAATCCCGGTACCCTCATTATCAAAAGATAGCTTACACGGTCTTCATGGCATCTCGGAAGCTACGACACTACTTCCAAGAATGTTCTATCATGGTGGATTCCGAAGTACCACTCAATGATATAATAAACAAACGCGATGCTACGGGCCGGATAACCAAATGGGCTATTGAGCTCCTACCATTCGACATAACATACAAACAACGCCGAGCCATCAAATCCCAAGTACTAGCGGACTTCGTCGCCAAATGGACAGAAGGCGAACTCCCCAAAGAGTATGGCACATATTCCAATTGGGTTATGTATTTTGATGGTTCCAAAATGCTAGCAGGATTAGGAGCGGACGTCGTTTTAACGTCCCCCGCTGGAGACGTAGTCCAGTATGTACTCCAAATATTATGCATACACTCCAACAACGCAGCCAAATACGAGGCCTTATTACATGGTCTCCAGATGGCTGTCTGTATGGGCATACAATGCATGGAAGTGTGCGGTGTCTCAAACCTCATAATATCTCAAACAAATGGAGATTTGATGCCAAAGATCCAAAGATGGCGGCTTACCGCAACGCTGTCCTAAAAATGTCGACTCGATTTGAGGGGCTTGAGTTTCATCATGTGGCTCGAGAAAGTAATCAAGCGGCGGACGTCCTTGCTTGCATTGGCACCAAGTGCGACCCCGTCCCACCTAATATCTTCCTGGAAAGGCTCTTTAAGTCGTCCGTGGTGTGGCAAGGGGAGAGCGGTAACACCAGTCCGGATCCGAACACAACCCCAGCCTCTGAACACAACGATATCATCGGGGAATCAGCCACTGAAATAACACCGTCGGCCCATCTAATCATGGCAGTCTTTGCCCCATGGACCGAACCCTTCTTGGCCTACCTTAATAGGAAAGAACTCTCGGAGGACCAGAATGAGGCTCGCCGCATTGTTCGGCGCTCGAAGGCCTACAAGGTTCATGAAGGAGAGCTCTACAAGAAAAGCGTTACCGGAGTTCTTCAAAGATGTATCTTCAAGGAAGAGGGGCGGCAACTCTTGGCTGAAATTCACGCCGGACTCGGAGGCCACCATGCTGCAGCTCAGGCCCTTGTTAGCAAGGCCTTCCATATAGGTTTTTACTGGCCGGTGGCCCGAGTAGATGCATAGGACCTTGTCCAATGTTGCATCGGATGCCAGCTTTTCGCCAACCAAAGCCACATGCCCCCCACCGCTCTACAAACGATCCCCATCACT
This sequence comes from Triticum dicoccoides, assembly GCF_002162155.2. Lineage (NCBI taxonomy): Eukaryota > Viridiplantae > Streptophyta > Magnoliopsida > Poales > Poaceae > Triticum > Triticum dicoccoides. The sequence goes on from NC_041382.1 coordinate 660,021,806, forward strand.
TGGCCTTTCGCGGTCTGGGGCCTCGATATGGTCGGACCCTGAAGGAAATATGCCCTAGAGGCAATGATAAAGTTATTATTTATTTCCTTATATCACGATAATGTTTATTATTCATGCTAGAATTGTATTAACCGGAAACATAATACATGTGTGAATACATAGACAAACAGAGTGTCACTAGTATGCCTCTACTTGACTAGCTCGTTGATCAAAGATGGTTATGTTTCCTAACCATAGACATGAGTTTTCATTTGATTAAAGGGATCACATCATTAGGAGAATGATGTGATTGACTTGACCCATTCCGTTAGCATAGCACTTGATCATTTAGTTTTTTGCTATTGCTTTCTTCATAACTTATACATGTTCCTATGACTATGAGATTATGCAACTCCCGTTTACCGGAGGAACACTTTGTGTGCTACCAAACGTCACAACGTAACTGGGTGATTATAAATATGCACTACAGGTGTCTCCGAAGGTACTTGTTGGGTTGGCGTATTTCAAGATTAGGATTTGTCACTCCGACTGTCGGAGAGGTATCTCTGGGCCCTCTCGGTAATGCACATCACTTAAGCCTTGCAAGCATTGCAACTAATGAGTTAGTTGCGGGATGATGTATTACGGAACGAGTAAAGAGACTTGCCGATAACGAGATTGAACTAGGTATTGAGATACCGACGATCAAATCTCGGGCAAGTAACGTACCGATGACAAAGAGAACAACGTATGTTGTTATGCGGTCTGACCGATAAAGATCTTCGTAGAATATGTGGGAGCCAATATGAGCATCTAGGTTCCGCTATTGGTTATTGACCAGAGACGTGTCTCGATCATGTCTACATTGTTCTCGAACCCATAGGGTCCGCATGCTTAAGGTTTCGATGACAGTTATATTATGACTTTATGAGCTTTGATGTACCGAAGGAGTTCGGAGTCCCGTATGAGATCGGGGACATGACGAGGAGTCTCGAAATGGTCAATACGTAAAGATCGATATATTGGACGACTATATTCGGACATCGGAAAGGTTCCGAGTGATTCGGGTATTTTTCGAAGTACCGAAGAGTTACCGGAATTCGTCGAGGAGTATATGGGCCTTATTGGGCCATACGGGAATAGAGGAGAGAGGCCAAAAGGAAGGAGGCGCGCGCCCCCCTCTGGTTCGAATTGGACAAGGGTGCAGCCCACTTTTCCTTGTTCCTCTCCCCCTCTTTCCTTCTCTCCTACTCCAACAAGGGAAGGAGGAGTCCTACTCCCGGTGGGAGTAGGACTCCCCCCTTGGCGCGCCCTCCTCCTAGGCCGGCCACCTCTCCCATTGCTCCTTTATATACAGGGGCAGGGGGCACCTCTTGACAACAATATGATCAAGTTGATCGTCTGTCGGTGTCAAAACCGGCGGATCTTGGGTAGGGGGTCCCGAACTGTGCGTCTAGGCCGGATGGTAATAGGAGGCAAGGAACACGATGTTTTACCCATGTTCGGGCCCTCTTGATGCAGGTAAAACCCTACGTCCTGCTTGATTAATATTGATGATATGGATAATACAAGAGTAGATCTACCACGAGATCAAGGAGGCTAAACCCTAAAAGCTAGCCTATGGTATGATTGTTGTATGATGAAGTTGTCCTAGGGACTAAAACCCTCTGGTTTATATAGACATCGGAGAGGGTTAGGGTTACACAAAGTCGGTTACAATGGTAGGAGATCTTGAATATCCGCATCGCCAAGCTTGCCTTCCACGCCAAGGAAAGTCCCATCCGGACACGGGACGAAGTCTTCAATCTTGTATCTTCATAGTCCTGGAGTCCGGCTGAAGGTATAGTCCGGCTACCCGAACACCCCCTAATCCAGGACTCCCTCAGTAGCCCCTGAACCAGGCTTCAATGACGATGAGTCCGGCGCGTAGATTGTCTTCGGCATTGCAAGGCGGGTTCCTCCTCCAAATTCTTCATAAAAGTTTGTAAACACCAAGAGTAGTGTCCGGCTCTGCAAAATAAGTTTCCACGTATTGCCACAGATAGAATAATATTAACACAAATTTAATCTGTTGACGTATTCCGCAGCATGACATCACACTACGGCCAAGCCTTTATTCGAATCGTTTTCACTTTTCCACCTCAGCTTGTTTTGCGAGGCGGTTTCCTTGGCACGTCTTGTCAAAGCAGAGCTCGTGTCCTCCATTTACGGGATTCTCATCAATACGGACATGGGTAACCCAACCGCGCCATTTATCATGGCGCTTGGGAGGCAAGCGAGTTTTACTAGGCTGGTGGGGACGCATAGTCGCATCCGCTCATATAAGGGGATAAGGATCCACCTTTTTACCTACGCCTTCTTCCTCCTTTGCCTATCCATCTTCTGCGCACCCGAGCTCCAGCGCCCAAGCCCACACTTCCTACCTCAACCTTCTCCAATGATGTCCAAAGCGGGAGGCAAGTGGATGGTCTCCTCCGTCATGGAGGGCCATGTCAAAAGGCTAAGGAAGGCCGGATACCTGTCCAAAGACATCGCGCACCGGCTTCCTGAGGAGGGGCAGCTTCTCCCCACCCCAAGGCCCCATGAGAGGGTAGTATTTCTTCCCCACTTCCTCCACGGACTGGGTTTTCCTCTCCACCCATTTGTCCGCAGGCTCATGTTCTACTATGGCCTAGATTTCCACGATCTGGCCCCGAACTTCATCCTCAATATCTCAGTGTTTATCGTCGTGTGCGAGGCTTTCCTCTGCATCTGCCCCCATTTCGGCCTCTGGCTCAAGACCTTCAACGTCAAGCCAAAGGTAGTGCGCAGCAACCAGGCGAAGTGCGGAGGTGCCATGGCGGGCAAAATAGCCAACATCCTATGGCTCGAGGGCTCCTTTGTGGAGACCTTGAAGGGGTGGCAGTCAGGGTGGTTTTACATCACCGAGCCACGCGATCCGAAGTGGATCACACCCCCTGAATTCTGATCCGGACCCCCTACGCGGCTCACGTCCTGGAAGGAGACGGGCTTGTCATGGGGCGACGAAGAAGAGGTGACCGGACTGCAAAAATGCATCCAGTCCCTAGTGAACAAGCAGCTCAAGCTTGTCAACGTAGTCCAGGTCATGCTCGTCCGCCGGATCCTTCCGTGTCAAGAACGGGACTTCAATTTGTGGGAGTTCAACCCGGCGCAGCATCGAACTCTGAGCAGGCTCTTCGACATGACGTACGAAGATGTCTGGAAGGGGCTAACCAAAGGCGCCGAGGCTCCCACATCTGCCTCCGAAGACCGCGGATTCAGCTCGCAGCGTCCTGCTGGCGAAGTAAAATACTTTCATCTTTTACAGGATGTTAAGTTTTCTTCATAGTTTGACTCTATTCGGGATCTAAACTCCCTCACCTTTGACAGGATTGGCAGGCGATGTCCGGACTGATTAACTGTCCGGCTCCCTTGCCCGAAGACCCAGCCCCTGCTCTCCTAGTGAAGCTGCTGGTTCCGGCACCTTATGTGGTGCCGGAGAAGAAGGCCAAGAAGAAGAAGGCCATGGGGACTCGAAAGAGTTCCCGGCATATGGTGGTGTCGGACTCGTCGTCCGATGAGTCTGAGACGCACTCCTCCCATGAAGATGAGGAGGAGGAAGAAGAGACCTCTCCCCCTCCAGCGGGGGGAGGAAAGAAGAGGAAGGCCGCCCTAGTAGGGGGGGCGAAGGGTCCAAGAAGAGGAAAACCCCTCCGCCGGACTTCGCCCCCGATGCCGACGAGGACGAAGAGGAGTGGCCGGACAAGGCCAAGCACCCGGCAAAATCATAAGTGTTCGATACCAGAGTAACTCATGATATTCCTTTTGTTGCGCAGCTTTCCCTAATGTCGAATATAATCATGCAGCCCGCCCAAGGACGGGCTCGACGAGTCGTCGAGCGGCTCCCTGGATTCATCGGACGTGAATTCAGTTCCGCCCGCTGCCTCCCCCTGTGCTGCGGATGACGCCAAAGTGGCGTCGCGACAAGCTCCGGGGCAAGAGGAGGTGGTCCAGGAGGAGCCGCAAGGCGACCTCCCGGACTCCAGGAGTAAAGGGGACAAGACCCCCCAGGGCTCCAAGTCCGGCTTTAAGCCGGACACTGCGCCAGAATCATCAATGGTTCCGGACCGCGGCAGGCAAACTCCTGCCAAGAGGAGCAAGCCTATTGAGCCGGCATCCTCCGTCCAACCGGAGGCGCCGGACAATCTGCTGGAGGTGCTTAAGGGCGCCTCCATCAACGAGGAGCACCGTACTATCATGAGTACGGTGGTCCAGAAGGTTCAGTCCGCCAAAAGCGGACTTACTGAAGATTGTGCTAGCCTTCTAACAGGCTTCGAGGTAAGTAGAAATATGTAAAAATATTACCGCATAGACAGTAGCCCCTGATGCTCTGTTTGGCGTTCGGAAAAAAAGCCGAATAGAGGATCTATTAAATATCACAGGAGTCTAACTAAAAAGGAGTCAATATACGTATGCAGGCTTCGCTGCCGGCCACTGCCGCACTGACTGCGGAGGTGGATGCCCTGAAACAGGGCCTCGAGCGGACCGAGCAAGAGCTCGGCCTTGCCAAACGGCAGCTCGAGGAGAAAGAAGGTAAGAGATACCTTATAGAAAAAATGCCTATAAGAAGACGAAATTGCAAAAAATGACAGGAGTATATTGCTTATTGTAGGGGCCACAACTGAGGTGGCGACCCTCAAGCAGGTGATGTCCAAGGCCAAGAAGAGAGCGGCCATGGAGCGCACCGAGCGGGAGAAATTTGAGGCGCAGGTCGGTGAGGTGCAGCAAGAGCTTCAGGCTCTCATGAAAAAACATGAGAGTTTGGAGCTCGACTCGAAGACGCGAGCGTCCGAGCTTGCTGCGGCCCTTAAAACTGCCAAATCTGCCAAGGCCGAAGCCCAGAAGGCCCTCCAGGAATTGGATGCGGTGAAAAAGATAGCGGCGAGTAAGGCATTCTCTATGCAAAGCAGACATATAAAAGTAAACTACTTGTTACTTACCCGAATTCGGAGCTCTCCAGGGGCATTCGCAGATCTTCCCCGCAGCGTATCCGATGCCGCCGCATTCTACCAAGCCAAGGAAGGCAGCTCGACGGAGAAGGTGTTCTGGTCTCAGTATGCTGAGGCCGGAAACCCTGTGCCCTTGAGCGACCAGCTGAAGCTGCTGGTCGAGCTCCACAAGGTGGTCGAACAGGCCCTGAAGGGCTTCATAGTTCGGCTGTGGCCTGGAGAGGCCCTGTCTGGGAGCTACTTCGGACTGGTGCGGCGGCTGGTGGAGGCTTGTCCAAGGCTCGAGGTCATCAAGCACTCCGTCTGCATCGAAGGTGCCCGTAGGGCCCTTGCCCGTGCAAAGGTGCACTCAGGTAAGCTGGACGGTGAGAAGCTTGTGAGGAACGGGCCGCCGCCGAGGAAGGATTATCGCAAGCCCGAGAACTATTACAAGGATGTTCTGGCCGGTGCCCGCCTTATGGCGGATGAATGCACCAAGGATGTAATTTTTGAATGAACTCGCTCGTGTTATCCTGTGCGCTGAAAACTTGTTCATATGCGCTAAGCAATGCTTGAATTTAAAATATTACTTTCTGTGCGGCTGTTTATCAAAAAATTGAGAGATGGCCAGTCGTCGGCTTTTGCCCCCATGCCACTAGTGCTGGGGTGTTCGGGATAAACCTGAGCGCTCTTTTTCCCATGATTGGGTCCGTCGAGGGAGGCGCTCAGCACAACGAACAAGGCAATCGGACTATAATGCTTGAACACTCTCACTTAGCCATAGAACTCTATAATTTTAAATTTTGGCGAAGCCCCTAGTATTCGGAAGACCGAGTTCGGGGCACTATCCACGCCTTGGACGGACAAAGCCGGCTCCTCGCTCGAAACGGCATAAGTCTTTAAGGACTCGAAAACCTCTCGAACAGCGACCGGTCTCTCGCCTCATCATGACAGTCAGTTTTAGCTTTCTCTACTGAGGTGCTCAGCCCAGCTCAACTGCGGCACAATCGCAGTAGTTCTCCTAGTGCTACCTTAGCCGATATAGCGGAATGTAAGGCACCAAAACATAGGAGCCGGGCAAACCCAACTATTGACCCAAATCATGATTCGGAGCTGATGCATATAGTGCTATAAGTTCGGGGTGCTACACTTGTGAAAGTGTACGGACTTCTCACGCCATATTGATGAGTACTGAAGCCCCTGGTGTATTTTTGTCGTACCACAGTGTACGGATGCAACATGTTATTGATAAACATATATATAAAAAGAGGATAATGCAAAAAATTGACAAAAAGCTATGCATTGTTTATAGAAAGGCTGCTATGAAAGTGGAACGACACAAATAGTGCGATAAGCAAAAGAAATTGGACTATTTAACATGTCCTGGCCAGGGGCAGGCCACGAAATTCTATTAAAAAACAGGTATACTGCTCGCAATAGAGACCACCTGGGAGTTCCATAAAGCGGCGTGGCTTGTCTGCTTTCCTGGATCTTGCATCGTTTGTGCGGCAGTTGAATTGCCGAACGGGTCATCTGAAGTATGGAGTCCTGAGAGTAAGAGAAAAAAAGAAAAAAAGGAATCTGTCAGCCCCTAGTGCAGTTTAAGCCGTGTTTCGGGCGTGCCGTGATAGTGCCCCTTCCCCTGTGCCCATGGTATTTCAAGAGCGTAGTTATGTACGCGAAGCACTGGTTTCGCTATATCGCGAGGGCTAGGGTTGGGGCCGCATTGCTACGCTAGCTCAGAACGTGCCAGGCGGTCTTGTTGTAGGGTACTCCGGGCGCGCTTGACAGTGTCTCGCTTTTTGAAGGCCGAACTGAAGAACTGCCTAGAGAGGCTGCCTTGTACTTCTGCTGCGAGCGCTGCCGTGTGCTCCTCCGTTCGGAGGGAGCGTTCAGTGTTCCCATTGACCGTGATTACTCCTCTAGGGCCTGGCATCTTTAGCTTGAGGTATGCATAGTGCGGTACCGCGTTGAATTTTGCGAATGCGGTTCGCCCGAGCAGTGCGTGATAGCCACTGCGGAATGGGACTATGTCGAAGATTAACTCCTCGCTTCGGAAGTTATCCGGAGATCCGAAGACCACTTCCAGTGTGACTGAGCCTGTACAGTTGGCGTCTACACCTGGTATGACGCCTTTAAAGGTCGTTTTTGTGGGCTTGATCCTCGAGGGATCTATGCCCATTTTTCGCGTTGTATCCTGGTAAAGCAGGTTCAGGCTGCTGCCGCCGTCCATGAGGACTCTTGTGAGATGAAATCCGTCAATGATTGGGTCTAGAACCAATGCGGCGAAGCCGCCGTGGCAGATGCTAGTGGGGTGGTCCCTTTGATCAAAGGTGATCGGGCAGGAGGACCATGGGTTGAACTTTGGGGCGACTGGCTCTATCGCATATACGTCTCGTAACACATGCTTCCGCTCCCTCTTGGGGATGTGGGTTGCGTATATCATGTTCACCATCCGCACTTGCGGGGGAAATCCCTTCTGTCCACTGTTGTTCGGCGGCCTGGGCTCCTCCTCGTCGTCTCTATGCAGCCCCTTGTCTTTGTTTTCGGCTCTTAACTTGCCTGCCTGCTTAAACACCCGACAGTCCCTGTTGGTGTGATTGGCTGGCTTTTTGGGGGTGCCATGTATCTGGCACAAGCGGTCGAGTATTCGGTCCATACTGGACGGGCCCTGAGTATTTCTTTTGAATGGCTTTTTCCGTTGACCGGATTTGTTGCCTCGGAATCCGGCATTAACTGTCGTATCCTCGTTGCTGTCGCTGTTAACGCGGCACTTTTGTTTGTTCCGACGCGACCTATCGCTTTTGTCCTTGGTATTCGAATTACCAGGGTTCTTGGTTAAATTGTTGCTGCAAGCTAGCCAGCTGTCTTCTCCCGCGCAAAAGCGGGTCATGAGTATCGTGAGGGCTGCCATAGATTTCGGCTTTTCCTGTCCCAGGTGCCGGGCAAGCCACTCGTCGCCGATATTATGCTTTAAGGCCGCTAAGGCCTCTGCGTCCGGACAGTCGACTATCTGGTTTTTCTTTGTTAGGAACCGTGTCCAGAATTGCCTGGCCGATTCCTATGGTTGCTGAATTATGTGGCTTAGGTCATCGGCGTCCGGTGGTCGCACATAAGTGCCCTGGAAGTTGTCAAGGAATGCGGCTTCCAGGTCCTCCCAAGAACCGATTGAGTCTGCTGGCAAGCTGTTAAGCCAATGCCGGGCCGGTCCCTTAAGTTTGAGTGGGAGGTATTTGATGGCGTGTAGATCATCACTGCGGGCCATGTGGATATGAAGGAGATAATCCTCGATCCATACCGCAGGATCTGTTGTGCCATCGTACGATTCGATGTTTACAGGTTTGAAGCCCTCAGGGATTTTATGATCCATTACTTCATCTGTGAAGCATAGTGGGTGTGCGGCGCCTCTGTATTGGGCTATATCACGACGTAGCTCGAAGGAGCTTTGTCTGTTGAGTTCGGCCCGACCGAATTTATTGCATCTGGAGTTACGATCACCGTCACGTGCCGTGGGGCGCCTGCGTGATCCGTAGATCGATCTTGTTTGCCTTGCCTTGTCCTCCAGTATGTCGCGCAGGTCGGGCGCATTTTCCCGTGCCTTAGTATGCTTGACGCGGCGTCGGGGCATGGCTTGAGCGGAGGGCCAAGAGGCCTCTCTGTCGCGGCCACGAGGTGGCCGGTCGGCCATGTCATGCGCTGGTGATGTAGGTGCTTCCTCCTCTAGTCGGGGTAGCAGCCTGCGCTTTGGGTAACTCTTGGGGGGGCGTTCGAGTTCATACTCTTCGGCCACAAGGACTTCAGTCCATATGTCAGCTAGCAAATCTTGATCAGCTCTAAGTTGTTGCTGCTTTTTCTTGAGGCTGCTTGCCGTGGACATAAGCCTGCGTTTAAAACGCTCTTGTTCGGCGAGATCCTCTGGCACGACGAACTCGTCGTCGTCGAGGCTTTCCTCGTCTTCGGAGGGAGGCGTATAATTATCGTCCTCAGCCTCTTGGTCCGCCGCCCTCTCGTGAGGGCTGGCTTCTCTGTCCTCCTGTGCTGAATCTTGCTGGAGGGGGTGTTCTTCGGCGCTATCCGGAGTAGTATTATCTCCCGTGCCGGAATCACCGTTTTTGCTTTGGCGGAATTTAGAGCGGCGCCGCTGACGCCGGCGCTTGGGCTGTTTCTTAGAGGTATCGTCCCCCGCTGTTCCATCGCCATCTCCATCCTTTGGAGTGTCCACCATATATGTCATATGACGAGGTGGCCTTCTAGTGCCCTACAGGTGCTGGTTCTTGTTCGTCTCCTGCATCATCGTCCATGCCGTCGATGTCTTCGGAGTCGAAGTCAACCGTGTCGGTTAAGTCGTCGATAGTGGCTACCAAGTGGGTGGTGGGTGGGTTTTGAATTTCTTCATCGTCCGTATCCCAACCTTGCTGACCGTAGTCCGGCCAGGGCTCTCCTGATAAAGAAAGAGACTTTAGAGAATTCAGGATGTCGCCGAAGGGCGAGTGCTGAAAGATGTCCACGGCGGTGAACTCCATTATGGGCACCCAATCGGATTCGATCGGTAGGGGCGTGGGGGGCTCGGAGTTCGGAGAGGAATCCGGCTCCTCGGAGTCATGGGCCATGCGGAGTGCGGGGCTGGAGTTCGGCTCGATCGCCTCTGAGATCGCAACCCCTGAGGCAGCGTCCAACCGCTGATCCTCGATCGGTGCAGTAGGCTCCGAATCAATGGTCGGAACCGATGCGTGTGCGGCCTCCAAGGCGCTGTTCGGCGGCAGAGCTATATCATGCCCATCGAGACAATGCGGCGCACTTGGCTGTGGCTCGAATCCATCGAAGATCAAGTCCCCGCGGATGTCATCCGTGTAGTTTAGGCTTCCAAACTTGACCTGATGGCCAGGGGCGTAGCTTTCGATCTGCTCAAGGTGGCCAAGCGAATTGGCCCGAAGTGCGAAGCCGCCGAAGACGAAGATCTGTCCGGGGAGAAAAGTCTCACCCTGGACTGCATTGCTTTTGATGATCGAAGGAGCCATCGGGCCTGAAAGCGACGACACAGTGGAACTCTCAATGAAAGCACCAATGTCGGTGTCAAAACCGGCGGATCTCGGGTAGGGGGTCCCGAACTATGCGTCTAGGCTGGATGGTAACAAGAGGCAAGGAACATGATGTTTTACCCATGTTCGGGCCCTCTTGATGGAGGTAAAACCCTTCGTCCTACTTGATTAATATCGATGATATGGATAGTACAAGAGTAGATCTACCACGAGATCAAGGAGGCTAAACCCTAAAAGCTAGCCTATGGTATGATTGTTGTATGATGAAGTTGTCCTACGGACTAAAACCCTCCGGTTTATATAGACACCGGAGAGGGTTAGGGTTACACAAAGTCAGTTACAATGGTAGGAGATCTTGAATATCCGCATCGCCAAGCTTGCCTTCCACGCCAAGGAAAGTCCCATCCGGACACGGGACGAAGTCTTCAATCTTGTATCTTCATAGTCCTGGAGTCCGGCTACCCGAACACCCCCTAATCCAGGACTCCCTCATCGTCTCTTAGCCGTGTGCGGTGCCCCCTCCACCATAGTCCAACTCGATAATACTGTAGCGGTGCTTAGGCAAAGCCCTGCGTCGGTAGAACATCAACATCGTCACCACGCCATCGTGCTGACAAAACTCTCCCTCAACACTCGGCTAGATTGGAGTTCGAGGGACGTCATCGGGCTGAACGAGAGCTGAACTCGGAGGTGTCGTACGTTCGATACTTGATCGGTCAGATCGTGAAGACGTACGACTACATCAACCGTGTTGTGCTAACGCTTCCGCTTACGGTCTACGAAGGTACGTGGACAACACTCTCCCCTCTCGTTGCTATGCATCACCATGATCTTGCATGTGCGTAGGAATTTTTTTTGAAATTACTATGTTCCCCAACAGTGGCATCCGAGCCAGGTTTTATGCATTGATGTAATATGCACGAGTAGAACAGAAGTGAGTTGTGGGCGATACAAGTCATACTGCTTACCAGCATGTCATACTTTGGTTCGGCGGTATTGTTGGATGAAGCGGCCCGGACCGACATTACGCGTACGCTTACGCGAGACTGGTTTTACCGCCGTGCTATGCACACAGGTGGCTGGCGGGTGTTAGTTTCTCCAACTTTAGTTTAATCGAGTGTGGCTACGCCCGGTCCTTGCGAAGGTTAAAACATCACCAACTTGACAAACTATCATTGTGGTTTTGATGCGTAGGTAAGAACGGTTCTTGCTAAGCCATAGCAGCCACGTAAAACTCGCAACAACAAAGTAGAGGACGTCTAACTTGTTTTTGCAGGGCATGTTGTGATGTGATATGGTCAAGATGTGATATAAGTTGTTGTATGAGATGATCATGTTTTGTTGAAGTTATCGGCAACTGGCAAAAGCCTTATGGTTGTCTCTCTATTGCATAAGATGCAAGCGCCAAATACTTGCTTTACTTTATCGCTATGCGATAGCAATAGTTGCAAGAGCAATAGTTGGCGAGACGACCATGTGACGACACATTGATATAGATCAAGATGATGGAGATCATGGTGTCATGCCGGTGATGAAGGAAATCATGACGATGCTTTGGAGATGGAGATCAAAGGCACAAGATGATGATGGCCATATCATGTCACATATTTTGATTGCATGTGATGTTTATCTTTTATGCATCTTATTTTGCTTAGTTCGATGGTAGCTTTATAAGATGATCTCTCACTAAATTTCAAGATAAAAGTGTTGTCCTTGAGTATGCACCATTGCCAAAGTTCGTCGTGCCCAGACACCACATGATGATCGGGTGTGATAAGCTCTACGTCCATCTACAACGGGTGCAAGCCAGTTTTTGCACACGCAGAATACTCAGGTTAAACTTGACGAGCCTAGCATATGCAGATATGGCCTCGGAACACTAAGACCGAAAGGTCGAGCATGAATCATATAGTAGATATGATCAACATACTGATGTTCACCATTGAAAGCTACTCCATTTCACGTGATGATCGGTTATGGTTTAGTTGATTTGGATCACGTGATCACTTAGAAGATTAGAGGGATGTCTTTCTAAGTGAGAGTTCTTAAGTAATATGATTAATTGAACCTAAATTTATCATGAACTTAGTCTTGGTAGTATTAGCATATCTATGTTGTAGATCAATAGCTCGCGTTTAGCTCCCCTATTTTATTTTTGATATGTTCCTAAAGAAAACTAAGTTGAAAGGTGTTAGTAGCAATGACGCGGATTGGATCCGTGATCTGAGGTTTATCCTCATTACTGCACAGAAGAATTATGTCCTTGATGCACCGCTAGGTGACAAACCTATTGCAGGAGTAGATGCAGATGTTATGAACGTTTGGCTAGCTCAGTATGATGACTACTTGATAGTTTAGTGCACCATGCTTAAACGGTTAGAATCGGGACTTCAAAGACGTTTTGAACGTCATGGACCATATGAGATGTTCCAGGAGTTGAAGTTAATATTTCAATCAAATACCCGAGTTGAGAGATATGAAGTCTCCAACAAGTTCTATAGCTAAAAGATGGAGGAGAATAGCTCAAGCAGTGAGCATGTGCTCAGATTGTCTGGGTTCTACAATTGCTTGAATCAAGTGGAAGTTAATCTTCCAGATAAAATAGTGATTGACAAAATTCTCTAGTCACCATCACCAAGTTAGTAGAGCTTCGTTATGAACTATAGTATGCAAGGGATGACGAAAACAATTCCCAAGCTCTTCGTGATGCTGAAACCGACGAAGGTAGAAATCAAGAAAAGCATCAAGTGTTGATGGTTGACAAGACCACTAGTTTCAAGAAAAGGGCAAAGGGAAGAAGGGGAACTTCAAGAAGAACGACAAGCAAGTTGCTACTCAATTGAAGAAGCCCAAGTCTGTACCTTAGCCTGAGACTAAGTGCTTCTACTACAAAGGGACTGGTCACTGCAAGCGGAACTACCCCAAGTATTTGGCGGATAAGAAGGATGGCAAACTGAACAATGCTATATTTTATATACATGTTATTGATGTGTACTTTACTAGTGTTTATAGCAACCCCTCGGTATTTGATACTGGTTCAGTTGCTAAGAGTAGTAACTCGAAATGGGAGTTGCAAAATAAACAGAGACTAGTTAAGGGTGAAGTGACGATGTGTGTTGGAAGTGGTTCCAAGATTGATATGATCATCATCGCACACTCCCTATACTTTTCGAATTAGTGTTGAACCTAAATAAATGTTATTTGGTGTTTGCGTTAAGCATAAATATGATTGGATCATGTTTATTGCAATATGGTTATTCATGTAAGTTAGAGAATAATTGTTGTTCTGTTTACATGAATAAAACCTTCTATGGTCATACACCCAATGAAAATGGTTTGTTGGATCTCGATCTTGGTAATACACATTTACATAATATTGAAGCCAAAAGATGCAAAGTTAATAATGATAGTGCAACTTATTTGTGGCACTGCCGTTTAGGTCATATTGGTGTAAAGCGCATGAAGAAAATCCATGCTGATGGGCTTTTGGAATCACTTATGAATCAGTTGATGCTTGCGAACCATGCCTCGTGGGCAAGATGACTAAGACTCCGTTCTCCAGAACAATGGAGCGAGCAACAGATTTGTTGGAAATCATACATACTGATGTATGTGGTCCGATGAATATTGAGGCTCGCGGAAGGTATCATTATTTTTTGATCTTCACAGATGATTTGAGCAGATATGAGTATATCTACTTGATGAAACACAAGTCTGAAATATTTGAAAAGTTCAAAGAATTTTAGAGTGAAGAGGAGAATCATCGTAACAAAATAAAAATTTCTACGATATGATCACAGAAGTAAAATATTTGAGTTATGAGTTTGGCCTTCAGTTAAAACAATGTGAAATAGTTTCACTACTCATGCCACCTGGAACACCATAGTGTAATGGTGTGTCCGAACGTTGTAACTGTGCTTTATTAGATATGGTGCGATCTATGATGTCTCTTATCGATTACCACTATCGTTTTGGGGTTATGCATTAGAGACAGCTACATTCACGTTAAATAGGGCACCATCTAAATCCGTTGAGACGACGTCATATGAATTGTGGTTTGGCGAGAAACCTAAGCTATCATTTCTTAAAGTTTGGGACTGCGATGCTTATGTGAAAAAGTTTCAACTTGATAAGCTCTAACCCAAATTGGAGAAGTAAATCTTCATAGGATACCCAAAAGAAAATGTTGGGCACACCTTCTATCACAGATCCGAAGGCAGGATATTCATTGCTGAGAATGGATCCTTTCTAGAGAAAGAGTTTCTCTCGAAAGAAGTGAGTGGGATGAAAGTAGAACTTGATGAGGTAACTGTACCTGCTCCCTTATTGGAAAGTAGTTCATCACAGAAATCTGTTCCTGTGACTACTACACCAATTAGTGAGGAAGCTAATGATGATGATCATGTAACTTCAGATCAAGTTACTACCGAACCTCGTAGGTAAACCAGAGTGAGATTTGCATGAGAGTGGTATGATAATCCTGTTCTGGAAGTCATGTTACTAGACCATGACGAACTTGCGAACTATGAGGAAGCGATGATGAGCCCAGATTCCGCGAAATGGTTTGAGGCCACGAAATCTAAGATGAGATCCATGTATCAGAACAAAGTATGGACTTTGATTGACTTGCCCAATGATCGGCGAGTCATTGAGATTAAATGGATCTTCAAGAGGAAGACGGACGCTGATAGTAGTGTTACTATCTACAAAGCTAGAATTGTCGCAAAAGGTTTTCGACAAGTTCAAGGTGTTGACTACGATGAGAGTTTCTCACTCGTATCTATGCTTAAGTCTGTCCGAATCATGTTAGCAATTGCCGCATTTTATGAAATCTGGCAAATGGATAAACAAAACTGCATTCCTTAATGGATTTATTAAAGAAGAGTTGTATATGATGCAACTAGAAGGTTTTGTCAATCCTAAAGGTACTAACAAAATATGCAAGCTCCAGCGATCCATCTATGGACTGGTGCAAGCATCTCGGAGTTGGAATATATGCTTTGCTAAGTTAATCAAAGCATATAGTTTTATACAAACTTGCGGTGAAGCATGTATTTACAAGAAAGTGAGTGGGACACTACAGCATTTCTGATAAGTATATGTGTATGACATATTGTTGATCGGAAATAATGTAGACTTATTCTGCAAAGCATAAAGGAGTGTTTGAAAGGAGTTTTTCAAAGAAAGACCTCGGTGAAGCTGCTTACATATTGAGCATCAAGATCTATAGAGATAGATCAAGACGCTTGCTAAGTTTTCAATGAGTACATACCGTGACAAGTTTTTGAAGCAGTTCAAAATGGAACAGTCAAAGAAAGAGTTCTTGCCTGTGTTACAAGGTGTGAAATTGAGTAAGACTCAAAGCCCGACGACGGCAGAAGATAGAGAGAGAATGAAAGTCATTCCCTATGCCTCAACCATAGGTTCTATAAAGTATGTCATGCTGTGTACCAGACCTATTGTATACCCTGCCCTGAGTTTGGCAAGGGAGTACAATAGTAATCTAGGAGTAGATCACTAGACATTGGTCAAAATTATCCTTAGTGGAATAAGGATATGTTTCTCGATTATGGAGGTGACAAAAGGTTCGTCATAAAGGGTTATGTTGATGCAAGTTTTGACACTAATTCAGATGACTCTAACTCTCAATCTGGATACATATTGAAAGTGGGAGCAATTAGCTAGAGTAGCTCCGTGCAGAGCATTGTTGACATAGAAATTTGCAAAATACGTACAGATCTGAATATGGCAGACCCGTTGACTAAACTTCTCTCACAAGCAAAACATGATCACACCTTAGTACTCTTTGGGTGTTAATCACATAGCGATGTGAACAATATTATTGACTCTAGTAAACCCTTTGGGTGTTGGTCACATGTCGATGTGAACTATGGGTGTTAATCACATGGTGATGTGAACTATTGGTATTAAATCACATGGTGACGTGAACTAGATTATTGACTCTAGTGCAAGTGGGAGACTGAAGGAAATATGCCCTAGAGGCAATGATAAAGTTATTATTTATTTCCTTATATCATGATAAATGTTTATTATTCATGCTAGAATTGTATTAACCGGAAACATAATACATGTGTGAATACATAGAGAAACAGAGTGTCACTAGTATGTCTCTACTTCACTAGCTCGTTGATCAAAGATGGTTATGTTTCCTAACCATAGACATGAGTTGTCATTTGATTAACGGGATCACATCATTAGGAGAATGATGTGATTGACTTGACCCATTCCGTTAGCATAGCACTTGATCGTTTAGTTTGTTGCTATTGCTTTCTTCATAACTTATACATGTTCCTATGACTATGAGATTATGCAACTCCCGTTTACCGGAGGAACACTTTGTGTTCTACCAAACGTCACAACGTAACTGGGTGATTATAAAGGCGCTCTACAGGTGTCTTCGAAGGTACTTGTTGGGTTGGCGTATTTTGAGATTAGGATTTGTCACTCCGACTATCGGAGAGGTATCTATGGGCCCTCTCGGTAATGCACATCACTTAAGCCTTGCAAGCATTGCAACTAATGAGTTAGTTGCGGGATGATGTATTACGGAACGAGTAAAGATACTTGCCGGTAGCGAGATTGAACTAGGTATTGAGATACCGACGATCAAATCTCGGGCAAGTAACATACCGATGACAAAGGGAACAA
The DNA here is from genome assembly GCF_002162155.2 of Triticum dicoccoides. Lineage (NCBI taxonomy): Eukaryota > Viridiplantae > Streptophyta > Magnoliopsida > Poales > Poaceae > Triticum > Triticum dicoccoides. The sequence continues at coordinate 660,038,481 of NC_041382.1, forward strand.
CGTATGTTGTTATGCGGTCTGACCGATAAAGATCTTTGTAGAATATGTGGGAGCCAATATGAGCATCCAGGTTCCGCTATTGGTTATTGACCGGAGACGTGTCTCGGTCATGTCTACATTGTTCTCGAACCCGTAGGGTCCGCACGCTTAAGGTTTCGACGACAGTTATATTATGAGTTTATGAGTTTTGATGTACCGAAGGAGTTCGGAGTCCCTGATGAGATCGGGGACATGACGAGGAGTCTCTAAATGGTCGAGATGTAAAGATCGATATATTGGACGACTATATTCGGACATCGGAAAGGTTCCTAGTGATTCGGGTATTTTTCGGAGTACCGGAGAGTTACGGGAATTCGCCGGGGAATATATGGGCCTTATTGGGCCATACGGGAATAGAGGAGAGAGGCCAAAAGGAAGGAGGCGCGCGCCCCCCCTCTGGTCCGAATTGGACAAGGGTGCAGCCCACTTTTCCTTGTTCCTCTCCCCCTGTTTCCTTCTCTCCTACTCCAACAAGGGAAGGAGGAGTCCTACTCCCGGTGGGAGTAGGACTCCCCCCTTGGCGCTCCCTCCTCCTAGGCCGGCCACCTCTCCCCTTGCTCCTTTATATACAGGGGCAGGGGGCACCTCTAGACAACAAGTTGATCAAGTTGATCGTCTCTTAGCCGTGTGCGGTGCCGTACGTTCGATACTTGATCGTTCGGATCATGAAGACGTACGACTACATCAACCGCGTTGTGCTAACGCTTCCGCTTACGGTCTACGAGGGTACGTGGACAACAGTCTCCCCTCTCATTGCTATGCATCACCATGATCTTGCATGTGCGTAGGAATTTTTTTTGAAATTACTACGTTCCCCAACAGACCCCTTAAAGGAGGAAGCCATAAGAGAAAGTATCTGCTACTCATGGTGGATAAATTCACTAAGTGGATAGAGGACAAACCAGTCAAAATGACCGAGGCGGGGCCAGTAACAGACTTCGTATCCGGTGTGGTGCACCGTTATGGAGTTCCACACAGCATCATCACCGATAACGGCTCCAATTTCACAGCCGATGAGGTGAAAACTTGGTGTGCTAATCTGGGCATTAAGCTCGATTACGCCTCTGTCTATCACCCGCAAACAAACGGTCAAGTCGAATGAGCTAATGGTCTTATTATGAGCGGCATCAAACCTAGACTAGTGCGGTCTTTGAAAGAATCAGACAAGCACTGGGTTCAGGAGCTTGACTCCGTACTCTGGGGGCTGCAGACCACGCCCAACTACACTACTGGATATACACCTTTCTTCATGGTGTACAGTGTGGAAGCTGTGTTGCCCTGCGGCATTATCCATGAATCACCTCGAGTGTGCATGTACGAAAAGAGAGAGAGAGGCCGAGCTTGATCGGCAGGACAGCCTAGATACCTTGGAGGAGGAGCGCGATCTTGCAAAAGCCCGTTCTGCATTTTATCAACAACTGGCCCGCAGATACCAAAGCAGAGAAGTACGGGCCAAGACTTATAATGTCGGCAAACTCGTCCTACGCTTGCCGGAGAATAAAAGTACAAACTCAAGCCCAAGTGGGAGGGTCCCTTCATAATTGATGAGGTTCTCACGGGAGGAGCGTACCGCCTGCGTGCTGCATCAGACAATCGCCTAGAGCCGAACCCCTGGAACGCGGCCAGACTCCGAAAATTCTATGTCTAGCGCTGAACTATGCGTTTGTCTCCTTCTCCCTGTTGTCTCCTTTATTTTTTCCTCTCTTTTCGTTTTTTTCTTTTTTCTAGAACTTAAAATCTTTCGCACGGCTAAACCGTGCACCTGTGATGTACACATCCTTGAGCATGTACGTCCACTATACCTGGGGGCTTCCCGGACAGAAGCTTATTTTCCAAGCATCAAGCTCATCACATATGTGTTTCTTCTCATATGTACCTTTTTTCGCCATTATATGCATCGATATGACTTAAGTTTTGGCCAACCTGGGTTGCCTGGCTCCTATGCTTATGTCCTACATTCCCGTTAGTTCAGCCAGGGCATAAAGGGAGCACCTCTGCGATTGTTACTGCCGGGTCATCTGGATGTGTACCTCAGACTGGGTCAAGCCGAAAGCTAGCGTTCTTAAGAGCATACTCGGTCGGCGGACTAAAGATGCTTTATATTCCTTCCATTATGAACCCCTAGATGATTACCTATACTGTAATGTTATCAATCACAGTTCGGACATGCATTTTAATGCATGGACACCCAGGGAAAGGAACCCCTAACGGAACTATTCTCCCTGGAAGATGTTTCTTACAATCATAATGTAATATAACATAACTGGCCGGATACACATTGTCTGTTCAAGCAACTATGACCCCTACGCCTGGTTCCCACGCATACCCCGGTCTATTTTACTGCTAAGGTATTCGGAAACACTCTGCACCTTCGGGTCCAGAGGTCGAAGCGAAAAGGTCTGCCATTACAATTGTTTTTATAATTCAGCTAAAGTCACATATGTCATGGAAAGTACATAGTCACTAGGACTCAAAAATTTCCTCCTCTATGCCATCCAGCAGGTGGTCTAACTTACAATCCTGCTGGGAATACTTGGCAGCTACTTCTACTTGGTCATATACCAAATTAACGGGAACTTCTTTTCCATCTGACCCTAGAGGTCTGACCCGAGCCATATGATTTGGATCAAGCTTGGTATACCGTGTTTTCACCATGGCCCGGGCTTCCCGTGTACCTTCCCGACAGGCCGATATCTTCCATAGTCGAAAGCGCCACCACGCTCCCTTGAATAGCTGTATCAACTCCTCCATATTTCCCGGAGGGGAGGCGGATGACCATAGGGCCTTGGCAACACTTCGCATCGCCTGTCGAGCTTGCTCGTGCACCTGCGACAGCTCTTGTAGGAGATCGCTCGAAGATCCGGACATCTCCTCTTTGGGACGACTGGTCAGCATACCTACAGATATAACTATATCAGCCCCTTCTGCCTTTGAATTATTCGAAGGTAAGTTCGACCACATACTGAATATGCCGCCTCACAGCCTTTTATTCTCCTTTACGGAGTCTGCCACCTGGGCCCATACATCTTTCAGTTCCTCGCCCAGTTGGGTGTTCAAATCCTGGAGCTTGTTTTTCTCCACAACGACCTTTGTTAACACACGCTCGCCCGCAGCTAGCAGTATTTTGGATCCTCGTTCTCTGCTTCGAGCGGCTTCCAGTTGTTCTTGCAGTTGACCTAATGATCCAAATAAGAGGTAAGCAACCGTGTTAGCATCATTGGTATACCATTATGTTTCCTCGATGGAGGGAAACATTACCAGGAGATGCCTTCTTGGATTTTTCTAGGTCGGCATTGGTAGCAGTTAGCTGGCTCCGACCCTTTTCTAGTTCCTGAGATAACAGGTTGTTCTTCTCCGTAAGCACCTGGTTATACATTGATCCTTAAATCAGTTGTATCAACTACTTTAAGTGTCGGGGGCTACTGGTGTATGATTATTAAATCTACGCTTACCCGCATATCTTTTAGATGCTGGTCTATGACTCTGACAAGCCCATCCTGAGCAGCTTGGACGTACGCATCGGCCGAATTAAAGGCATCAAATGCCTCTTTTGAACAATGGGGGTTACGAACAATGGCCCTCCGACGACGATGATTCATAGCGCTCTCCACTTCAGAGTTCGTGACGGACATGTCATCCGAAACCTCTGTGGAAGGACAGTTCGGCGCCACTCCCGTGCCAGCCCCCATCCTTTGGGCAAGGTCCGGAACCTGACTAGTGGAGGCACGTCCGGCCGGATCCCCAAACACAGTCCGGCGGATACTTTTCCTGATAGGATGCGGCGAATGGCATTACAATTTGATGTGACGATCAGAAAGGGTATTCTTGAAAAGAAAAGCCTTACCTCTTTGACGAGGGTTCTGCCGTGTTATCATTGTTCTTTCTCTTCGAAGATATGCCAGGCGTGGGCGCTGCTCTCCTCGGAGATGCTTCTGGTGCATATTGCGGTGTTGAACGCCTCCCCTTTGGAACAAAGAATGGTGTGGTGGGTGAGGCATAGTAAGGGAACTCTTTCATGCGAAGCAGGAAGGAGGCCGGGGTAATCGGCGATGATAGGTACATCCGTGCCATCATAGCTCATCTGATAGAATATTCCATCCTCGAGCTCCACAAATATGTCCGGATCTTCTTCATATCCGGGGTCAAGATCCCGGTTGTGATTCTCCGGCTGAGGGGCAGGGTCATGGATCCCCTCGACAACCTTTCGCCATTCCTGTCATGAGTGGATAGGATACTATCTGTCAAAGATAATTCAGGGAGAGGAGTAAAATAGTGGAGTTAGAGCTTACCCAGCTAGGAGGATTATACATGGAAAATCAGTCTCGATATTGGAGACGGGTGAACTCCTCCTTCTCCCATTTATATAGTTCGGCCAATATTTTAGCCAAAGCGGCGGGGATCTTTGGGACCTTCCGACCGTAGCGTGAGGCGTTGTCTTCCCCATTGTAGTGCCACATGGGTAGCCCTATGTATTGGAGTGGTTGGACCCCCCGTGCTATGGAGATCGCCATTACCTCAACACTATTGACAATCCGGACTGAGGGAGCATCTTAATCTTGCCCAATGATACGTCTCCAACGTATCTATAATTTTTTATTGCTCCATGCTATATTATCTACTGTTTTGGACATTATTGGGCTTTATTATCCACTTTTATATTATTTTTGGGACTAACCTATTAACCAGAGCCCCAACCCAGAATTGCTGTTTTTTGCCTGTTTTGGGGTTTCGAAGAAAAGGAATATCAAACGGAGTCCAAACGGAATGAAACCTTCGGGAACGTGATTTTCTCATCGAATACAACTCAGGAGACTTGGACCCTACGTCAAGACACGTAACAGGAGGCCACGAGGTTGGGGGCGCGCCTACCCCCCAGGCACGCCCTCCACCCTCGTGGGCCCCCTGTTGCTTTACCGACGTACTTCTTCCTCCTATATTTACCCACGTACCCCCAAACGATCAGATACGGAGCCAAAAACCTAATTCCACCACCGCAACTTTCTGTATCCACGAGATCCCATCTTGGGGCCTGTTCCGGAGCTCCGCCGGAGGGGGCATCGATCACGGAGGGCTTCTACATCAACACCATAGCCCCTCCGATGAAGTGTGAGTAGTTTACCTCAGACCTACGGGTCCATAGTTAGTAGCTAGATGGCTTTTTCTCTCTTTTTGGATCTCAATACAATGTTCTCCCCCTCTCTTGTGGAGATCTATTCGATGTAATCTTCTTTTTGCGGTGTGTTTGTTGAGGCCGATGAATTGTGGGTTTATGATCAAGTCTATCTATGAATAATATTTGAATCTTCTCTGAATTCTTTTATGTATGATTGGTTATCTTTGCAAGTCTCTTTGAATTATCGGTTTGGTTTGGCCTACTAGATTGATCTTTCTTGCAATGGGAGAAGTGCTTAGCTTTGGGTTCAATCTTGCGGTGTCCTTTCCCGATGACAGTAACGGCAGCAAGGCACGTATTGTATTGTTGCCATCGACGATAACAAGATGGGGTTTTCTTCATATTGCATGAGTCTATCCCTCTACATCATGTCATCTTGCTTAAGGCGTTCCTCTGTTTTTAACTTAATACTCTCGATGCATGTTGGATAACGGTCGATGAGTGGAGTAATAGTAGTAGATGCAGGCAGGAGTCGGTCTACTTGTCTCGGACGTGATGCATATATACATGATCATACCTAGATATTCTCATAACTATGCTCAATTCTGTCAATTGCTCAACAGTAATTTGTTCACCCATCGTAGAATACTTATGCTCTCAAGAGAAGCCACTAGTGAAACCTATGGCCCCGGGGTCTATCTTTATCATATCAATCTCCTACTACTTAGTTATTTACTTTTTCATTTACTTTGCCTTTATTTTACTTTGCATCTCTATCATAAAAATACCAAATATATTATCTTATCATATCTATCAGATCTCACTCTCGTAAGTGGCCCTATAGGGATTGACAACCCCTATTTGCGTTGGTTGCGAGGATTTATTTGTTTTGTGCAGGTGCGAGGGACTCGCGCGTAGCCTCCTACTGGATTGATACCTTGGTTCTCAAAAACTAAGGGAAATACTTACGCTACTTTGCTGCATCATCCCTTCCTCTTCGGGGAAAACCAACGCAGTGCTAAAAGAGGTAGCAAGAAGGATTTCTGGCACCGTTGCCAGGGAGGCCTACGGAAAAGTCAACATACCAAGTACCCATCACATACCCTTATCTCCCGCATTACATTATTTGCCGTTTGCCTTCATTTTCCTCTCCCCCACTTCACCCTTGCCGTTTTATTTACCCTCTCTCTCTCTATCATCCCTCTCTATTTGCCTCCTTTTGTCCGCTTGCTTTTTGTTTGCTTGTGTGTTAGTCTGTTTTCTTGTCATTATGGCTAGTCCCTTATCTTCTCCGTTGTCTCCCGAGAATGAAATTCTAAATTTTAAGCAAAGGGAGGGTGAAAATCTAAAAGATGCTTGGTATAGAATTTGCAATGCTCAAAATAAATCTACTAGGAAGCAATCTACTACCATTCTCCTTCGCAATTTTTATGTAGGCATTACTCCTTGGCACCGTTATGTTCTTGATACTATTACCGAAGGGAACTTTTTGGGTAGCCATACTTTTGATTCTTATAATGCTATGTTAGATTTATTTGGCTCACCCCCTCTCTTGGTTAATGGAACTATATTAACTTTGGAGCATGTAATGCAAAGGCTTCAAATTGTTGAAAATAAGGTTGCTACCGTAGAATTGATTGAAAATTTGGATAAAAAGATCCACAGCCGAATCTCTCAATATGGATCTAAAGTAGGAGTTACTTTGAAAGATATTAAAGAAAAGGAACCCATAGTTAATGAGAAAATAAATCACGATTCCGTTAGGATCGATAAACTTGAGAATATTATTACCAACTTGGGAACCGCTTTTTCTTCCGTAAAGAATACTCCGAGTCCTTCCATTAAAGTTGCCAAACTTATGTACGTTCCTAAAAATAAGGGTGAATCATCTAGTAAGGAAAATGCAGATCTCAAATCTATAAGTGTTCATCCCAATCTTTTTGCTATCATTAAGGAACCACTTGTTACAAATGAATTTTTCGATCTTGTGCCTAAAAGTTTGATAATTAATAAAAATAAAGAAATTCCTAAAGATGGTAGATGCCTCATTGAAGAATTGCCTAGCAAAGATGGCAATACCTAGATCTATTCTTGCATGGTATGCCTAGCTAGGGGCGTTAAACGATAGCGCTTGTTGGGAGGCAATCCAATTTTATTTTTATTTCTTGATTTTTGCTCCTGTTTAGTAATAAATAAATTATCTAGCCTCTGTTTTGTTTGTGTTTTTTGTGTTTAATTAGTGTTTGTGCCAAGTAGAACCGTTGGGAAGACTTGGGGAAAGTCTTGTTGAACTTGCTGTAAAAAACAGAAACTTTAGCGCTCACGAGAACTGCTGTCATTTTTATTTGGAAAGTGATATTTAGTTAATTATTTTTTCAGATGATTAATAGATAAATTCCTCACGTACATCAATTTATTTTATAATTTTTGGGGTTCCAGATCTTGCGCCAGCTACAGATTACTACAGACTGTTCTGTTTTTGACAGATTCTGTTTTTCGTGTGTTGTTTGCTTATTTTGATGAATATATGGCTAGTAAAATAGTTTATAAACCTTAGAGAAGTTGGAATACAGTAGGTATAACACCCATATAAATAAAGAATGAGTTCATTACAGTACCTTGAAGTGGTCTTTTGTTTTCTTTCGCTAACGGAGCTCACAAGATTTTCTACTTTAAGTTTTGTGTTGTGAAGTTTTCAAGTTTTGGGTAAAGATTTGATGAATTATGGAACAAGGAGTGGCAAGAGCCTAAGCTTGGGGATTCCCATGGCACCCCCAAGATAATTTAAGGACACCTAAAAGCCAAAGCTTGGGGATTCCCCGGAAGGCATCCCCTCTTTCGTCTACTTCTATCGGTAACTTTACTTGGAGCTATATTTTTATTTACCACATGATATGTGTTTTGCTTGGAGCGTCTTGTATGATTTGAGTCTTTGCTTGTTAGTTTACCACATTCATCCTTGCTGTACACACCTTTTGAGAGAGCCATATATGATTTGGAATTTGTTAGAATACTCTATGTGCTTCGCTTATATCTTTTGAGTTATATAATTTTGCTCTAGTGCTTCACTTATATCTTTTAGAGCACAGTGGTGGATTTGTTTTATAAAAACTATTGATCTCTCATGCTTCACTTAGATTATTTTGAGAGTCTTAATAGCATGGTAATTTGCTTAAAATCCTAATATGCTTGGTATGCAAGATTAATAATAAAACTCTCTTATGAGTGTGTTGAATACTATGAGAAGTTTGATACTTGATAATTGTTTTGAGATATGGAGATGGTGATATTAAAGTCATGCTAGTTGAGTAGTTGTGAATTTGAGAAATACTTGTGTTGAAGTTTGTGATTCCCATAGCATGCACGTATGGTGAACCGTTATGTGATGAAGTCGGAGCATGATTTATTTATTGATTGCCTTCCTTATGAGTGGCGGTCGGGGACGAGCGATGGCCTTTTCCTACCAATCTATCCCCCTAGGAGCATGCGCGTAATACTTTGCTTTGATAACTTGTAGATTTTTGCAATAAGTATATGAGTTCTTTATGACTAATGTTGAGTCCATGGATTATACGCACTCTCTCCCTTCCACCTTTGCTAGCCTCTCTAATACCGCGCACCTTTCGCCGGTATCATACACCCACCATATACCTTCCTCAAAACAGCCACCATACCTACCTATTATGGCATTTCCATAGCCATTCCGAGATATATTGCCATGCAACTTTCCACCGTTCCGTTTATGACACACTCCATCATTGTCATATTGCTTAGCATGATCATGTAGTCGACATCATATTTGTGGCAAAGCCACCATTCATAATTCTTTCATACATGTCACTCATGAGTCATTGCATATCCCGGTACACCGCCGGAGGCATTCACATAGAGTCATATTTTGTTCTAAGTATCGAGTTGTAATTGTTGAGTTGTAAGAAAAATAAAAGTGTGATGATCATCATTATTAGAGCATTGTCCCAGTGAGGAAAGGATGATGGAGACTATGATTCCCCCACAAGTCGGGATGAGACTCTGGACGAAAAATAAATAAAAGAGGCCAAAGAAGCCCAATTAAAAAAAAGAAAAGAGGCCATAAAAAGGAGAAAAGGCCCAAATAAAAAAATATGAGAGAAAAAGAGAGAAGGGACAATGTTACTATCCTTTTACCACACTTGTGCTTCAAAGTAGCACCATGATCTTCATAGTAGAGAGTCTCTCATGTTATCACTTTCATATACTAGTTGGAATCTTTCATTATAGAACTTGGCTTGTATATTCCAATGATGGGCTTCCTCAGATTGCCCTAGGTCTTCATGAGCAAGCAAGTTGGATGCACACCCACTTAGTTTCTTTTTGAGCTTTCATATACTTATAGCTCTAGTGCATCCGTTGCATGGCAATCCCTACTCACTCACATTGATATCTATTGATGGGCATCTCCATAGCCCGTTGATACGCCTAGTTGATGTGAGACTATCTTCTCCTTTTTGTCTTCTCCACAACCACCACTCTATTCCACCTATAGTGATATATCCATGGCTCACGCTCATGTATTGCGTGAAGATTGAAAAGGTTTTGAGAATGTCAAAAGTATGAAACAATTGCTTGGCTTGTCATCGGGGTTGTGCATGATTTAAATATTTTGTGTCGTGAATATAGAGCATAGCCAGACTATATGATTTTGTAGGGATAACTTTCTTTAGCCATGTTATTTTGAGAAGACATAATTGCTTTGTTAGTATGCTTGAAGTATTATTATTTTCTATGTCAATATGAACTTTTGTCTTGAATATTTCGGATCTGAATATTCATACCACAATTAAGAAGAATTACATTAATATTATGCCAAGTAGCACTCCGCATCAAAAATTCTGTTTTTATCATTTACCTACTCGAGAACGAGCAGGAATTAAGCTGGGGGATGCTTGATACGTCTCCAATGTATCTATAATTTTTGATTGCTCCATGCTATATTATCTACTGTTTTGGACATTATTGGGCTTTATTATCCACTTTTATATTATTTTTGGGACTAACCTATTAACCGGAGGCCCAGCCCAGAATTGCTATTTTTTTGCCTGTTTTAGGGTTTCGAAGAAAAGGAATATCAAACGAAGTCCAAACGGAATGAAACCTTCGGGAACGTGATTTTCTCATCGAATACAACTCAGGAGACTTGGACCCTATGTCAAGACACGTAATAGGAGGCCACAAGGTAGGGCGCGCCTACCCCCCCCCCCCCAGGCGCGCCCTCCACCCTCGTGGGCCCCCTGTTGCTTCACCAACGTACTTCTTCCTCCTATATATACCCACGTACCCCCAAACGATCAGATACGGAGCCAAAAACCTAATTCCACCATCACAACTTTCTGTATCCATGAGATCCCATCTTGGGGCTTGTTCCAGAGCTCCGCCGGAGGGGGCATCGATACATTAACACCATAGCCCCTCCGATGAAGTGTGAGTAGTTTACCTCAGACCTACGGGTCCATAGTTAGTAGCTAGATGGCTTTTTCTCTCCTTTTGGATCTCAATACAATGTTCTCCCCCTCTCTTGTGGAGATCTATTCGATGTAATCTTCTTTTTGCGGTGTGTTTGTTGAGATCGATGAATTGTGGGTTTATGGTCAAGTCTATCTATGAATAATATTTGAATCTTCTTTGAATTCTTTTATGTATGATTGGTTATCTTTGCAAGTCTCTTCGAATTATCAGTTTGGTTTGGCCTACTAGATTGATCTTTCTTGCAATGGGAGAAGTGCTTAGCTTTCGGTTCAATCTTGCGGTGTCCTTTCCCGGTGACAGTAAGGGCAGCAAGGCACATATTGTATTGTTGCCATCGAGGATAACAAGATGGGGTTTTCTTCATATTGCATGAGTCTATCCCTCTACATCATGTCATCTTGCTTAAGGCGTTACTCTGTTTTTAACTTAATACTCTAGATGCATGCTGGATAGCGGTCGATGAGTGGAGTAATTGTAGTAGATGCAGGCAGGAGTCGGTCTACTTGTCTCGGATGTGATGCCTATATACATGACCATACCTAGATATTCTCATAACTATGCTCAATTCTGTCAATTGCTCAACAGTAATTTGTTCACCCACTGTAGAATACTTATGCTCTCGAGAGAAGCCACTAGTGAAACCTATGGCCCCCGGGTCTATCTTTATCATATCAATCTCCTACTACTTAGTTATTTACTTTGCCTTTATTTTACTTTGCATCTCTATCATAAAAATACCAAATATATTATCTTATCATATCTATCAGATCTCACTCTCGTAAGTGGCCCTATAGGGATTGACAACCCCTATTTGCGTTGGTTGCGAGGATTTATTTGTTTTGTGCAGGTGCGAGGGACTCGTGCGTAGCCTCCTACTGGATTGATACCTTGGTTCTCAAAAACTGAGGGAAATACTTACGCTACTTTGCTGCATCATCCCTTCCTCTTCAGGGAAAACCAACGCAGTGCTAAAAGAGGTGGCACCCAGCAGCAGACTGACCTCTGTGCTATCCTCTTCCTCGAGGCTCCGAGGATGCCAGCTATGGCATTTCTTCAACTAAGCACCTAAAAACCGGGGAGGCCCATACGGATTGGGTCGGGAAGAGCGACATCGTCGATATAGAACCATTAGGAAGGCCACTCTTCGGAAGCCTTCTTCGGCGTGCCGGACAGGTATCCGGTGTCGGCGATGCGCCACACTTCGGCTACCCCCCCCCCCCACTTCAAATATTGACCCTCCTTGATTACGAGGGACGAGGCAGAACGGTCTTCTCCATAAATTTAAATGGGCCTCGCAGCCCAGGAATAGCTCGCATAGAGCGACATAACCCGCAATATCCAGGATGGAGGCGGGAGTGAGACTGTGTAGTTAAAGGCCATAATACTCCAGCAGACCTCGGAGGAAGGGATGAATCAGAAATCCGACACCTCTTAACAAGAAGGCGACGAAGCATACTCGTTCCCCCTAGACGGATTGGGGAAGTTCTCCGCTTGAGGCCCGCCATTGAAGGACGTCATCCCTGCTCGTACGGGGACCAAATCCACGGGAGGAAGAAAGCCCTGTGTTTGCAGCTTCACCAGCTGACTGTGAGAAATAGAACATCTCTCCCAATCCCCCTTTTCGAAGTTGTGGGGGCGAGAGGAAGAGCTGGGAAGGGACCTAAGATCCATTCTCTTTAAATAGGCACCTTTCTGGTACGGTCAGGGTGGTATATGTAAAAATACCCCGACCTCTTGTATTCACTCGACACGTGGAAGCTAAAGTCAGGAAGGCGTGGAAGCCGAGGGGTACGACATTAAATGGAAAGTCGAATACATCAATTTAAAGTCATAGGAGGAGGAACCCGCCTTGCAATGCCAAAGATTATCTGCACGTCGAACACCTCGTCATTGAAGTCTGGTTCGGGGGCTACTGAGGGAGTCCTCGGCTAAGGGGTCCTCGGGCGTCCGACCTATTGGATATGGGCCGGACCGATGGGCTGTGAAGATACGAAGACCGAAGACTCTACCCGTGTCCGGATGGGACTCTCCTTGGCGTGGAAGGCAAGCTTGGTGACCAAATATGAATATTCCTTTCTCTGTAGCCGACCTTGTGTAACCCTAGATCCCTCCTGTGTCTATATAAACCGGAGGGCTAGGTCCATAGATAGATCCTCATAATCATAGTCAGGCTAGACTTTTAGGGTTTAGCCATTACGATCTCGTGGTAGATCAACTCTTGTAATACTCATATTCATCAAGATCAATCAAGCAGGAAGTAGGGTAATACCTCCATAGAGAGTGTAATGCCCCGAGACCGATGTGCCAGGTGCCCTCCAGTTATTCACTGTTGTTGCCTTGTCATTGCTTGCGTGTCATGCATCTCATATCATGTCGTCATGTGCATCGCATTTGCATACATGTTCGTCTCATGCATCCGAGCATTTTCCCCGTTGTCCGTTTTGCAATCCGGCGCTCCTATGTCCTCCGGTGTCCCTTTCTACCTCTTTTTGTGTGTGGGTGTTAAACGTTTTTGGATTGGACCGATACTTGCCAAGCGGCCTTGGTTTACTACCGGTAGACCGCCTGTCAAGTTTTGTGCCATTTGGACTTTGTTTGATAGTCCAACGGTTAACCGAGGGACCGAAAAGGCCTTGTGTGTTGCAGCCCAACAACCCTCCAAAGTGGCCCAAAACCCACCTAAACCTCCTCCATCATTTAGAGCGTTCGATCACGATCGCGTGGCCGAAAACCGCACCTCATTTCGAGCTTCCTAACTCCCTCTACCTCTATATAAAGGTCACCCTCTCGAAATTCCGGATCCAAAACCACCCTAACCCTAAAAACCCGCTCGCGCCGTCACCAGACATGTCCGCCATTGCGCCGGACACCGCCCGGAGCCAGTGAGAGAGCCTCCCCGAGCCTCATCTTCCTACCGCGCATCGCTCGCCCCTCGTCGCCTCCCGCGCCGATGTGTCCGCGCCGCCGCCCAAGGTCGTCGCCGGCGGTCACCACCGCCAAGCGCCTCGCCCCGCCTGCCGCTCCATCCTCGACGTCCGCGCCTCCGCCGCCATCGTCCCCGCGCCGCGCCAAGTTCCAGCTCCGGCCAGTCCCTCTACTCTGGCAAGCCCCCTCGCGCCGGCGAGCGTCTTCGAGTCCGGCCACCGCAGCTCCATTTTTCTCCGGCGACCTCGAGCTGCTACAGTGCAACCGGATCCAGATCTGAGATCCACGGGTTGACTTTTCCCTCAGAAACCCTAGTTATTTTGCAATCTTCATCATGCCATAACTCTGCATCCGTAACTCCGATTCGCGCGTGTAGCATATCAAAATGTTCATCTCGACGAGTACATCATTTCATCTCATTGCATCATTTTCATTTGGGATCATCTTGATGCCCGAAATGCTGTTGGAAGAGGGCTATGTGAGGATTGTTTCAGATCTGTTTTAGCAAATGGCCTTTTGTCATTTTTGCCATGATTAATGTGTGCATGCTATGATCCTGAGCTCTACATGTGTTTTGTAGAATGCCATGCCATCTTTACAGGGCTGTATTCCATGTATTTTTGTGATCTTTGTGGTGACTAGCACAAGCATGCAAAGTATCTTACTCGATGATGCTGATTTCAGGGACTTAGAATTTCACTATCCTTGCCCTGTCTTTATTTTTATGCCATATGTTCATGTTGTTTCCTAGTGATCCGTGCCTCTTTTGAGCATGTTCAGTAAGGATGTTTTGTAGATAATGTTGTGCTCTATCCATCCATGTCTTTGTTTGCAATTATGGAGCACCCTAACTTGAGTCAATCGAGCTCTACTTTTGCTATAAAATGTTCTTGGTAGATTGTTAACATGTTTAGCAATTTTGCCGAGCTTGTTGTTGTTGATTCGTGCATGCTATGTTGTTGTTCTTGCCATGCCTAGCTTCTATGCCATGTCTATTTGCTGGGTGTATGATTAGTTTGTCATGCCATGCTTTGTAGTGAGTGCATCGAGCTCGTAAACATGCCTACTCGTTAACTGTTTTGCATGCTCCAGTTTTTCACTAAGTCTGAATCTGTTTCTGTTTTTGCTATGTTCACATGCTTGCAATTGTATTTTCTGATCTCTTTTGGCTCAAGGTCACTAAGGGACTTTTGTTATATGCTTTGAGTAGCTTCATGCCATGCCTTGCCTTGCCATGATATGTTCCTGTAGCATGTAGTTTTCATGCTCTAAAGATTGCTTCCTGATGATAAATTCCTGACTTGTGTTAATTTCACTAAGTCTGAATCCTGTTATCATTTGCACTTTTGCCATGCTTGTTTGACCCTGTTAATGGATGAATTAGCCGTAGCTCAGTGTTCATCTTTTGTCAAGCATCATGAGTGGATCCCTGCCATATATTTTGTTGCCTTGTTTGAGTGCAGTAGCTTATTTATCTGGATGCATTTAGGAGGCTAGTTGCTGTTTATCGCACACCGGTGCCATATTTGTTTTGCTTGCCATTTCCAAACCGTGCATCCGATTCCGGTGATCTTTATATCGATTTCAACTGAAATCAACTCACCTTTCCAGTGGAACTCTTGGTTTTCCAAGTTGAGGCCAGGTTCAATCATTCCTTTCCAAATCATGCATATGCATCACATACCGCATCCCGCATATCGTGCCATGTTCTTGTGTTGGTTGTTTACTAGGTTGTGTGCTTCTTTCCGGTGTTGCTTCTTCAGGTTGGTTCCGATAACATCGCGTTTGTGAAGACCCGTTCAACTAGTCCGTTTGTCTTCTTCTTGGACTTGTTCTTCTTCCTTGCGGGATTTCAGGCAAGATGACCATACCCTCGAAATCACTTCTATCTTTGCTCACTCTTTTGCTATGCCTATGCCGCGATACCTACCACATGCTTTATCATGCCTCCCATATTGTCATGTCAAGCCTCTAACCCACCTTGTCCTAGCAAACCATTGTTTGGCTATGTTACCGCTTTGCTCAGCCCCTCTTATAGCGTTGTTAGTTGCAGGTGAAGATTGAAGTTTGTTCCTTGTTGGAACATGGATATTTTATTGGGATATCACAATATATCTTACTTAATTAATGCATTTATATACTTGGTAAAGGGTGGAAGGCTCGGCCTTATGCCTGTTGTTTTGTTCCACTCTTGCCGCCGTAGTTTCCGTCATATCGGTGTTATGTTCCACGGTTGGGTTATAATGGGAACCCCTTGACAGTTCGCCTTGAATAAAACTCCTCCAGCAAGGCCCAACATTGGTTTTACCATTCGCCACCTAGCCTTTTCTTTCCCTTGGGTTTTGCAGACTCAAGGGTAATCTTTATTTAAATCCCCGGGCCAGTGCTCCTCTGAGTGTTGGTCCAACCTGTCAGCTGCCGGTGGCCACCAGGGGAAACTCTGGGCTGGCCTACCGAAACCTTGGACAATCCGGTGTACCCTGAGAATGAAATATGTGCAGCTCCTATCGGGATTTGTCGGCACATTCGGGTGGCTTTGCTGGACTTGTTTTACCATTATCAAGGATGTCTTGTAACCGGGATGCCAAGTCTGATCGGATTGTCTTGGGAGAAGGAATATCCTTCGTTGACCGTGAGAGCTTGTGATGAGCTAAGTTGGGACACCCCTGTAGGGATTTGAACTTTAGAAAGCCATGCCCGCGGTTATGGGCAGATGGGAATTTGTTAATGTCCGGTTGTAGAAAACCTGAAGTTGATCTTGATTAAAATACACCAACTGCGTGTGTAACCGTGATGGTCTCTTCTTGGTGGAGTCCGGGAAGTGAACACGGTGTTGGAGTAATGCTTGACGTAGGTTGTTTTAGGATCACTTCTTGATCATAGTTGTTCGACCGTGCTTTTGCCTTCTCTTCTCGCTTCATTTGCGTATGTTAGCCACCATATATGCTAGTCTCTTGCTGCAGCTCCACATCCTACCTTTGCCTTTCCTATAAGCTTAAATAGTCTTGATCGCGAGGGTGTGAGATTGCTGAGTCCCCATGACTCACAGATTCCTCCCAAACCAGATGCAGGGACCGATGATACCGTTCCAGATGATATGACCGAGCTCAAGTGGGAGTTCGATGAAGACTCTCGTCGTTACTCCGTGTCTTTCCCAGATGATCAGTAGTGATGCCCAGTTGGGGCGATCGGGGACTTTGTCGCATTTGGGGGTTGATCTTCATTTTGGTTCCGTAGTTAGACCCTGAGTGTATTGGATGAATGTAATGTCTTATTTATGTAATTGTGTGACGTGGCGAGTGTAAGCCAACTATGTACCTTTCCCCTTTATTTATGTACATGGGTTGTTTGCGAAGATTACCTCACTTGCGACATTGCTTTCAATGCGGTTATGCCTCTAAGTCGTGCTTCGACACGTGGGAGATATAGCCGCATCATGGGCGTTACAGAGAGGGCCCGAACCTGGGTAAACATTGTGTCTCCCATCTCCTATTACCATCGATCCTAGACGCACACTTCGGGACCCCCTACCCGAGATCTGCCGGTTTTGACACTGACAGTCGGCATCCTCATACCTAGTTCAATCTTGTTACCGGAAAGTCTATTTACTCGTTTCGTAATGCATCATCCGGTAACTAACTCTTTAATCACATTGCTTGCAAGGCTTATAGTGCTGAGCATTACCGAGAGGGCCCAGAGATACCTCTTCGACAATCGGAGTGACAAATCCTAATCTCGATCTATGCCAACTCAACAAACACCATCAGAGACACATGTAGAGCATCTTTATAATCACCAGTTACGTTGCGATGTTTGATAGCACACTAAGTGTTCCTCCGGTATTCGGGAGTTGCATAATCTCATAGTCATAGGAACATGTATAAGTCATGAAGAAAGCAATAGCAACAAACTAAACAATCATAGTGCTAAGCTAACAGATGGGTCTTGTCCATCACATCATTCTCTAATGATGTGAATCCGTTCATCAATGACAATACATGTCTATGGCTAGGAAACTTAACCATCTTTGATTAACGAGCTAGTCAAGTAGAGGCATACTAGGGACACTTTGTTTGTCTATGTATTCACACATGTATCAAGTTTCCGGTTAATACAATTCTAGCATGAATAATAAACATTTATCATGATATAAGGAAATATAAATAACAACTTTATTATTGCCTCTAGGGCGTATTTCCTTCAGTCTCCCACTTGCACTAGAGTCAATAATCTAGTTCACATCTTTATGTGATTAGTTCACATCTCCATGTGACTAATACCCAAAGGGTTTACTAGAGTCAATAATCTAGTTCATATCTCTATGTGATTAACACCCAAAGAGTGATCATGTTTTGCTTGTGAGAGAAATTTAGTCAACGGGTCTGCCATATTCAGAGCCGTATGTATTTTGCAAATTTTTCTATGTGTACAATGCTCTGCACGGAGCTACTCTAGCTAATTGCTCCCACTTTCAATATGTATCTAGATTGAGACACAGAGTCATCCAGATCGGTGTCAAAACTTGTATTGTTGTAACTCTTTACGGCGAACTTTTTGTCACCTCCATAACCGAGTAACATATCCTAATTCCACAAAGGATAATTTTGATCGATGTCCAGTGATCCACTCCTGGATCACTATTATACCCTCTTGCCAAACTCCTGGTGAGGTACACAATAGGTCTGGTACACAATATAGTATACTTTACAGAACATATGGCTGAGGCATAGGGAATGAATTTTTATTCTCTTTCTATTTTCTACCGTGGTTGGTTTTTGAGACTTTACTCAACTTCACACCTTGCAACACAGGCAAGAACTCCTTCTTTGACTGTTTCATTTTGAACTACTTCAGAATCTTGTCAAGGTATGTACTCATTGAAAAATATATTAAGCGTCTTGATCTATCTCTATAGATCTTGATGCTCAATATGTAAGTAGCTTCACCGAGGTCTTTCTTTGAAAAACTCCTTTCAAACACTCATTTATGCTTTCTAGAAAATTCAACATCATTTACGATCAACTCGTAACTCAAATATTCATCTTCCGCGATCAGATCATAGAAACTTTATTTTCCTATTACGATGACTTTCCACTTCACTATGAAATTCTTTGAACTTTTCAAATGTTTCAGACTTATGTTTCATCAAGTAGATATGCCCATATCTGCTCAAATCATCGGTGAAGGTCAGAAAATAATGATACCCGCCGCGAACCTCAACACTCATTGGATCGCATACATCAGTATGTATTATTTCCAATAAGTCAGTTGCTTGCTCCATTGTTCCGGAGAACGGAGTCTTAGTCATCTTGCCCATGAGGCATTGTTCGCAAGCATCAAATGATTCATAATCAAGTGATTCCAAAAGCCCCTCAGCATGGAGTTTCTTCATGCACTTTACACCAATATGACCTAAACGGCAGTGCCGCATATAAGTTGCACTATCATTATTAACTTTGCTTCTTTTGGCTTAAATATTATGAATATGTGTATCACTACGATCAGATTCGATAAACCATTTATATTGAGTGTATGACCATAGAAGGTTTTATTCATGTAAATAGAACAACAATTATTCTTTGACTTAAATGAATAACCGTATTGCAATAAACATGACCCAGTCATATTTATGCTCAACGCAAACGCCAAATAACATTTATTTTAGGTTCAACACTAATCCCGAAGGTAAAAGGAGTGTGCGATGGTGATCTTATCAACCTTGGAATCACTTCCAACACACATCGTCACCTTGCCCTCAACTAGTTTGTGTTAATTTTGTAACTCCTGTTTCAAGTTACTAATCATAGCAACTAAACCAGTATCATATACCCAGGGGTTATTATGAACACTAGTAAAGTACACATCAATAATCTGTATATCAAATATACCTTTGTTCACTTTGCCATCCTTCTTATCCGCCAAGTATTTGGGGTAGTTCTGCTTCCAGTGACCATTCCCTTTGAAGTAGAAGCACTCAGTTTCAGGCTTAGGTCTAGCTTTGGGTTTCTTCACAGGAGTGGCAACTTGCTTGCCATTCTTTGAAGTTCCCTTTCTTCCTTTGCCCCTTTTTCTCGAAACTAGTGGTCTTGTTAACCATCAACACTTGATGCTCTTTATTGAATTCTACCTTCATCGATTTCAGCATCACGAAGAGCTTGGGAATCGTTTTCGTCATCCCTTGCATATTATAGTTCATCACGAAGTTCCAGTAACTTGGTGATGGTGACTAGAGAATTCTGTCAATCACTATCTTATCTGGAAGATTAACTCCCACTTAATTCAAGCGATTGTAGTACTCAGACATTTTGAGCACATGCTCACTGGTTGAGCTATTCTCCTCCATCTTGTAGGCAAAGTACTTGTCAGAGGTCTCATACCTCTCGACTCAGGCATGAGTCTGAAATACCAATTTCAGCTCTTGGAACATCTTATATGCTCCGTGGCGTTCAAAATGGTTTTTGAAGTCCCGGTTCTAAGACGTAAAGCATGGAGCACTAGAATATCAAGTAGTCATCATACCGAGCTTGACAACCTTCATAACGTCTGCATCTGCTCCTGAAATAGGTCTGTCACCTAGCGGTGCATCAAGGACATAATTATTCTGTGCAACAATGAGGATAATCCTCAGATCATGGACCCAGTCCGCATCATTGTTACTATCATCTTTCGACTTATTTTTCTCTAGGAACATATCAAAAACAAAACAGGGGAGCTATACGCGAGCTATTGATCTACAACATAGATATGCAAAAACTACCAGGATTAAGTTCATGATAAATTAAAGTTCAATTAATCATATTAATTAAGAACTCCCACTTAGATAGACATCCATCTAATCATCTAAGTGATCATGTGATCCATATCAACTAAACCATGTCCGATCATCACGTGAGATGGAGTAGTTTTCAATGGTGAACATCACTATGTTGATCATATCTTCTATATGATTCACGCTCGACCTTTCGGTCTTAGTGTTCCGAGGCCATATCTGCATATGCTAGGCTCGTCAAGTTTAACCCAAGTATTCTGCTTGTGCAAAACTGGCTTGCACCCGTTGTATGTGAACGTAGAGCTTATCACACCCGATCATGATGTGGTGTTTCGGCACGACGAACTGTAGCAACAGTGCATACTCAGAGAGAACACTTGTACCTTGAAATTTAGTGAGAGATCATCTTATAATGCTATCGCCGTACTAAGAAAAATAAGATGCATAAAGGATAAACATCCCATGCAATCAAATAGGTGATATGATATGGCCATCATCATCTTGTGCCTTTTGATATCCATCTCCAAAGCACCGTCATGATCACCATCGTCACCGGCTTGACACCTTGATCTCCATCGAAGCATCGTTGTCGTCTCGCCAACTATTGCTTCTACGACTATCACTCCCTCTTAGTGATAAAGTAAAGCAATTACAAGGCGATTGCATTTCATACAATAAAGCGACAACCATATGGCTCCTGCCAGTTGCCGATAACTGTATTACAAAACATGATCATATCATACAATAATTTATATAATCACATCTTGACCATATCACATCACAACATGCCCTGCAAAAACAAGTTAGACGTCCTCTACTTTGTTGTTGCAAGTTTTATGTGGCTGCTACATGCTTAGCAAGAACCATTCTTACCTACGCATCAAAAACCACAACACGGTACAGTGATTGCTTTTTGATCTTCAGAAAGAACCTTGTTCATTGAATCTGATTCAACTAAAGTTGGAGAAACATACACCCACTAGCCACCTGTGTGCGAAGCACGTCGGTAGAACCAGTCTCGCATAAGCGTACGCGTAATGTCGGTCTGAGCCGCTTCATCCAACAATACCATTGAATCAAGAATCAACTAGTGACGTCAAGCAATATGTATATACCCATGCCCACAACTCCTTTGTGTTCTACTTATGCGTATAACATCTACGCATAGACTTGGCTCGGATGCCACTGTTGGGGAACACAGTACTTCAAAAATTTCCTACGATCACGCAAGATTTATCTAGGAGATGCATAGCAATGAGAGGGGAAGAGTATGTCTATGTACCCTCGTAGACCAAAAGTGGAAGCGTTATGAAACGTTCCAACGTCTTCGCGATCCAACCGATCAAGTACCGAACGCACGGCACCTTCGCGATCTGCATACGTTCAGCTCGGTGACGTCCCTCGTACTCTTGATCCAGTTTAGGCCGAGGGAGAGTTTCGTCAGCACGACGGCATGATGACGGTGATGATGAAGTTGCCGACGCATGGCTTCTCCTTAGCACTACAACGATATGATCGAGGTGGAATTCTGTGGAGGGGGCACCGCACACGGCTAAACAATCCACTTGTGTGTTTATGGGGTGCCCCCCTCCCCCGTATATAAAGGAGTGGAGGAGGGGGGCTGGCCCTCTCTATGGCGCGCCCAAGGGGGATTCCTACTCCTATTTGGAGTAGGTTTCCCCCCTTTCCAAGAAGGAAGAGGGAGAAGGAGAGAAGGAAACGGGGGCCGACCCCCCTCCCAATTCGGATTTGGCTTGGGGGGGCGCCCCCACCTTGGCCGCCTCCTCCTCTCTCCCACTAAGGCCCAATAAGGCCCATTGACTCCCCGGGGGGTTCCGGTAACCTCCCAGTACTCCGGAAAAGCCCGAACTCATCTGGAACCATTATGTTGTCCAAACATAGCCTTTCATTATATCGATCTTTATGTCTCGACCATTTCGAGACTCCTCGTCATATCCGTGATCACATCCAGGACTCCGAACTACCTTTGGTACATCAAAAACACATAAACTCATAATACCGATCATCATCGAACATTAAGCGTGCGGACCCTACAGGTTCGAGAACTATGTAGACTTGACCGAGACTCACTTCCGGTCAATAACCAATAGCGGAAAATGGATGCTCATATTGGTTCCTACATATTCTACGAAGATCTTTATCGGTCAAACTGCATAATAACATATGTTGTTCCCTTTGTCATCGGTATGTTACTTGCCCGAGATTCGACCGTCGGTATCCTCATACCTAGTTCAATCTCATTACGGGCAAGTCTCTTTACTCGTTTCGTAATGCATCACCCCGTAATTAACTCTTTAGTCACATTGCTTGCAAGGCTTATAGTGATGAGCATTACTGACAGGGCCCAGAGATACCTCTCCGATACACAGAGTGACAAATTCTAATCTTGATCTATGCCAACTCAACAAACACCATCGGAGACACCTGTAGAGCATCTTTATAATCACCCAGTTACGTTGTGATGTTTGATAGCACACTAAGTGTTCCTCCGGTATTCGGGAGTTGCATAATCTCATAGTCATAGGAACATGTATAAGTCATGAAGAAAGCAATACCAACAAACTAAACGATCATAGTGCTAAGCTAACGGATGGGTCTTGTCCATCACATCATTCTCTAGTGATGTGATCTCGTTCATCAAATGACTACACATGTCTATGGCTAGGAAACTTAACCATCTTTGATTAACTAGCTAGTCAAATAGAGGCATACTAGGGACACTCTGTTTGTCTATCTATTCACACATGTATCAAGTTTCCGGTTAATACAATTCTAGGCTGAATAATAAACATTTATCATGATATAAGGAAATATAAATAACAACTTTATTATTGCCTCTAGGGCACATTTCCTTCAAGCACCTCTTCCCATGGCAAGAAAAATCGATCTAGTTGGCCTAACTAAACCAAAGATTCGAAGAAGAAATATGAGGCTATAAGTAATCATGCATATAAGAGATCAAAAGACTCAGATAACTTTCATGGATAAAAACATAGATCTGATCATAAACTCAAAGTTCATCGGATCCCAACAAACACACCGCAAAAAGAGTTACATAGAATAGATCTCCAAGAGACCATTATATTGAGAATCAGGAGAAAGAGAGAGAGGAAGCGATCTAGCTACTAACTACGGACCCGAAGGTCTACAAAAGACTACTCACGCATCATCGGAGAGGCACCAAAGAGGATGATGAACCCCTCCGTGATGGTGTCTACATTGGATCTATGGTTTCTGGAATTTGCGGCGGCTGGAATTGATTTTCGTCAACTCCCCTAGGGTTTCTAAAATATTGGGGTATTTATAGAGCAAAGAGGCGGTGTGGGAGGCCACCGAGGTGGGCACAACCCACCTGGGCGCGCCTGGGCCCCCAAGCGCGCCCTGGTGGGTTGTGCCCCCCTCGGGGCACCCCCCAAGTGCTTCTTCGGCCCATTGTGTGTCTTCTGGTCCATAAAAATTCCACAAAAAGTTTCGCTGCATTTGAACTCCATTTGATATTGATTTCCTGCGATTTCAAAACAAGCAAAAAAACAGCAACTGGCACTTGGCACTATGTCCATTGGTTAGTACCAAAAAATGATATAAAATGATTATAAAATGATTGTAAAACATCTAAGAATGATAATATAACAACATGGAACAATCCGAAATTATAGATACGTTGGAGACGTATGAGTATGCATCCGAGTGTGTCCTGCGGCGTGCGATGCAGCACCAGGCCGAGATCGACGACAAGGAGTCCATCTTCTCCAAGGAGCACACCCTCCTCATGATGGGTGGTTGGCCCGCCCCACACCCGCCATTCTCTCGGCCGTTGCCATGGCCGCAGCCAGCACGGGCTCGTCGGCTCATCGACCGCCGCAGCACCGTTCGCCAAGCTCGTCCGTGTCACATGGCACACCGGATTTTTGTGCTCCGCCGCACAACCATGGGCAGACGCGATTCATTATGTCGCTGGACTGTGTGGTGGTCGAACTGACTATGCCCGCGGGTGTCATCGACCACAACATCACGCCGAGGTATAGTGGCGCTGGCCATTGTTAAGACGGCTCATAAAGGAAGCAGCCCTGGTCGTTCTAGTCGGCTACCATTGTCGGCGCCCGTAAGTTGTTCGGTGATATGCCACCGCCGACGCGGACGCCCACGGTCGACGACCCGTACTACTCCTTGTTCATGTAGAACGTCACCTTTGAGGGCCATGGTGAGGCGTTCCACGTTGACGGCCATGAGCAACTTTTTGATCCCGACGTGACCCAAAGCCCGGATGGTCGTGCTACCTATCATGACTCTTAGTTCGGCGACCATGATGATGTCGATGGGGATGACCATGGCAACTCGTGGCATGAAGATGATGACTTGTATTGTGAAGATGAGGAGGACGAGCTCGACATTTTGCAAAAGCCATTGTGTTTCATCGATGAGCTCACCCAGAAGGCCGAAGCACAAAAGGGAAGGAAGAGCATTCGCACGGGATCATATAGCTAAAACGAGGACACTTTGGTTTGCGAGAGTTGGAAGGAAATTGGCCAAGATCCAATCAAAGGTGCCGAGCAAAAAGGAGTGATGTTTTGGACAAGAGTTCACAAGAACTTTCATGAGCGACGAAAGTTTGCCCCCTACCAATTCGCAAGCACTCGCGGCATCAATTCAATCCAAAAAAGATGGGCATCCAACAAGAATGCAACAAATATTGTGTCGCGCTTGAGAGCGTCAAAGCCCGTCCCGTGAGCGGCCTAGGCCTTGGTGACTTGGTATAAACCCCTCTCTTTTCCATCATGCGTCCATTCATGTTGGCATGCCATTTAAGTTTCATGCATTTTTATGTCCTTTCATGTTGGCCGCATGTTTGAATTGTGTAGGCATTCCAATCTTTGCAAGCCTTCAAGGCCCGGCACAAAGACAAGCCATTCACTCTCACACATTGTTGGGTGCTCATCAAAGATTGCCCCAAGTTCAAGGACCAACACAATGCTCATAGGAAGAAGAGCGGAGAGAAGGAGGAGGCGGCCGAGGCTGATGTGGGAGACGTGCTCAAGAAGCCGGCAAGACAATCTCGAAGTCCGACGTGAAGCGTGATGCGTCTTCTATAGCCTTGGAAGGAACTTTGGAGGATATGATGAGCCAAAAGGAAATGCGAGAGGAGAGGAAGAGCAAATGGAGGGAGGAGCAAATGAAGATATACCTAGATTTTTAAACGAAGAAGCTTGACATGGAGAAGGTCGTGAGGAAGAGGAAGCTTGACATCGAGGAGGTCGCTCAACTCAAGAAGCTCGAGATTGAGGCCACCAATGCCGACACTACAGCCAAGGAGGTGGCGCTAGCGATCATGATCGTCGACAAGAACAATATGTCACGGGAGAGGAAGGCTTGGTTCACGAACCGGCAGAAGAAGATGTTCGCCCGCGACGGCATGATCTAGGTGAGACGACGGCCGCGGTGACGGTCCTTTTTGAAGGTTGGCTAGTATGCCGGCCGCTGGCTTTGTTGCCGGCGAGAAAACTTGTCTTTTTTGAAGGCTGGCTAGTGTGCCAACTACTGGCTGTGTTGCCGGCGTGAAACAGGTCTTTTTGAAGGCTGGCTCCTGTGGCGGCCGCTGGCTTTGTTGCCGGCGAGAAAACTTGTCTCTTTTCTAGGCTGGCTAGTGTGCCGACCGCTGACTGTGTTGCCAGCGTCAGACTGTAAGCCGCCGGCTGTGTTGTCAGCCGGCGTGAACTAGTGTGAACCGCGCCGCGGCTATAAAATCCTTTGTTTCTCACTTTTGCATGCACGCGGACAAGATGCGGCTGAAATGCGGCCGCGCGTTGGGCGCCCGTCCGTCCGCCACATCCACGAATCCGGGCGGACACGGCCTCATTCCCACACCTAAATGGAAGGAATCCGGACAAAGCGAACGTCTATTTGGGGTCGCGCGTTGAAATTGGCCTTATTATATCTGATTTCCAGTATTGAAAATGGGGAGCCTTATTTCGAAAAAAAAAGAAGAAGCTCAGGGCAAAAACAGACGGCCCAGATACCCACGGGCCAACCACAACATCCTTTTCCCCTGCGCCGACGCTGTCTACGTCGCCTCGCCCGTGAAATGTGCGATCCGGCTCTGCTCCGAGAAGCGCACGAGCGAGAACAATCCATGATTTTGGCTTTGCAAAAGCGAACAAAAGGAAGCCGGAAGGAGACAGAACAACGCAGGATTGAACCTCGTTTCCTTTATATCTTCATCCGCAATCTGCATTCATACGTCCTCACTTTTCATCACTTTCTCAGCCGCCGGCACGTTCGATCGAACCAAGCCGAACGAGCCCTTTCCAAAACGACGGAGGGGGGGAAGCGAAGCAGAAGAGGAGGAGGAGGAGGGTGCGACCCGCGAGGTGACGACAAGCCCGGCAGCCCATGATGGGCGGGTGGGGCACGCGGCGGTTCGCTCACCGGCCGGCGAGCGAGCGACACCATCATTCCAGAGTACTCGTCAATCATCACGCGCGCGTCCCACGCTGCGCCCTCCCTGCTAGCCAGCCAACGGCCGCGCGCGCGGGGCAGCCAAGCCAGCCCGCCCCTTCAGCCGAGATGTGCGCGGGACGTCCAAAAACTCGCGGCGGGCGGGCGCACCAGCGATGGCGATGGTGGGTGGGGCCGGACAGCGGCGCCCGCGGGCGCGGCGTGCGCTCCCCTGTCGGCGCGGGCGGGGCCGGCCCGTCGCTGGGTTCTGTTCTGCGATTATACTTCTGCCTCAGCGCGGCGCCGGCGTCGTGGCAGCGCGCGTATGGCGCGCGGTGGGGCACGGACTCCACTACCAGCCCAGCCCACACTAGCGGCAGGCAGCGGGAGCGCGGGCACTGTGCGTGAGCGGTGACTCCTCACTTGCCATCGACGGCACAAGTACTACGCAGCTCGGGGCGCGAGCTGGGCGTGGCCATCATTGGTGAGAACTGAGAAGCGAGCGTTACAGCCGGAGCAAGATGTGCGGTGTCAGCTTCCATCACTCGTGGTACTACATGTAGCTCTTGGGATCGACCTGTCGATCTCACCGTCTTCTCCTGCCATGCATGCATCATGACTCTCCGGCCATGGGTGGATTGAGCTACAAGCTATACGTTGTACCCACGTACGTGTATGTCGTTGGATGGATTCAACCACCTAACTTTAATATACATCACACCTCTGATTTTTAGGGTAAAAAAATCTGACACCCTCGGTTACATCGGATCCTGGTCGAATGCATGGCAATTAATCGTTGCAGCTTGACAATTTTCACTGTAGAACATGGCAAATCCTATGCACAAGCATGCCAATTTTATCTGTTTTCGCATGGCAAATCCGATCGTTAGATTTTTAGTGTTAAATATTTGAAGCCAGATTTTTAACATTTTCCAAAAACTTAAGCACTGTTAGACTGTATTTACATGTGTATATTGTAACGTTGTATACCACCTCATTATATATATATATGTGATAGGCCACCCCTAGAGGGTTGTGCCGGTTCCCCCCAAAGCCTATTGTCTTACATGGTATCACGCTAGGTTACGTCCGCTTCCGCCTAAAAACCCTAAGCCGCCGCCGCCGCCGCCGCCGCCGCCGCCGCCGCGCCCGCTGTCGCCGTCGCCCGACTGCTATGACGTCCGCCGCTGCGACCGACTCCACCGCCACCGGTTTTCTGCCGGCCTCCCTCGCGGCACTTCTCTCGAGGCCGCTGGATGCCGCCTCCCTTCAGGCGCCGATCGGGACACGGAGCGTCGGCTCCCTCTTCGCGCTCCCGCCGGCTGCTACTTCGCCCGGGCAGGCGCTTGTGGCCCACACCGCCGCCGCCCCGTCAACCGCGGCTGTCGCGCCCTCGGCCACTGCGCCGCTGGTGGCGGAGGACGTCGCGCTGGCAGGCTTCGCGGCGTCAACCGCGGCCATCGCGCCCTCTGTCACCGCGCCGGCTGCCCCTCTGACTGTCTCCACGGTGGTCTCACCTCAGCCAGTCTCCTCGATGGGATCGCAGCCGCCGCCGCCGTTTCACTTCGGCCATCTCATCACCATCAAGTTGTCGTCGGACAATTACATCTTCTGGCGCACGCAGGTTCTTCCGCTTCTTGGGAGTCACTATCTGCTTGGCTATGTCGACGGCTCTCTCCCTTGCCCTCCTGCGCTGGTTGACAGCGTGCACGGTCCGGTCTATAATCCGGCTCACCGTGTCTGGACAGGGCAGGATCAGGCGAACCTCTCCTCCATCCAGGGGTCGCTCTCTCCGGCCGTTGCTGGGCTTGTTGTCTTCGCCAAGACGTCCCACGAGGCATGGACTATTCTTGAGCGCTCGTTTGCGGCACAGTCGCAGGCTCGTGTATCTGGGCTCCGTCGCCAACTTGGGGAGTGTCAGAAGCTTGACTCCACCGCCACTGAGTTCTACAACAAAGTCAAGAGTCTCGCCGACACGCTGGCCTCCATTGGACAACCCCTCACCGACTCCGAGTTCAACTCGTTTATTGTCAATGGTCTTGATGAGGAGTATGACGCCCTAGTCGAGATCATCGATGAGAGAGGCAACTCCACGCCCATGCCAGAACACGAGGTCTTTTCACGCCTCCTGCTTACTGAGCAACGAGTCGAGACGCGCCGATCCAGGGGCAACGGCGCCCTCTCGGCAAACGCCGCCACCAAGGGTGGTCGCTCCTCTGCTTCATCCAGGGCTCCTTCGGGGCAGTCACCACCACCCACCTCGGCCTCTCCTCCTACTGCGACGCTACCAGGGGCTGGCGGTCCACGTGTGTGCCAGCTTTGTGGTCGCGATGGGCACTGGGCCTCGAAGTGTCACAAGCGCTTCCAGCGGGGTTTTCTTGGTCTCGGCAATGACGGGAAGATACACGCAACTTTGCTCGTCAGGTCGCCATGGCTGATCGTCCGCCGCCGCAGAAGCCACAGGGACACACTCAGTCCTACTCCATTGATCCCCACTGGTACATGGACTCTGGGGCGACAGAGCACCTGACCAGTGAGATGGGGAAGCTTCACACTCGTGAACCCTACCATGGCTCCGACAAGATCCACACCGCCAATGGAGCAGGTATGCACATCTCTCATATTGGTCAAGCATCACTTCTCACTAGACATGCCAATAGGAGTCTTCAACTTCGCAATGTTCTTCGAGTTCCATCTGTGACACGTAATCTTCTTTCAGTTCCTAAACTCACTCGTGATAATAATGTGCTTTGTGAATTTCATCCTTTTGATCTTTTTATTAAGGATCGGGGCACGAGGGACATTCTTCTTAGTGGGCGGCTCTGCCAAGGTCTCTATCGTCTGGAGCATCCTGGCGTCGCTCGCGTTTTCAGTGGAGTTCGGGTATCTCCGTCACAGTGGCATGCTCGTCTTGGTCACCCGGCCACACCTATTGTCCGGCATGTTTTGCGTCGTCATGAGCTTCCTAGTGTGTCTAGTAATAAAGATGTAGCAGTGTGTGATGCTTGTCAGCAGGGGAAGAGTCATCAACTTCCTTTTTCGGAGTCCAGTCGTGAGGTGAAACATCCTTTAGAACTTGTGTTTTCAGATGTATGGGGTCCTGCTCAGACTTCTGTTAGTGGTCATAATTACTATATCAGTTTTGTTGATGCTTACAGCCGCTTTACCTGGCTTTATCTTATCAAACGTAAATCTGATGTGTTTGACATTTTTGTTCAGTTCCAAAAACATGTTGAACGCCTTCTCAAGCACAAAATTGTTCATGTTCAGTCGGACTGGGGTGGCGAGTATCGCAACCTCAACTCCTTCTTTCAGTCGCTTGGGATCACTCACCGTTTAGCATGTCCACATACACATCAGCAGAATGATTCAGTAGAACGTAAGCATCGTCACATTGTTGAAGCTGGTCTGACTCTTTTGGCCCATGCATCTGTTCCGTTTCGTTTTTGGAGTGATGCTTTCACCACTGCATGTTTTCTCATTAATCGTACTCCCACTCGTGTTTTGAATATGAAGACTCCCATTGAAGTTCTCCTTAATGAACAACCGGACTACACCTTTCTCAAGGTGTTTGGGTGTGCTTGCTGGCCCCATCTCCGTCCATATAACAAGCGTAAGCTCGAGTTTCGTTCCAAGAAGTGTGTTTTTCTTGGTTATAGCTCTCTTCATAAAGGATACAAATGTCTTCATGTGCCCACTAATCGTGTCTACATCTCTCGGGATGTTGTGTTTGATGAGCATGTTTTTCCCTTTGCCAAACTCCCTGTGTCCACTACCGAGCCACCTGTCATGCATTCATCCTCTGTTGCTTCTGACCAATTTGATGATGTTGCATATTCTCCTCTATTGTTGCCTAACCATGGTGCAGGCACTGGTCGTGGGGCTCGTTTGGAGATTCTGGAAGTGCCCTCTTCCTCTTCGTCGCCATCGCCTTCATCCTCGGCACCTTCTGTTGTGCATGAGGAGCACATGGCGCCCCTGCATGGCCTCGGTTTCCGTGCTCATGCACGGCCGATCGACGTCCTGGCCCGGTCGCCTCTGGCTTCTGGGCTGCCTTCGCCATCGTCGCGCCCTGCAACCCCGCCGACTGGGCCGGCCTCCTCGGTCCCCGTCTCGCCCAGGGTGTCGGGGCAGTCATCACCAGGCCTGGCCTCGCCCGCCCCTGCCTCGCCCAGGGTGTCTGGGCCCTTCTCACCAGGGTCGGCCTCGCCTGCTCTCGCCTCGCCAAGGCCGTCTGGGCCGGTGTCACCGGAGCTGGCCTCACCCACTCTCGGTTCGCCCATGGCCTCTGAGCCCATGTCGTCGGGCCAGTCTTCGCCATGTAGCCCGGAGTCGTCTGTCCCGAGCTCGCCTGAGGTGATTCCTGCATCTCCGGCGACCGTCACGTCTCCGTCACCTTCGCCTCCGCCGGCTCCTGCTGCTGCTCTACGTCCACATACGCGCAGTCGGAGTGGCATTTTTCAGCCTAAGCAACGTCACGATGGCACAGTTGCTTGGTTAGCGGCGTGCATGTCTGCTGCTCTCGCAAATCCATCCTCTGAGCCACGCATGTATCAAGCTACTATGCGCATTCCTCATTGGAGAGAGGCCATGGAGCAGGAGTATCAAGCGCTTCTTCGCAATCAGACATGGACTCTTGTTCCTCCACAATCACGGGTAAATGTCATTGATTCCAAATGGGTTTTCAAAGTGAAGAGGCATTCTGATGGGTCCATTGAGCGCTATAAGGCTCGTCTGGTTGCTCGTGGTTTTCGACAGCGTTTTGGACTTGACTATGAAGACACCTTCAGTCCAGTGGTCAAGCCTACTACCATCAGACTTCTTCTCTCTCTGGCTGTTACTCGAGGTTGGTTTCTTCGTCAGCTTGATGTTCAAAATGCTTTTCTTCATGGTGTCTTGGCGGAGGAGGTTTACATGCGCCAGCCTCCGGGTTTCTCTGATCCGGATCGCCCTGATCATCTCTGTCGTCTGTCCAAGGCAATTTATGGTCTGAAGCAGGCTCCTCGTGCTTGGCATGCTCGTCTTGCAATGGCTCTTCGTGCTCATGGTTTTGCATCATCAACTGCTGACTCCTCATTGTTTTTTCTTCAAAGGCCTGAGGTTACTATGTACTTGTTGCTCTATGTAGATGATATCATTTTGGTCAGCTCCTCTCAGTCGGCTGCTACTGCGCTTGTTCGCTCACTTGGTGCTGATTTTGCGGTCAAGGACCTTGGGAAGCTTCATTACTTTCTTGGTGTGGAGGTTACTTCTCGTGCTGCTGGCCTTGTTATGACGCAGAAGAAGTACTCTCTGGATTTGTTGCAGCGAGCTGGGATGCTTAAGTGCAAACCGACGACTACACCCATGTCTACCACTGATAAGCTCAATGCTGTTGATGGTGTGCTTCTTTCTTCTTCTGATGCGACAGAGTACAGGAGTATTGTTGGTGGGCTCCAGTACTTGACGATCACGCGACCAGACATTTCCTATGCTGTTAACCGAGTCTGCCAGTATCTGCAGTCACCCCGTGACACTCATTGGTCTGCTGTTAAGCGGATTTTGCGCTATATTCGTTTCACGGTGGCTCATGGTTTGCATATTCGGCCGTCTGACTCTGGTT
>NC_041382.1:660072048-660100869 GCF_002162155.2 Triticum dicoccoides
GGTATCTCCGAAAGTATCTATTGTTTTATGCGGATCGAGACTGGGATTTGTCACTCCGTGTAAACGGAGAGGTATCTCTGGGCCCACTCGGTAGGACATCATCATATGCGCAATGTGACCAAGGAGTTGATCACGGGATGATGTGTTACGGAACGAGTAAAGTGACTTGCCGGTAACGAGATTGAACAAGGTATTGGTATACCGACGATCGAATCTCGGGCAAGTAAAATACCGCTAGAGAAAGGGAATTGTATACGGGATCGATTGAGTCCTTGACATCGTGGTTCATCCGATGAGATCATCGTGGAACATGTGGGAGCCAACATGGGTATCCAGATCCCGCTGTTGGTTATTGACCGGAGAACGTCTCGGTCATGTCTGCATGTCTCCCGAACCCGTAGGGTCTACACACTTAAGGTTCGATGACGCTAGGGTTATAAAGGAAGCTTGTATGTGGTTACCGAATGTTGTCCGGAGTCCCGGATGAGATCCCGGATGTCACGAGGAGTTCCGGAGGTAAAGATTTATATATAGGAAGTCCTGTTTCGGCCATCGGGACAAGTTTCGGGGTCATCGGTATTGTACCGGGACCACCGGAAGGGTCCCGGGGGCCCACCGGGTGGGGCCACCTGCCCCGGGGGGCCACATGGGCTGTAGGGGGTGCGCCTTGGCCTACATGGGCCAAGGGCACCAGCCCCAAGAGGCCCATGCGCCTAGGGAACCCTAGAGGGAAGAGTCCTCAAGGGGGAAGGCACCTCCGAGGTGCCTTGGGGAGGATGGACTCCTCCCCCCCTCTTGGCCGCCGCACCAGATGCCATCTGGAGGCTGGCCGCCGCCCCTTGGGGTGGGAAACCCTAAAGGGGGCACAGCCCTCCCCTTACCCTATATATATGAGGCCTAGGGGCTGCCCATAACACATGATTTGATCTCTCGTTGGTGCAGCCCTGCCCCTCTCCCTCCTCCTCTTCTCCCATGGTGCTTGGCGAAGCCCTGCGGGATTGCCACGCTCCTCCACCACCACCACGCCGTTGTGCTGCTGCTGGATGGAGTCTTCCTCAACCTCTCCCTCTCTCCTTGCTGGATCAAGGCGTGGGAGACGTCACCGGGCTGTACGTGTGTTGAACGCGGAGGTGCCGTCCGTTCGGCACTTGATCATCGGTGATCTGAATCACGACGAGTACGACTCCATCAACCCCGTTCACTTGAACGCTTCCGCTTAGCGATCTACAAGGGTATGTAGATGCACTCCCCTTTCTACTCGTTGCTGGTCTCTCCATAGATAGATCTTGGTGTTACGTAGGAATTTTTTTGAATTTCTGCTACGTTCCCCAACAGTGGCGTCATGAGCTAGGTCTATTGCGTAGATTCTTTGCACGAGTAGAACACAAAGTAGTTGTGGGCGTTGATGTTGTTCAATATGCTTACCGTTACTAGTCCAATCTTGTTTCGACGGTATTGTGGGATGAAGCGGCCCGGACCGACCTTACACGTACTCTTACGTGAGACAGGTTCCACCGATTGACATGCACTTGGTGCATAAGGTGGCTAGCGGGTGCCAGTCTCTCCCACTTTAGTCGGAACGGATTCGATGAAAAGGGTCCTTATGAAGGGTAAATAGCAATTGGCATATCACGTTGTGGTATTGCGTAGGTAAGAAACGTTCTTGCTAGAAACCCATAGCAGCCACGTAAAACATGCAAACAACAATTAGAGGACGTCTAACTTGTTTTTGCAGGGTATGCTTTGTGATGTGATATGGCCAGAAGAATGTGATGAATGATATGTGATGTATGAGATTGATCATGTTCTTGTAATAGGATTCACGACTTGCATGTCGATGAGTATGACAACCGGCAGGAGCCATAGGAGTTGTCTTTATTTATTGTATGACCTGCGTGTCATTGAAGAACGCCATGTAAACTACTTTACTTTATTGCTAAACGCGTTAGTCATAGAAGTAGAAGTAGTCGTTGGCGTGACAACTTCATGAAGACACGATGATGGAGATCATGATGATGGAGATCATGGTGTCATGCCGGTGACAAGATGATCATGGAGCCCCGAAGATGAAGATCAAAGGAGCTATATGATATTGGCCATATCATGTCACTACTCTATTTGATTGCATGTGATGTTTATCATGTTTATGCATCTTGTTTACTTAGGACAACGGTAGTAAATAAGATGATCCCTTACAAAATTTCAAGAAGTGTTCTCCCCTAACTGTGCACCGTTGCTACAGTTCGTCGCTTCTAAGCACCACGTGATGATCGGGTGTGATGGATTCTTACGTTCACATACAACGGGTGTAAGACAGTTTTACACAGCGAAAACACTTAGGGTTAACTTGACGAGCCTAGCATGTGCAGACATGGCCTCGGAACACGGAGACCGAAAGGTCGAGCATGAGTCGTATAGTAGATACGATCAACATGAAGATGTTCACCGATGATGACTAGTCCGTCTCACGTGATGATCGGACACGGCCTAGTTGACTCGGATCATGTGATCACTTAGATGACCAGAGGGATGTCTATCTAAGTGGGAGTTCATAAGATGAACTTAATTATCCTGAACATAGTCAAAAGACCTTTTGCAAATTATGTCGTAGCTCGCGCTTTAGTTCTACTGTTTTAGATAT
Organism: Triticum dicoccoides; assembly: GCF_002162155.2. Taxonomy (NCBI): domain Eukaryota; kingdom Viridiplantae; phylum Streptophyta; class Magnoliopsida; order Poales; family Poaceae; genus Triticum; species Triticum dicoccoides. The sequence continues at coordinate 660,074,690 of NC_041382.1, forward strand.
GTTCCTAGAGAAAATATAGTTGAAAGTTGACAGTAGCGATTATGCGGACACTAGAACGCTTATGTCCTTAATGCACTGCTCAGTGTGCTGAACCCCAAACGTCGTTTGTGGATGTTTCGAACATCAAACATACACGTTTTGATAACTACGTGATAGTTCAGTTAAATGGTTTAAATAGAGGCACCAAAGACGTTTTCAAAACGTCGCGGAACATATGAGATGTTTCGAGGGCTGAAATTGGGATTTCAGGCTCGTGCCCACGTCAAGAGGTATAAGACCTCCAACAATTTTCTTAGCCTACAAACTAAGGGAGAAAAGCTCAATCGTTGAGCTTGTGCTCAGATTGTCTGAGTGCAACAATCACTTGAATCAAGTGGGAGTTGATCTTCCAAATGAGATAGTGATGTTTCTCCAAAGTCATTGCCGCCAAGCTGCTAGAGCTTCGTGATGAACTATAACATATCAGGGATAGATATGATGATCCTTGAGGTATTCGCGATGTTTGACACCGCGAAAGTAGAAATCAAGAAGGAGCATCAATTGTTGATGGTTGGTGAAACCACTAGTTTCAAGAAGGGCAAGGGCAAGAAGGGATACTTCATGAAACGGCAAATCGGCTGCTGCACTAGTGAAGAAACCCAAGGTTGAACCCAAACCCGAGACTAAGTGCTTCTGTAATAAGGGGAACAGCTACTGGAGCAGCATTACCCTAGATACTTGGTAGATGAGAAGGCTGGCAAGGTCGATAGAAGTATATTGGATATACATTATGTTAATGTGTACTTTACTAGTACTCCTAGTAGCACCAGGGTATTAAGATACCGGTTCAGCTGCTAAGTGTTAGTAACTCGAAATAAAAAGCTACGAAATAAAGGAGACTAGCTAAAGGTGAGCTGACGATATGTGTTGGAAGTGTTTCCAAGGTTGATGTGATCAAGCATCGCACGCTCCCTCTACCACCGAGATTGGTGTTTGCGTTGAGCATAGACATGATTGGATTATGTCTATCGCAATACGGTTATTCATTTAAGGAGAATAATGGTTACTCTATTTATTTGAATAATACCTTCGATGGTCTTGCACCTAAATAAATGGTTTATTGAATCTCGATCGTAGTGATACACATTTTCATGCCAAAAGATATAAGATAGTAATGATAGTACCACTTACTTGTGGCACTGCCATGTAAGTCATAATGGTATAAAACGCATGAAGAAGCTCCATGTTGATGGATCTTTGGACTCACTCGTTTTTGAAAAGTTTGAGACATGCGAACCATGTCTATTGGTGTATATGCATGAAGAAATTCCATGCAAATGGATCGTTCGGACTCACTTGATTTTGAATCACTTGAGATATGCAAATCATACCACATGGGCAAGATGACTGAAAAGCCTCATTTTCAGTAAGATGGAACAAGATAGCAACTTGTTGGAAGTAACACATTTTGATGTGTGCAGTCGAATGAGTGCTGAGGCATGCAGTGAATATCATTATGTTCTTACTTCACAGATGATTCGAGTAAATGTTGAGTATATTTACTTGATGAAACACAAGTCTGAATTATTGAATGGTTCAAGTAATTTCAGAGTGAAGTAGCAGATCATTGTGACAAGAGGATAAAATGTCTATGATATGATCATAGAGATGAATATCTGAGTTACGAGTTTTGGCACACAATTAAGACATTGTGGAAATTGTTTCGCAATTAATACCGCCTGGAACACCATAATGTGATGGTGTGTCCGAACATCATAGTTGCACCCTATTGGATATGGTGCGTACCATGATGTCTCTTATCGAATTACCAATATCGTTCATGGGTTAGGCATTAGAGACAACCACATTCACTTTAAATAGGGCACCACATAATTCCGATGAGATGACACCGTATGAATTATGGTTTAGAGAAACCTAAGTTGTCGTTTCTTAAAAGTTTGGGGCTGCGACGCTTATATGAAAAAGTTTCAGGTTGATAAGCTCGAACCCAAAGCGGATAAAATGCATCTTCATAGGAAACCCAAAACAGTTGGGTATACCTCCTAATTCAGATCCGAAAGCAATATGGATTGTTTCTAGAATCGGGTCCTTTCTCGAGGAAAAGTTTCTCTCGAAAGAATTGAGTGGGAGGATGGTGGAGACTTGATGAGGTTATTGAACCGTCTCTTCAACTAGTGTGTGACAGGGCACAGGGAGTTGTTCCTGTGGCACCTACACCAATTGAACTGGAAGCTTATGATATTGATCATGAAACTTCGGATCAAGTCACTCCCAAACCTCGTAGGATGACAAGGATGCGTACTACTTCAGAGTGGTACGTAATCCTGTCTTGAAGGTCATGTTGCTAGACAACAATGAACCTACGAGCTATGGAGAAGCGATGGTGGGCCCGGATTCCGATAAATGGCTTGAGGCCATAAAATTCGAGAGAGGATCCATGTATGAAAACAAAGTGTAGACTTTGGCAGAACGGCTCGATGGTCGTAAGGCTAATGAGTACAGATGGATTTCAAAAGGAAGACGGACAATGATGGTAAATGTCACCATTAAGAAAGCTCGACTTGTCGTTAAGATGTTTTCCGACAAGTTCAAGGAGTTGACTACGATGAGATTTTCTCACTCGTAGCGATGCTAAGAGTCTGTTGGAATTATATTAGCGATTACTGCATTATTTATGAAATCTTGCAGATAGGATGTCAAAACATTGTTTCCTCGACGATTTTAATGAGGAAAGGTTGTATGTGATACAACCGGAAGGTTTTGTCAATCCCGAAAGATGCTAATAAGTATGCAAAGCTCCAGCAATCCTTCTAAGGACTGGAGTGAGCATCTCGGAGTTGGAATGTATGCTTTGATGATGATCAAAATTTTTTTTTTGGGTTTGTACAAAGTTTATGAGAAACTTGTATTTCCAAAGAAGTGAGTGGGAGCACTACAGAATTTCTGATGAGTATATGTTGTTGACATATTGTTGATCAGAAATGACGTAGAATTTCTGGAAAGCATATAGGGTTATTTTGAAAGTGTTTTTCAATGGAAAGCCTGGATTAAGCTACTTGAACATTGAGCATCAAGATCTATAAGGATAGATCAAAATGCTTAATAATACTTTCAAATGAGCACATACCTTGACATGATCTTGAAGGTGTTCAAGATGGACCAGTCAAAGAAGGAGTTCTTGCCTGAGTTGTAAGGTACGAAGTTAAGACTTAAAGCTCGACCACGGCAGAATAGAGAGAAAGGACGAAGGTCGTCCCCTATGCTTAAGACGTAGGCTCTTCAGTATGCTATGCTATGTACCGCACCTGAAGTGTGCCTTGCCATGAGTCAGTCAAGGGGTACAAGAGTGATCCAAGAATGGCTCACAGGACAGCGGTCAAAGTTATCCTTAGTAACTAGTGGACTAAGGAATTTTCTCGATTATGGAGGTGGTAAAAGAGTTCGTCGTAAAGGTTACGTCGATGCAAGCTTAACACCTATCCGGATAGCTCTGAGTAGAGATACCGGATACGTACAATGGGGCAACAATTTAGACTAGCTCCAAGTAGAACAGTTGTTTGGAATAGCTCCAAATAGAGCGTGGTAGCTGCATCTAGGAGATGACATAGAGATTTGTAAAGCACACACGGATCTGAAAGGTTCAGACCTGTTGACTAAAACCTCTCTCACAAGCAACATGATCAAACATAAAACTCATTGAGTGTTAATCACATAGTGATGTGAACTAGACTACTGACTCTAGTAAACTCTTGGGTATTAGTCACATGGCGATGTGACCTGTGAGTGTTAATCACATGGCGATGTGAACTAGATTATTGACTCTAGTGCAAGTGGGAGACTGTTGGAAATATGCCCTAGAGGCAATAATAAAAGTATTATTATTATATTTCCTTGTTCATGACAATTGTCTTTTATTCATGCTATAACTGTATTATCCGGAAATCATAATACACGTGTGAATACATAGACCACAATATGTCCCTAGTGAGCCTCTAGTTGACTAGCTCGTTGTGATCAACAGATAGTCATGGTTTCCTGGCTATGGACATTGGATGTCGTTGATAACGGGATCACATCATTGGGAGAATGATGTGATGGACAAGACCCAATCCTAAGACTAGCACAAAATATCGTGTAGTTCATTTGCTAGAGCTTTGCCAATGTCAAGTATCTCTTCCTTTGACCATGAGATCGTGTAACTCCTGGATACCGTAGGAGTGCTTTGGGTGTATCAAACGTCACAACGTAACTGGGTGACTATAAAGGTGCACTACAGGTATCTCCGAAAGTATCTATTGTTTTATGCGGATCGAGACTGGGATTTGTCACTCCGTGTAAACGGAGAGGTATCTCTGGGCCCACTCGGTAGGACATCATCATATGCGCAATGTGACCAAGGAGTTGATCACGGGATGATGTGTTACGGAACGAGTAAAGTGACTTGCCGGTAACGAGATTGAACAAGGTATTGGTATACCGACGATCGAATCTCGGGCAAGTAAAATACCGCTAGACAAAGGGAATTGTATACGGGATCGATTGAGTCCTTGACATCGTGGTTCATCCGATGAGATCTTCGTGGAACATGTGGGAGCCAACATGGGTATCCAGATCCCGCTGTTGGTTATTGACCGGAGAACGTCTCGGTCATGTCTGCATGTCTCCCGAACCCGTAGGGTCTACACACTTAAGGTTCGATGACGCTAGGGTTATAAAGGAAGCTTGTATGTGGTTACCGAATGTTGTTCGGAGTCCCGGATGAGATCTCGGACGTCACGAGGAGTTCCGGAATGGTCCGGAGGTAAAGATTTATATATAGGAAGTCCTGTTTCGGCCATCGGGACAAGTTTCGGGGTCATCGGTATTGTACCGGGACCACCGGAAGGGTCCCGGGGGCCCACCGGGTGGGGCCACCTGCCCCGGGGGGCCACATGGGCTGTAGGGGGTGCGCCTTGGCCTACATGGGCCAAGGGCACCAGCCCCAAGAGGCCCATGCGCCTAGGGAACCCTAGAGGGAAGAGTCCTCAAGGGGGAAGGCACCTCCGAGGTGCCTTGGGGAGGATGGACTCCTCCCCCCCTCTTGGCCGCCGCACCAGATGCCATCTGGAGGCTGGCCGCCGCCCCTTGGGGTGGGAAACCCTAAAGGGGGCACAGCCCTCCCCTTCCCCTATATATACGAGGCCTAGGGGCTGCCCATAACACATGATTTGATCTCTCGTTGGTGCAGCCCTGCCCCTCTCCCTCCTCCTCTTCTCCCATGGTGCTTGGCGAAGCCCTGCGGGATTGCCACGCTCCTCCACCACCACCACGCCGTTGTGCTGCTGCTGGATGGAGTCTTCCTCAACCTCTCCCTCTCTCCTTGCTGGATCAAGGCGTGGGAGACGTCACCGGGCTGTACGTGTGTTGAACGCGGAGGTGCCGTCCGTTCGGCACTTGATCATCGATGATCTGAATCACGACGAGTACGACTCCATCAACCCCGTTCACTTGAACGCTTCCGCTTAGCGATCTACAAGGGTATGTAGATGCACTCCCCTTTCTACTCGTTGCTGGTCTCTCCATAGATAGATCTTGGTGTTACGTAGGAAATTTTTTGAATTTCTGCTACGTTCCCCAACAGTGATAACATCGGTGCTACATACCTTTCTGCAAATCCGGTATTCCATGCCCGAACGAAACACATTGAAGTTGACTATCACTTTGTGCGTGAACGTGTCTCTCAGAAGCAACTACAGATCAAGTTTATTTCTTCCAAGGATCAACTTGCTGACATCTTCACCAAGCCATTACCTTTGCCACAGTTTGAGACTTGCAGGCGCAATCTTACCCTTCTAGATTCATTAAAAAGTGGCTAAGATTGAGGGAGGGTGTTAGACTGTATTTACATGTGTATATTGTAACGTTGTATACCACCTCATTATATATATATGTGATAGGCCACCCCTAGAGGGTTGTGCCGGTTCCCCCCAAAGCCTATTGTCTTACAAGCACATAAGATATTAGGGGAGGAAAAACTGTTACGACACACAATGGTGTCACCGTTTATATCCTCAAACAAATTTGTCATTTTCCGATAATGATGCTTCAATCTTGCTCGTGCATGTGGTACGGTGAAAGTTGGTATTTACACACATATGTATATTGTCTTCTTGCCTTGCAGAACATCCAAGATTTCTTTGATACAAAGGAACTCATGTTTTAAAAAAAAATCAAACTGTTTGAAGTTTCCTGATCGTTTGACGTGATTTGATCATTAGGAATTATTTGTAATGATTTATTTGCATATTGTTTGAGAGGAAACTTCCATATACTCAAATCTCTAGTTACATGTATTTTGGTTTTCATGTATTGTGTCAATTACTCTTTAAGGACAATAGTGTAGTTTTCAAATCCTATAGGATTATAAAAACACTTGAGCTTTCTGTTTTGGAAATCCTACGTACCAAAAAGAGTTGAGCCAGTTGCCAAGAAAATTATCCAAGGACATAGCCGGCAGTTTTGTACTATGATTTGTGTGATTTTACATCTGGTAGTTGCACATGCTAGAAGATATTGTTGTGCATGTAGTAGGCAACATTACTTCCATACAACAACCACAATGTGGTTGTTACATATGCATAGATCATCATTGATTATAAAGCATATACTTAACTCCTTGTAACTTTCAATTCAAAGAACACAACGTTCACATCATCTCATAAACTTGTTTTAGCTTTCCACCTACTCCTTATTTTATGAAACAGAGGCATCCCTCTCCAATTTCCATTAAGAGAAACCTCACGGTTTGATACATGGCCCTAAAACTAGAACAAGCCACCAAAAAAGTCAATGCATAATCCTCCATCCTAAGAAGCAAAGCGGCTAAATAGGCATCAAACCACCAGACTCCAACTTATATTACAGACCAAATGCAATATCATCAATAAAATGAACAAAAGGAACAACAATTCTGGAGAGTGAAACTAAAACACGGCTAGATGGACGAAGCAGTAAAATGAGAATTGATGCATCTAGGAACAATACCGACACATGATATGTGGTCCTACCAGAGATGTTGCCGGTTGAGAAAGTTCAGCCACTAATCCGCAGTACCCCGTGACGCCACCCATGTGATGCACGACAGACTTCACTTGCCACGTGCTCTATGATTTTTGCTCTCTGCATCAACACCCTTTGACTTCCCTTCCTCTTGTGCAAAATTTCCCAATTTGTTATTCAATGACATATCAACCTCATAAGCACAATTCGATCATTTATTAGCTTTCTTTCAAAAGAAACATTATTTCTGCATCTCTAAATTGTCGAAAAGATAGCAATGACACCAACCTTTTACTTTCCTTCTGAAAACTTATTATCCAACTACTAAAGGACATGATTAGGAATAGAATTCAGATTAAAAGTACATTTAAGCAAACCCCAGATTAGCTTAGCAACTCATATGAAGAAAAAAAATGTTCAATGCTCTAATATTGGCCACAAAACACACAATTTTGGGGACCTATCCAACCTCTTTGGAACGAATTATCTCTAGTTAATATGCTATTTTTACCGTCAACCAAAGAAAAACTTTATTTTTTGGTGGAATTTTACTTTTCCATGATTTCTGTGTGGAAAAATACAATCATACATAGCAAGATATATATAAAGCAATTTGACGGTAAAAAGAGCATCATCAGTTAACATCAACTTAATATAATCCTTACTATGAGACATCGTAATTTCCTCACACCACATTTTGAGGCTATACCAAAGAGATAGAGTATCTCCCAGAGATTTCTTCTAATATAAACCCCTCTTATCCATTTTGGAAGGCATCAGCCATAGTGCTATTATGATCAAAACTTAAATTTTGCACTCTAGCATATGAAATTCTAAGAGGTTTGTCATCAACCCACCAATGTTCCCAAAATCTACTATCTGGACATCGCCCACCATTTTTTGCATTCTTGATAAATATGTGTTTGACTTCTATGATACTGGACCAGAAATGCCAGTCACTAGTATCATATTTAGTATCGAAGAGGCAACCATTATGAATAATTTTGTTCAGGAGGATCATTTGTCAGAGCTTACTTTTAGTTTCTAATTTCAACAACCAATTAGCCAACAAAGATTTGTTCATGATCTCAAGGTTTAATATCACCAAACCCCCTTGATCATTAGGTCTACACCAAGTATTCCAGTTCACCAGGGGGATTTTTCTTGTTGTTATCACCTTGACAAACAAGCCAGGTCATGAATAAACTGACTCTCTTCTTCACCTCAATTTGGATGAGATAGAAAGACATCATTTATAAAGGAAGATTGCTTAGACAATATTGCACCAAACTCAGCCTGCCTGCAATGTTAAGCATTTTCCATGCCAACATCGACATCTATTTTATATCTTATCCACCACACAGTTTAGTGTACGTTCCTAATTCTAACACTGGAAACATGAATTCCTAGGTACTTCAAAGGTAAAACTCCCAATTTTCAAGTATAATTTCCCTGGTATAAATCAGTTTTATCCACATTATCCCCAAACAGGCATAACTCACTCTTGTGAAAATTAATAGTAAGCCCATACATCATCTGTTCAAAAGCACAAAGAATGAATTTTATTTTGCATTTTCAGCATCATCTTGTAGCGATAAAATTTTACCATTAGCATATTTAAGCATATTAACTCCATGGTCTAGAGCCCCATTAAGCAAACCTTTAACTACTCCATTTTGTCTAGCATTTCCATAAAAATGGCAAGAACATCAAAAGCTAAATCGAAGAGAAATAGGGAAAGAGAATCCCCTTGTCTGAGTTCTATACAAGTTGTGAACTTTGGCCCTATCTCATATTCACTTTGTTTCCCGCATGCCCCCCTCCCATTGTAAACAAAATCTAGTCACACAATTTATTAGGGAACCCCTTTACTTTTAACAGTAGGTGTACAAAGGGTCATTCAATTTTGCCATATGCTTTTTCAAATCAACCTTAACAAAAGGGCACTATTTTTTAATGATAAATAGTGTTTAAGGCTTCATGCAAAATCACAACACCTTCCATTATGTATCCACCTTTGACAAAGACAGTTTGAGTGTGTGAAGTAATAGGGTTTACCAACAAGCTTGACCTTTCGTAAGAACTTCAGTAATTATTTTGAAACTCACATTCAGAAAACATATATGTCTAATCTTTTGGATTTGTTTTGCATCTTTGATTTTAGGAACCAAAGTCATAATGTCATAACTCAATTTAGTAGTATCCAACACACCCTTATGGATATCATCAAATAAATCCTTGAGATTTCATTTAGCCAGCGCCCAAAAATACTAGAAAAAAATCAGTAGGTAAACCATCATGTCCCGGACAAAGTTTTCAAGTTTTCCATGGAAAGAGGTTAAACAAGCAGCTCAACATCTTCTCTAGTAATTTTAGGAATATCCCAATCCGCTAAATTTATATTAGCTCCATCACCATGTCCAAAATATTTTTTATAAAGTTCAGTAATGTATTTCATAAGTGGGATGACCTGACCAAAGAGGGAGAGCACGTTTCCCTTCTTAAATATAAAGAATTGCAATAACCAGTCCTCGAACACGTACTGGTGGGTGGGGGGGGGGGGCATGACCACAACTTCACTCACACAAGCATTGCAACTTAAGCGAGGCCCAATCGTTGAACTCCACAACTTCAGCTCAAGTTTGTTCATATCGAATATAGGTAAATTTGATTCGGAAGAGTGGGCAAGCCTAAGGAAACCAACATAAAATTAGACTCTCCTGATACCATCTTCCACTTATTCTAAATGAAAAGTTAAAGATTATAAAAACCTAAATTTTGAATTGAAGAAGTCATGATGAGCAACACATGGTCTTACTTTGACAAGTGGTGGGAAATTAGGGTCCTCATGATGCTGGTGTGGAAAACCTATCAACATTTTATCTCGCCTACTCGCTAACGTGGTAACTTTGATGATGGGTTGTTTTGTGGGATATTTGTAGTTGTTTATTTGTTTTGAATACAAAAGATATCTCGGCGCACATATATTCAGACCGTTGATTTTGGCTATGTGCATCATAGCTATGCAGAGGCCCGGTGTTGTTCATCACGTTTCGTATCCCACTGCGCATGATGCTACATTTTGAGTTTATAAAAATGTCATCTTATAAAAAAGATAGGCACATTTTTTTGAAAAGGAGGTTAAAACCCCCGGCCTCTACATCAATGCGATGCATACAACCATTTTTATTAATTATTCAGGAGAGTACAAAACGAAGGCAATCATAGCCGAACCATCACAAGATATGAAATTAACACCTACGAACTAAGTCGACTTCTTCCGTAGCAACGCCTTCAAGAAGGTATACCCTCGTCGTTGCTGAGCCCGACCAATAATGGTCAGGACAAGAATTTTCACCCCGGACATGAAGCGGTGTTCCAATCAGCATCTTGATAATAGATCATTATATAGTCGCCTTCGTCAGTACTCCACGCCCACCTTCACGGTCGTCGAGTGGGCGCCCATGTCTCGGTGCGGAACTGGCTGCTGCTACTCCACAGCGGCGCCAGTCACACTGCAGCATGCTTCATACCGTCGGAGCTGCTGCTCCGGAGCTAGAAGTCGACGGGGAACCACCACTGCGCCCCTTGCTCACCAGCGTAGGACTCCGTCGCTCGCGCCTCGAGCATCCTTGTGCGATGGCTGCCACCCTCGCACCGGACGAAAATCCTCTTTCAGCCGGCATCGAGTGCCGCACACGACCACCGCTGCTATGCCTGCAAATATGCTGGCGCACTTGAATATGCACTGTTGTGCCACCTGATCTCCTTATCGCGGTTATCGAGGGCCGCCACCCCCACCGCAATGACCAACGGAGGCCACCGCCCCCGCCGCCATGACTACCCATGCATCCATTGCCGGCGATGTTGTGCGTGTCGTCGTCTCGGCGAACGCTGGCACCATCATCTTCACCTCTCTCGCACACCGAGACGCCGACACCGACATATTGGCGCACGACAACGAAGCAGCATCGTGCAAATCTGCCTCGTCCATGGTCGCCTCTGGTACTGCGATCATAGACGCCCGTGCATTGTTCCATGGCCACCTCACTCGAGGCTGACCCATCCTTCACCATAGTTGTGCCGTTGTCCGCAGCACCGGCGTAGTCGCATGCCGGCGCTAGCTTCACATCTGACTCGAAGGCCGCATCCAGATCATCGGCGTTGCAGTTTCTCGTTGTGACCTCCGCGGCCACGTACGAGAAAGTGCTGAGACGTGCGGCATTAGGATCTCCGTGGTTGCACACACACTCCTGGCAGCGCTCACCACTGCAGTTACGGGCAGCCGCGCCGATGCCACCGGCCGCCGCTGGCTGCATGAGCGAGTACGGGTGTGAGAAGGAGGAGGCGCCTTGGCCAGCGCCGCGGCCAGGACCGACGAGGGACGTCTCACCCTGTGCCGGCGCATGGATGCGCATGACGACGTCGTGGCCACGACTGCGCCCTCTGCTCTCATGCCACCCTCCGAGCACCACCTGCCGCCTCCAGCCATCTCCCTCCGCCCCGGACATAGCCATCCCCGAGATCCAGCCTCTTGGAGGCCGCCGACGGACTGTGGTGGCTGGGGATGTGCGCGAGATCTCCGAACCGTTTTTTTCGGATCGGGAGGTTCTTTCTTGCCCATCCTCTCTAGCCGTGAAGGTGAAGATAGTCAAGCTTGGTGCTGACAGGTCGAGGTTCAGCTTAATAGTGAAGATGAAGAAAACGACCAAGCTTCCTTCTAGTCCTACGCCATGGCAGGGTATTCTTCCTTGGTCTCTTGGTCGTCCGCATATATATTGCCATGCATTTTGTTTTGAAGCAATATTCTGCAACACTTCATTCAAGTGTTCCGCATGGAAGGCCATTATTTGAACCGTACACGAGCACGCCTTAAAAGCTAAAACTCTTGACAAATTTTGTAGCCGGTGTCGACGACAACATGACTTGGGTAGCTCGGTCGGTGCGGCGTTGAAACGAATTACGCTGTAGACTGAAAACAAAGGGGCAGGTGCACTGTCGCGTAATAGAACGGAAAAGAAAGGAAAAAAAGGTTGCACCAAACAGTGACGCCCAGGGAATTTAGAAGGCCGTGTCGCCGGCACGTGCGAGTGCGAGGCCCCCACCAAACCGCCATTCCCAGCTGGGCTTCCTCCCTTGGTGCCTGCCTTCCCTTACAATGGTCGATGGAATCCCGCCCGGTTGACCGACCGGCCGACTCCTCGCGGCCTCCGATCGAGCAAGAACACCTCTCCACCCCCTTCCTCCCCCTCCTTCCTCACAGTACGTCGCACATCCATCCATCTGCTCCAAATCCAATCCCCTCACCGAGCTTCTGGCAGCTGGAGTAGCTGTGAGAGGCATACGGAAATATTAAAAAAGAAGGGGGAGGGAATCCACTACTGGCCTAGCTATTTGAGCAAAACGTATGTGGGAAGAGCGGACATAGGAGGGACAATTCCACTCACTGCCCAACCACAGCGCCTTCCTCCTCTCTCTCCCCTCCATCCGCTCAAGAAATCTACCAGAAGCAGCTCAGCAAGCCGCAGGAGCTCCTCTTCGTCTTCCGGCCGTCGTCCTCCTCCTGGTATTCAGATTTCTGGGGAAAGAATTGTTTGGGAGGTAGCCTGGCGATTGGAGCCTCCGCATGGATGCAGCCCACTGGCCCCAGGTAAATCTCCTTGTGAGAATTTGGCTTCTCTTCTCCTTGATCTCGCCGCGGCCTGTTCATCCTCCTCTCTGTGACATGGTTCTTGGTGTGCGCGCGCTTTCTCTGATGGGAGCATGATCTCCCTCTGTGTGGATGTCCTCTTGGGTCGTGTTCTTCCTTTATATGTTATGCTTTGTGTAGATCTATGCATCTGCAACACAATCAGCACCCCTCTCCCTTCTCCATAGGCTTTAAGGTGAAGGTGAAGGTGAGCCCCCGGCCTGCGGCTTTAATCCTCTCTCTGCTGCCCTCCTTCCCTTTTGATCCATGAAAGCACGCACCATCACCTTTCTTTTCCCCTCTTTCTAATCCCCCTTTCCTCACCATCATCCTTTTTATCCCCTCCTCACCTCACCTCCCCCTTCCTTTCTCATAGCTTTTCTTCTCTCTCCTTGTTGCCTCGCATCAAAAGAGGAGAGCAGCAGCCATGTCCTGGTGATGTGTGGCAGTACCACAACCCTACAACAGCACAAGCAAAGTTGTGTTTTTTGTGTGTGGTGGTGTGTTTCTCTTTCATCCTTTCTTCTTCCCCGGCCCTTATCACCTTTTCCTTTGCCTTTCTCTGCTAGCTGCCTCTAATCTCCCTTTGTATCCTTTTGCTTGGTTCTTAGTTGCACCGTAGAGATTCTTGACGCCCCCACCCCCCACAGCCTCCCCCCTGACCTCTGCATGCTCGCTCACCACATGTTATCTTTCTTCACTTTGTTCTTGCTTGCTCTAGGTGTTAGCTAGCTTGGCATGTAGTGGGCTTGTGTTGATCATCGTTTGTTCTCAACTTCTGACTGATCAAGTGCTGCACTATGTGTGTGTCTGTGTCCTCAGGGGCTAGGGCTGGTGAAGCCAATGGAGGAGATGCTGATGGGAGCACCAAGCTCGAACCAGCAGGTGCAAGGCTCAAATCCGAATCCACCGGCGCAGGCCCCGTCGTCGGCGCCTGGGGCTGGAGGCCCCATGAGGGGCGGGACGCCGGCCATGGCAGTGGCAGCCTCCGGGGTTGGAGCGGGTAGCACGGAGCGGCGGCCGCGGCCGCAGAAGGAGAAGGCGATCAACTGTCCCCGGTGCAACTCCACCAACACCAAGTTCTGCTACTACAACAACTACAGCCTCCAGCAGCCGCGCTACTTCTGCAAGACGTGCCGCCGGTACTGGACGGAAGGCGGGTCGCTGCGCAACGTCCCCGTCGGCGGCGGCTCCCGCAAGAACAAGCGCTCTTCGTCGTCGTCCGCGTCAGCGAGCGCCTCAGCGGCTGCCTCGGCGACTGCGTCCGTCGCGAACTCGTCCATGCTCGGGGCGGCGCCGAACAAGAACCCGAAGCTGGCGCACGAGGGCGCAGCGCACGACCTGAACCTCGCGTTCCCGCACCACCAAGGCGGGATGCAGGCGCAGGCGGACTACATGGCGTTCCCGAGCCTGGAGAGCAGCAGCATGTGCAACCCGGGCGGCGGCGGAATGGCGGCCAATGGCGCCCGTGCCGGTGGCGCGCTCTCCGCGATGGAGCTGCTCCGGAGCACCGGCTGCTATATGCCGCTGCAGATGCCGATGCAGATGCCCGGGGAGTACGGCGCCGCGGGGTTCTCGCTCGGGGAGTTCCGCGCGCCGGCGCCACCGCAGTCGCAGAGCTTGCTAGGCTTCTCGCTGGACGCGCACGGTTCGGTGGGCGGGGCTTCCATGGCGGGGTACGGCTCCGGTGCCGGGATGCAAGGGATGCAGGACAGGTCGGGCAGGTTGCTGTTCGCGTTCGAGGACTTGAAGCCGACGGCAAACTCTGGCGCCGGTGGCGGTGAGAGCGGTGGTGGTTCTGGCGCAGGCGTGGATGGCGGCGACCATCAGTTCGAGCAAGGCAACAAGGAGCAACAAGGCAACGGCACCCCCGTTGGGCAGCCCGACACGCCGGGGTTCTGGAACGGCATGATCGGCGGCGGCGGCACCTGGTAACGTGGACGGCGGCGCCCATGCATGCATAGTTCATCGTCGGCTGTGCGTGCATGCATGCGCTTCCAAGTTGCAGCTGGAGATAGGGCACAAAGGTTTAATAAGATGGTGGATATGGTGTTTGATATCTTTCTTTCTTTCTTTCTTTCTTTCTGGTGTTCTTGTTCTTCTTCTTCTTCCTTGGAATTGTGCTCTAGCCGTTCATTTGTGTTTGGTGATCGATTTGGGGGCTAGCTAGCTCTAACACATCAGACTATCAGAGTACAGAGCATTTTAATCTCTGTTGATCGGTGCCATGGATGCTACCATATGCTAGCCCATGTGAAGCTTATTTTTAGGCTGGCTTGGAGTTAGCTAGCTAGGCCTCGGTACATACCACCTACTCCCTCCGTCCGCGAATAAGTGTACTTCTAGTTTTTGTCCTAGGTCAAAGTTTTAAAACTTTGACCAACTTTATAGGGAAAAGTACTAGCATTTATAACACTAAATTAATATCACTAGATCTATTTTGAAATGTATTTTCATAACATACCAATTTGATGTCATATATGTTATTATGCTTTTGTATACAATTGGTCAAAATTTCAAAACTTTAACTTAAGACAAAAACTAGAAGTACACTTATTCACGGAGGGAGGGAGTATCCAGTACGTACATGGCGCATGTGGTGGTGCGGTTTCTCTGGTTTGCAGGGCCAACTTTAGGAGACCTGTAGGAGAGGGGAGAGGACCGAGCTACAGTGTGTTTGGTGGTAACAACAATGCACTGCATGCATGCACGGTGTTCCAGCTTTGTGTGTAGATGCAGATCGTTTGGGGACCGATGGCTTCCAAGTTTGTAGTGGTAGCATGTAACTTTGTACTTATATTATTTGTTACTTATGTTACATACAATGAGTACAAGTACCATCATCTTGGTTTTCATATACAATTACAAATTCCTCTTCATTATTGTGCTTGTTGGTTTATGCATATATAGGCTCATCCAAAGTTGATCAGAAGAGGTATTTAGAGCATGTAATAAAATGTGTCCTTTAGTGTCATTTCCAGTTGAACTGATTATATTGGTGTACATCTTGCTGCCTGATTTTTATAAGCTTGTCTTTCTATCTGTCACCTCTCCCTGCCTTCCTTTTTCTTGTACTAGCAGGCAAAGCTCTGAGATGTCATGTCTCGCCACCATCGCCCCGGAGCCAAGAATCTTCCAGCCATGAAAAGCACTAGCGAGGGGAGTAGCTAGCAGAAGTGGAGGGCATGGGCGCAAGAGAATAAGTACGTATGACAAACATCCCACTCCCTGAAAGAAAGAAAGATAGAAACTTAACTTGCTTCTCTCTCCTCACATGGTATTATTATATCATATGATGGCCATCTGTAGGTCCTTGAGCAGGCCATTTGTACCATCCATCTATAATTATATTTGTAAACCTAAAGGTACACTGCCATGCTATCCCCTCTCCCACCATCGTGCTCCTTGCATCTCTGCCCCCTCCATCCTCTTTATCTCATGTCAAGTGGGTAAGAATGCAGCAACTTTTCACTCATTTGCTTTTGTTTCTAGTTAGGCATTCACAAGCCCCCGGTTCACCTGCCCAAACCAAAAAGTTGTCACCTAATGATTCATCTCTTGCACCGATTTTGGTGTCATTTCCTTGTACTGCATGCATGCATGGACTGCAGAGTATAATCACCTTCATTAGTTTACTGGGATGTCACACAAACTGGTCACATGCATGCATGCCAGCAGCCGTATCTTGGGGCTTGGGAGAACTTGGAAGGGCCCCAAAAACATTCTCCTAGGGATGAGGGCGTGGAAGGAATATTGCTTGACTGCCTTGTTCGAGCACTGGCTACTTTATTAAACAAGCAAACTATCCGGTGGCCTACTACATATAGTTCTGTGCAAACCATATGCAAAAGAGTTACTGCTAGTACTAGTATTGTTGTTATCTCCTTGATAGTACTAGTAGTAGTACCTAAGAGCTAAGGATATCTGGGTCAGTGGGTGAGGGTAAGTATATGCATGCATATGCTATTGTTGCCATGTTTTACACCATAGCTGCACCACATCCTAAATGATAAATTTGAACTAAAACCATGACACATATGACGGTTCGGAGGGAGTAATGTTCTTTTTCGACAATGGAAATATATATATTAATTCTAAAAAAAGCATGCTTATTAAACTAGAACTACTGGGAATGGATGCTTAATAATCTAAATTGCATTATATCAAAAAAAATGCTACAGTATTAAATATTGCGCTAACACTCCATAATGTACTACTAGCTTTATTGATCCCCACAAGAAAAGGTAGTACTCTAGTTGATGATTTGTAACTATCTCATTTCCCCACGTCTAGGTAGTACTAGTAGTAGTTTTCCTCTCTGCTACTACTTGTATGCTATCGCTTGTGCTTTGTCTGCATGCTGTCCTTGCCTCACTCCATGCCATTTCAAGGAGTGTTGGCGCAATGGTAGGCCATTGTTGGTTGCATGGAACCTATAGCTGCCGCATCCCATTAATGGTGGTGCGATCGCTTCCTTTCAGAGAGCACACACATATCTCTTTCGCCTATGTTGCACATATATATGGTTGGGGATGTCCGGGGCCTCGCCTTTCAACCCGTTTATAGCAATCTCTACCTAAACTTGCAGCTCTTTGCACCTCCTTATTTATGGGAAAGAGGTGAAGCAGGTAGGCCGGAGAGCATATATGCAAGTGTACCACGTACTGTGCTGTGCGCTCTTCTTCATTTTCATCTCAGCTCAGCTCCCTGCTTTCACCAGGCATGCTACTTCCATGCATGATCCACTTACGAGTTAGGTCCGAGTCTTATTGCCAGTGCTGCTTTCCGATGTGGAGGGTGCAACTTGCTTCAAATGGCTGGTTTTACACATTGCAGAGAGCACAGGCGTGTTTTCCAGTTGCAGAATGGATGCTATTTAAATGCAGATGTACCCACGCACGCCTTTTACCGCGGCACTAGTACTATGACACCGCAGCTTCTTTTCTAGGGCAAAGTATCACCACCTCACGCCGCCCACTAATAGTTACCTGCACAATTCTAGCTACTGGCCTGGTACTAGCTAGTGTCTATCTGGTGTATACACACTTAGGAGTCTGCAACTGCAAGTATATCTATGCAAGCTCATGATTGATGTTTACTGACAAAATGAACTTATGACGAGGCATGGTTGTGTGCATTGCAGTGATACAAAGGCCTGGGTTTCAACCTCCTTTTCGAAAAGAAAAAAAGCTTACAAAACAACCAATGTTAATTAGAATCCACATGTTTATTCATTCTAACATGCCTGAATTAGAATCCACATGTTCATTCATTCCAACATGACTAATACACCTATTTCGGTGTAACAACTAGGAAATTAAATGACACAAATACTCCCTCCCTGGTCAAACATGGTTTGACCATGTTTATCAACAAATAAGAGCATTGCTTATATCCAACTGATGGATATATAATCTTAAAAAATGCTCGCTCATAACTAGCTATGGATACATATACTCAATGCATGACCCACCGCATCGTGTGACAAAGCTCGTTGTAGCCAATGTTGCACATTGTTGTGGCTGACTGCAAATCTACATTCTGCTTTTATTCTATTAGATTATGGATGGGCTTAGGCCCATATAAGACAATAATCCCTGATTAATCTCAAAGGCCCATGCATGTGTACTGCAAGTGGTGGGAAGTGTGGAAAGTTTAGTACCACTAGCAAGATGCCCGTGCATTGCACGGAACATCAAGATGCACTTTTTTTTTTACAAAACACCTGTTGTGATTGACCCATGCGGGAGTAATCCCATGTGTAAAAACTAATGATATCTCGAGAAAGAGGAGAGATAAGGTGAGGAGGAGTGGGGCGTGGTGGTGATTGATGGTCAGACTGAGCGGAGGCATGGGGATGGACGACGCCGGCAGCGGCCACCAGGCCAGATTATTCCAAAGGCTTCTTTTTTTAATTGCTCAACAATGAGGTTGTGGGAGATAAGGATGAACGAGGGAAGGCCTTATCTTCAAATGTGGAGAGAGGTGCGGGTATCTTTTTGCAAAATTGCCATAATTTGCTTTCTATCCGTCAGATATAGATCCGACGGTCTATATTGCAACATGGCAGGCACACCATCATCACCAACTCGGTTTTTTTATAAAACTAGTAAGATGCTCATGCGTTGCACGCCTAACCAAAATGCATTGATCTAGAGTAGTTTATTTCACAACTTATGTGGTGGTCATCTCATGTGTAACAAATATCAATATGTTTCTTTGGATACACTATTAGGAAAAGGCCTACTAATGGCGCACCTAATTTGGCCATTAATGACGCATTAGAGGTGCGCCATTAGTGCCACGCCATTAGTATATTTTACTAATGGCGCACCACTGGTGCGCCATTAGTATCTGGTATACTAATGGCGCACCTCAGATGTGCCATTAGTATATACAACAGTGCGCCATTAGTATGCCTCCCAGGGGGCCATGTATACCCAGGTGCTTTGGCATACTAATGGCGCACAACAACAAGATGCGCCATTAGTAACTTTGGCATACTAATGGCGCACTGTTTAATGATATGTCATTAGTATCCTTTGGCATACTAATGGCGCACTGTGATGTGATGCGCCATTAGTATGAATATTAGGTTTTTTTATTTTTTAATTTTCTGTTTTTTGCACAGGTTACAAAATGTATAATTGGACAAAATATAGACAGCACACATCAACAACAGATTCATCGAATACAATAGAAGATTAGTCTCTGAATACAATTCATCATATTAGTCTCCGAATACAATTCATCATATTAGTCTCCGAATTGAAAAGACCGAACAAAGATAGAACATTATACTACAAGTCTCGAGACCGCGAGTAGCGAGTTTGTCTTCACATTACAAGTCGATATCGATCATCTAAACTACCATCACATAGAAGAGAGCTGCGGTCATCACGATGAGAATCATCACGATGAAACTCGTCTTCATCCGGTTCCTCCAGCGCTCCCTCCCCTCTCCCGCTAGATAGCGGGCATATCTAGATTCGGCCTCGCCCCTAGTGGTGTACCCTTTGTAACTGTTACCGCTGAATCGGTGAACCTGTCTCCGACACTCCTCCCAGTCGTCGTAGACTCCGGGAACCTTACCCTTGTACACGACATACGACAGCATCGCTATGCAGTAGCCAAATGAAACGTTAGTACCAATTCACAGACCATACATAAGCAATATATAAGTATGCAACAGAACGATCGGAAGAGAAAAGCAAGACATTAATAGCATCGATTACATCTAAGTTGAACGACTCTCGAAACCAAAGAGACATACTACAAGTTCATTAAAGTTTAATTACAACATGAGCCAATCGATGTTTCAGAACTAGACACAGCATCACTGCTTTCGACTCGACTCAAGGGACCGAAGTGTGGATGAAGCCGCCGTCTATCGTGGGAGTCATGAAATAACGGTCGTTGTCAGCCTGCATTTGTAGCATTGTGTCGATGTCACTGTTGGACGGTTGATTTCTGAGGTAGAACTGCCCCGAGGTACGAAGGACATCTTGATAGATGATTTCCGCAAACTCCGACTAGATGCGAAAGAATTCTTGTCTGATGTTCGCGTCCTGGATTGCCGACATGCTCGCGGCCCAATCTTTGAGTTTACTCGGTAGCAGAAGTTGATGCTGGTCCCGTACGATCGCCCGCATGTGATGGATGGCGTAGTAGGCACCCTTCTGACCGCCTGGCGGCTGCTTGACGCAGCAGAACGTCGTATTGTGGGAGAACACGTGCTTGCCGTACTTACGAATAGGCCTGGTGAAGGTGCCTCCAGATTTGGCGTAGCCGGGGAGAACATCATCAAGAACCTTCTTGACATTTGCGTAGTCTACGTTCGAATGACGGTCCGGGTCGAAATACGTGGCCATGGAATATTTGGGGCTTAGGAGGATGGGTGTGCAATGTGTGTCACTGCAGAAAACACGGAATGTTAAAAGAAAAACGATCGAAATCTAAGAATTCATATGTTACGGGGCGGTTGAGGGGAGGACTTACTCGGGGAAGTAAGGCACGAGGAAGTTATCCTTATCTTGGTTTGCCAGAATGACGCCTTCGAGGTAAGAACTCGCGACTTGCCAGTCCCCAGCGCTGCCCAAGATCTTGGCACGCATGTAGAAGGGGTCGACTATCACGATGTCCGGGGTCTTGTCGCGAATGATCCACATCTCCATACTTAGCGAAAATAGCCGAACGAAGGTGTATGCAGCGGATGAAGGTTCAACATAGCGTGGATGTCATCAAACCGCAGGACGATCGTACCCCCGATGGAGTTATCCACAAAGCCCTTGCCCTCTGGCACCTTGGCCGCGAAAACCGGGTATGCCACATCCTTCTCTCTGAGACGCCGCTTCTCCAAAGAAAGAACACTGTCATGCAGACTCCGCATAGCACCGGTTGCAGCATCGAGCATATTTCTCGGTAGCATCGGCCTACCTGCCACATGCAGCCTCCTCATTAAATCCTCAGGTGAAGGTGGCCCGTCCTAAGCACGGATCGTACTCGGTGCCGGCTGGCCCGCACCCTTGTTAGTCTTTCTTTTGCGTGCCTTCTTCTTCTCCTGTAATGGGACCGAGTTCTGCTCACAGACCGCCTTCTTGAGTGTGTTGGGGCTGATAATATTTTGCACCTCGCTTATCTAAGGCTCGGTGAAGTCGGCAGCTGGAGGCGTCTCCTGAGAGCTGAACTGCAGACGACGCCTGTTGCAACTTGACTTCTCCGCGGTACCAGCTAGATCGCGCACGTCTTTTGTTGGGTTGGGTTCTTGAGAAGGAGGCCCCATGAAGTCGCCACCGTACCCATGATCGGCAAAGTACTGATCGACGTTGGCAAATGTATCGTCGTCGTCGTCGTTCTGATCCTGTGCCATATGCATGTTTGGATCCAGTGGCATAGGGATGTCCGGCACCGTTGCGGTGGTCTTGCCATGGGGCCGACTTGGCGCCGCCACGACTGGCGGTGTTGTCTTTGGGGTGGTGTCCCCCGCCCCCAAACGAATCTGGCTCTTCGGCCAAAGCAGGGGCCAGCTCAGGCAGGCGCTGAGGGTCATCACGTCATCATCGTCGGCCCCGACGGGTCGAATCGGAGGTAACAACTCGTCGCAGCCTGGCAGCACCCGAACCAGTTGAACCCTAAACAAGTTGGGTGGCATCTGGGTACCGTGGAACAAGGGGTTGCCCGGTTGAACGATTTTGCCCTTGGCGACATCGACCAACTCGTTGTTCACGAAGTGCAGGAGAGTGCACGGAACGTCGGCAACACCCTGCGAAAACATGTAGGGCATCAGGGATGCCCAGTCAAAGGCAAGGAGATGAAGTCCTCGGCCGAGAGAGGCTTAATTAGTTACCGTGATGATGGCGTCGAGCTCGGCTAATGTCGAGGCACCGCCAACGGCGGGCGTGCAGTTGACGGAGGGGCCGCTTGCTGCAGAGGTGCCGGCCGGCATACACCTGGGTGCATTAAGCTCCCGTGCCGGCGTCGGAGACACCAATGGCCCCGCCATCGCGTTCTGCGAGTTGCTGGCCGTGAAGCTAGGAATCGGGGGCGGCCCCTGTTGGCCGCCCGCAATCCACGCACTAATCCCCTGGATCAAGGTAGGCACAATGGCAGTGATCGTCCTTCCGAGTTGTTGTTCCACTTGCTCTTGGACAATCTCCGGAATCCGCGCCACCTGTGCCCTGAGTTCTTGAACCTCGCGCGCCTGGCTTTCCGAGCTGGTCTTTTTCTCCTTTCGCCCACCAGTGTTATAGTATGACGACCATTTTGTCAACAAGCCTTTGCCGGCCACACGACCAGCTGACGTCGGCTTACTGAGCTTATCCTTGTTCTTCATTACATTCAACGCCCTATGTAGAGTGGTGTCCCAAGGGTTGCTCTTAGTCGACCCCGCGCTACTGCTTTTAGTCGCCTGCGGAAGGAATGTGAACCATTTAGAAATTTGGCTTCATTAATTAGAATGCAACCATATGGAGCTAATTACACGGGGGTGTATTCCTTACCAGAACAAGCTCAAGCGCCCTGGTCTTCGGATCCGTGGTAAGCTCCTTTGTTTTCGGGTCCTTCTTGTACCGGGCCCTAACAAAGTTACTGGTCTGCTTGTCACCGTATTTATCGAAGAGGGGCGGTAGGCCTTGCTCGGCATGGTCCGCCTCCTCCTTGTCCCATATAGGCTCCGCCACTCTGTAACCGCCGGGACCGAGTGTGTGTTCCCCTAAGTTCAGCTCCCGCATTTCTTTCCCCCACTTACTTGATTCGGAGTTTGCGGTGCTCGAGCAATTGATCTTGAAGTCGTTGTAGTCATCTTCGGTGATCGAAGGATTTTTCTCCTTGATCTTCTCATAACTCTCACCTTTCTCGATCATTCTCTTCACATTGCTTTTCCAAGTAGACAGGGCCTTGCTCATCTTCGTGAGGGCAGCATTGTTCACTTTATTCCCTTTGAGGCTTGTGTTTTCAAATTCAGCGGGGAACTTGTATCGTTCGTGCAGCTTCGTGAAGAGGAGGTTGCGCAAATTCCCTCGGTCAGGATGCCTCAGGTTCTCGGTGTTGATCGAGATGGTGCTCTGGAGAATGCACCCGAGCTGAAGCGAGTAACCCTTGACTATTCGTTCGGGCGCCGTTGGATTCCCGTCGGAGTCCACTTCAGTAACTTCCTCCTTGAGGGTGCGGAGCACGGTCGGGTGCCGGTCCTTCCGTTGCCTCTTCGGTTGGCTGCCATCTGTGTGTGCGCCGCCATCATCAGTGGTGGCATCCTCGGCGGCACCATCAGTGGTGGCATCAGTGGGGTCATCCTCGGCGGTACCATCAGTGGTCTCAAGATCGGTGGGGAAGGCGGCGTCCTCATACAAGTGAGGTTGTTCCTCCATCTCCTGGGACAGCTTCCAGAATGCCTTGACGCCCGAACCCCCAGCCTCATCGTTGTTGGCCATGTTTCTCTCTAAATAGGAACAAAGTTTGGTCAAAAAGTTGGTTATTGTCAAGGAACAAGATCATGGTCTCATCATTTTGGGTTTGTCGACACCGAGGCATCCTAAAAGCTAAGCTTTTATCATTGAGGGTTTTTCGACGCCGAGGCACCCTAAAAGCCTAAGCTTTCATCATTTCGGTTTTTATCAACACCGAGGCACCCTAAAAGCCATGCATTAGTCACAAGTACGCCGGGGCACTTGATCCTACTTAATTAACTACTAAGATACCCCGGCCCATGCATTAGTCACAAGTACCCCATATGTCCTATTTTTAGCGAAGTCATGCTAAAATTCACGGAAAATTTCAGCATGACCTTTGCTGAAAATAGGACATATGGAGTACCCGAATTTGCCGGAACGGAAGTTAATCGACATTCCGGCAAACTCAAGGGCCTCTCGGGTGGACAAGGCAAAAAAGGCCTCCATCACAACATGGAAAATACATTGGCATGTGAAGAGGTGAAACAATATATGCATCTCCAAGCAGTATCATTAAACATTTTGGATAAACCACTACAAGCAACATGAGACACTGAAAACAATTGCTACCAATGAATCTACACTTCTATAAGAAAATAAATCAGAAACTTAGTCTGTCATCATTAGGCAGCCGCCAATAGTTATTCCGTTATGTTAAAGCAGAAATAGAAAAATAGACTGAAAACACTAAAATCAGAAACAAATCCAACTGTACAGGCTAATGCATATAGGAAAAGTGAGGGGTTGAACTTCATTTTTTTTAGGTTTTCTTAGGTGTATGAGGTCTGCTCTAATTTGTTTTGAAAAGTGAACCTGCTGTACTGGCCAATGCATATAGGAAAAGTGAACCTGCTGTACAGGCCAATGCATATAGGAAAATTAAGTCATGGAGAGTTTTTCATGATGTTCCTTGCCTTTTTTTGTCGAACAAACTTGATGCTTAAATTTTGGGTCTGAACATCAAGGATTACTTTGTACTAGTTTATAGAGACGGGGCAGAACAGTTACTTGTTGTATATATATTGCAATGTTTCTCCAATTTATCAGCTCTCAGTCATAATAGTACAATATACTTGGTGTATTTATGGGTCCACTTAGCATGAAGGAGCTTGATCAAATTGAGAATCAAACAGAAATATCGTCAAGCATATCAGGTCAAAGAAGGCAAAAAACTTGTTACATAAGGTAAGGTTCAACAGCTTAATCTTGATTCAGAGATCTCATCAAAACAAAGAAGACAGTAAAAACGGTTCCGAAATCATACGTTGCGTTTAAAATATGTGACGCCTTTTTTGTTTGAAGCAAAAAAGTTAACACAACAAATTCATTTATAGGAGAGGGAGATGCAAAGTGCGGGTTGATTTTGATAAAATAAAAGGACTATTCTGCATTTTTTTAACAATCCATCTACTAGCGTGACCATATCCCTCAGTTTTTGCTCATACAACACAAATGCATTTGGTGCATGAATTGAGCCAGTGCACCTGATACGTTCACACTCTACCATAGCCATCCGTCAAAAAATTGACAGTTACACCAAGACAGATAAATGGCTCTCTAAACACTCCATTCCTAACCTGATATGAGCATACAACGATCGGCCAGTATAAAGTGAGGCTTTTTGGCTCCCGGGCTCCATGAAGCCCGAATTTTATTAAAAATGGACCTTCTAAGTCTCAGAAACATCTGAGAATATACACAAGTACTTATAGATGTATACTAGATGTGTGTAAAATTTCATTATGAAGTAAGTTTTCATGTGAGTTGTACAAAAAAAATCATGTACTTCTATAGAGAATAGTACATGTGCTAGAAATACATGATTTTGTTAGTATTGCCTAGCTCGCACATTTGTGCATTTTACAGCCAAATAGTATAAATCCATAGGTATGTGTGCATTTTTAAGATTTTTTTGAAACCTTAAAATTATAACTTTGAAAAATATCAAATTTCAGGCTCCATGGAGCTCGAGCTCCATTAGCAATTTCTATGGATAATATTACATACAAATATGACTTCGTTTGGTGCCTAGTCAACCGTCATGTGGATCTTACATGTCAGCAAGATGTGTCAAGACAATTTAAATTGGGAAGTCTTCCAGAAATGTATATCTACCGGGCAAAAATTGGAGACAGAAATAAGTCTAGGACAACAAAATTTAGCAACTTCAAATTGACCCATATTCTTTGCAACTTAAGCAACAAAGTTAATTCCAATAAAGGAACTTGTCTATGAAACTTGTATTAAACTTCTTACATGGAAGGAAATATATGGAGTTTTCCAGAAAAATAAATGCATCATGGACGGTGGTGTAGGGGAGAGGAGGAGGGGGAGCTCACGGGGGCGGTGGTGTGGACGGGGCGACGAGGTGGGGCGACGAGGTCCGGGTGGTGGTGGTGCGACGAGGTCCGGGAGGCGACGAGGTCCGGGTGGTGGTGGTGCTCCGGCGACGGTGGTGTGGACGGGGCGGCGTCCGGGCCACCGGCGACGAGGACGGCGGGGCGATG